>NC_056744.1:1628009574-1628383324 GCF_019279795.1 Protopterus annectens
TGGGTTCCATTTGCCCTGAATGCACTTCTCTGCCAGGTGAGTCCCCCCCCCCATGCATAGTCTGATGCGTCTGTTAAGATTTGGGCGGCAGGGGGTGGTGTGAATGGTAGCCCCCTGTTTTGGTTGCAGGCCTCTGCCCACCAAAGGAACTCTAAGCGTAGGCAAGGTATGATAGGAATCATTGTTTCTAGATCCTGTGAATGTTGACACCATAGGCTTTTGAGATACCATTGTAGTTTCCTCATATGCAGCCTTGCATATGGAATTAGAAGAATGCAGGAGGCCATGAACCCCAAGGCTTGCAGTATATGCCTTTAAGATAACCGGGTTTTTGTGGCTTCTTGTTTGAAGTAGGTTGTCAAATGAATCATTTTCTCTGGTGTGAGGAAAGTCATCTGGGAAGTTGTATTCAAGCTTGCTCCCAGGAATATAATTTGCTGACAGGGTACCAGTTGTGATTTCTTTTCGGTTATATTGTACCCCAGACAAGTAAATACCCTTTGAACAAAGGCCAGATGATTCAAAAGTATGGCCTGGCTTTCTGCCTGAATTAGACAATCGTCCAGGTATGGGTATATCTGAATATTTCTTTGCCTGCAAAATGCAAATGACTGGAGCTAGGCACTTTGTGAATAGCCTGGGCACAGTAGGTAAGCCAAAGGGCAATGTAGAGAACTGATGGTGCATGTAGCCTGCTTTGAAGCGTAGGCATCTTCTGCAAGGCTCTCTGATAGGGATGTGCAGATATGCTTCTTTTAAGTCTAGTGCTGCCAACCATGCATCTTTTCCTAGCATAAGGATGAGTCCAGAGTAGAAAATCTCTTAGTGGAATGATCAGCGATAACAATGATCTCATTCACTGAAGATGGAACTGGAGGTTGCGGCTGAATATGTTCTGAAAATATCGGAGTTGAAATGCAAAAAGTTCTGGAAACTTAGACATGCAAGGGGCTGAACAGACAAAGTTGGAGAGTCTGAGGACCTTTTTTTCCCCTCCACCTTTCGATTCTTGTCTTTAGCATTATCTGTCTTCATATTTTTCTTTATTTCTAGCATTGTCTTTGCCTTTACTTGCCCACAGGCTTTGATAAATTATTCTAAGTTCATTTGGGTTGCTGAGTGCTCCAACATGAAGCAGGTGGCAAAGCCAGTCGACTATCCCACTCATCTGGGAAGAAGGCCTCTTATAACTTGTTCTTCCTGACAAAAAGGACCTGCTGACTCAAGCAACAAATGTCACATGAAACACCAAAGTGTTCAGGACCAAGGCAAATCACACCTTAAGAGTGAGGGTTTTGAGATGGAATTTTGTGCACGCATTTCAGAAGACCGAAGTCTTATCCACTACAACAGACATCATCAATGCAAAACTGTTTAAAACAAACTTGGGTGGGCCTCGGAGAGAGAGAGAGAATCTGTGGCAAAAAAAAAAAAAGTTAAGTCAGTCAGAAATCCCCACAGAAAAGAATATCAGAGGAAAAATAACAAAATAGAAAAATGTTTCACTTATCTGAAAAAAGCTCGAATAGAATGCTAGAGAATCATACCAGTCTTTTCACAGCAGCAAATGAGATTTGAAGACTATCTTAGTGATTAGCATTATGGAAGAGAGAGAGTTCAAGCACTGGAGAAGCTCTAAAAGTTGTTGTCTCAGATCCACCTCAAAGCAAAGAACCCAAAGAGTCGAGGCAGACGGAGGGAACACCACAGGATCTTGCGTATTTGTCTGGTCCTGTGTGAACACTGAAAGAACTGGACAAAATCCCCAGATAATATTCAGTGGCATAAGCCAGCAAAGCCTGCAAGAATAGCTCCATGTGAAGCTCCAAAACTGGACACAGTATTCAGACTATATTTCCCAAAAGTATTTATGGAGGACATGTAACAGCAGTATAGACATGTTCAAAAGACAGACTGCGAAGAAATGCATTAAATGTGGCTCAAACTCTAATAGAGTGCGCCTTCAGTCTTGTGGCAGAGGGTTTTCCAATAGATGAATACCAATGGGATACAGAGTCAGACACTTAGAAAGTGTAACCATGGACACCTTTTGACCCTTTTGTCAAGATGAAAGGATACAAAAAAATCATCTTTTATGAAATGCTTTGCAGTATCAAGATAAAAACAGAGTTGTCTATGGACATCCAAACAATAAAGATATTATTCTCTTTTGTTAGTATACTTAAGAGAAAAAAAACTGGCAAATTAATGTATTGATCTTTGTAACCTCTTTCAACATAAAGAATGGATAAGCCATAGGCAATTTGTTTCTCCATTTTAAATGTTCCTTGAGAAGGGCCTCTTGGATGCAGTAATCAGAAAATCTACCTCACTAGGGAACAACTGGTAAATGACTATCGTGGGAGGTGCAGAAACCATAAGGAAGAAGTGTCAAGCATCAACAGTGGCTTGGACATGCAGACTGTCTTTCCCCACCTATTCACACCCCTACTAACCTTGGCAGTGGGAAAGGCAATCTCACTAGGAGCAACTTAGATGGCTCATCAGGTACCTTACAGAACTGGCCTTTTTTTTTTTGGGGGGGGGGGGTGGCGGCTCTGGTGGCAGTGAATCAGAAGCTGAAGATGTACACCGAAAGGTATCCTGGTATGCCTCTAGATCTGGAGGGACTGGAGAAGGAACAGGAGTGCCCACTTCCAAAAGGCTATATTACCTCTTTTTTACCTCAGATTTGCTTTGATTGCCATTCAAAATGTATCATGCTTCGAACAGATTCTCCAAAATATGCCTCTTCAATAAGAGAGAATATGGATAAAGAAAGACCCCTTCATCCAAAGCCAGCCAAAGCAGGGGAATGCAATTGTGTTAAGTAATGCAGAGAATGATCAGAATCTCCATCTTGTTCATCCTCACATGAACAGCAATCCTGGGTATGTACCTGTGGTGGCCAAGATTGCTGGGCCACAAAAAACAGGAGACTACGAGGCCATGACAGTTTTAAATAGGCCCCTGGAAGAAATCAATCCATTCTTTTTCCTTGGAAGCTGTAGGTGAGGTTTCATGCATAGTTTTTTTTTTGTTTTTTTTCTTTTTAGATGGGACGTATGCCTAAACAAGTCTCAGAGGTTCAGACCCCTGGCACACTTCAGAGTACCTGGAACCACTTACTAATCTAGGATTTGGGGGACTCCATGTGGTCATTTTGAAATGTTTAAGCATGGTTCCGCCAAATTATTTCCCATTTTTAAGGCCTTAGGAGCCATACCAGCCTCCAACAGAGTCTCTGCTTTGGGCACTGAGAGGATATCGGACATGTTGCATTTTCTGCAACCTCAGTGGTTGTGTCTGACTCAGAAATGTTGGACTGCGAACTGTCTCGAGGTCTCTTGAGTTTTTTATTTGGCAGAAGAGCAAAGCTGCTTGCTGGCATTTCCGACAACTTTGCTTGGGCCAGATGTTTCATTAGCTGCATTTCAAGAAATGTGTTAAGGAAGGAAAGTCTCAATCCAAGAGCTTTAGGAACAAACAACCGGTAGATAAAGCAAGATTTGTAGTTGCGTTCCAGGCCTAAACAAAATAAAAAATTAGTGTGCAACTCCTTGAACTGAATCCACCTATTGCACTTACACTTAACACTCCTAACAGACATCTGACAAAAGTTTTAAAACATGTCCAAAATATAAAAAAAGGAAGGTTCCCCAATGAGGAGCTTATCTGAAAGCCAAATAAGCGGAAGTACTGGTACCGATGACCTGATATAGGTCAGTCCCAACGGATGCATGACTTGTGCGCGGGCTGGTGGTGAGCTAGTCTAAGGAACTCCTACATACATCCTATATAACCTGACACATACCAGCTGAGGCCATGCATTGTATGTACACCCTCGGGAAGGTAAAGCTCTAGTTAGTACCTTGGGTGGACATCAGTGGATGAAAACCCGTATGTTAAGAATACTACAACTGTGATTTAAGTCAGGATATCAACTTCTCCCTTGCCATCATGGGAATGGAGAAGTCATGTGGTAGTAGTGTCAAGCATCCGTGTTTCGATGTGGAACCAGCTGACCTTGTTAAATGAGTATACAAGTGTACAGGTGAGGTGCCCCATAAGGGTGCAATGACAGATGTGGGCTCTGCAATAGCAGAAACACTTTTCTCTTGAAATGAGGCCATGGCAAGTGGTACCACATCTGGCAGAGGGGAAAGCATCCTTAATTTGCTGTGCACACTTTGGCTTTCCTGGAAGAGCCTGTTTATCAGGGGGAACAGGGAGAAATGCATACAGGTGACCTGGGGGCCAATCGTGGGAGAATGCCTACCTTGGTAGCTCCCCTTCTTGATTGACTTTGTTGAAAATTTTCTGGCATTTGGTGAAGGAATGAAAAGTCAAGAGATGGCAACAAGGTCTTCCCCATCTCAGAAATGTGATAAAACTGTGTTCATGTTAAGAGACCAATCGTGGGGGAATAATATGCTTGTCTGCTCAACCTGTCCGCAATCATGTTGTATGTCCCTGGTATGTTCTTTGCTGTACTTGTCCATTATAAAACTCTCTCAGCCTCTCTCTACTGGGAGATGGGAATGCATTCCCTTCCTGCTTGTTTATATACCATGCAAATGTCATACTGAGTATGGATACCACACCTTGAGGAAGCAAGTACAGAATGCCTGCAATGCTAGGAGGACTTTTCTCATCTCAAGTACACTGATGTGCAGTTGGGGCTCGTGGGCAGTCCACGTACCTTGGAATGCCCTGTGCAGAAAATACTCCCACCACCATCCCACTATGGCAGTGTCTGTGGTTACTATAGCAGAAGGGAATGTTGGATAAAGGATCTACCTCTACAGACAAGTTCTGTGCATTTCCCCACTATGACAAACTCTTGATGCAGTTTTTTTTTTAAGTTTTACCATGTGTGTCATAGGTTGAACGGCCAGATCCCACTTATTTCCGAGTGCCCACTGCAATATCTTCACGTTGAATAGTGCAAAGGGAAAGGAAAGTTGTGTAAAATCTTACCATAACCATAGACGTACTTCTCTTCCATGTTGCAGTATTCTACTTGTGGGTTTACCCTTCTTCCTCTCCAGTTAGTCCGGCCAGGTTTCCAAAGATTTTCACTCAACTTGGTGCGTCGGAAGTCTGACGTGGCTGCTGGAACGTGGGCCTTAAAAGTGACGTCTGCACTCACCAGCCCTCAGAACCTAGTAAAAGCTCCAGTCAGAGTCAGTCCTGTAAGGGCAAAGCCTGTCCAGTATCACCCAAGAGAGCAAGTGCAAAAAGTGGGGAAGGTGGGTGGGAAGGCAACATGGAAGAGAAGCTCATCTATGGTTATTCTAAGATTTTACACAACTTTCCTATGTCCCTCTATTCCAATGTTGCAGTATTCTAATTGTGGATGAGTGCCAAAGCTCACTGAGAATTGGGATGTGGCCTAGATGAAGTTTCCAGGAATCGGTGTAGGACAGCCCTGGCAAACCCCACCCTGGCTCTGGAGATATGGTCCAGTCTGTAGTGTTTGGTGAATGTATGCACTGAGGACAAAGTAGCTGCTTCAAGTATGGAGCTGGTATCTACCCCTTTAAACAAGGCTCCAGAAAAGGCCAGGAGTGGGCCTTGACATTGCCCTGCAAGGTCTTACAATTGTGTAGGTAGCAGAAGGAAATGGCCTGGCAGATCCAGCCCAAAATGGTCTGCTTGCTCATAGCTTTCCAAAAGGCCCTGGAGTGGAAGGAGACAAATGAATGGTCTGATTTCCTGAAGGGTTTGGTTTTATGTAGATAAAACCTAAGTTGTCTGTGGATGTCTAGAGAATGTAGTGCACTCTCACTATCTCCCTGTGGGTTAGGGAAGAAGGTGGGCAGGTGGATGGGCTGGTTCAAGGACAGGTCATTCACTAATCTGAGAATGAATGACTGGTTTGTCCTCAGGGTTACCCTGTCCAGGTGGAAGATTAGTAAAGTTGGTGTAGCCATAAGAGTTTGCAATTCTGAAACCCTTCTGGCAGAAGTCAGATTTACCAGCAATACAGTTTTCCATGTGCAAATATTTAAGGTGGCCATGTCTGCTGGCTCAAAAGGGGCTAGAGTGAGTTTTTCTAGAACATAGTTTAGGTCCCAGGGATGGGGAGACTGCTTCCTGGGTGTAATGCACCTTTGAGGAAAAGTTTGGAGGGGGGGTCTGGATGCAAAGGGTGGATCCAGGGGGTGGCAGGCAGAGATAGCAGACAAGTGTGCCTTCAGAGATGAGTAAGACACACAGGTATGACAGGATGAGAAGCATTTCGCTTTCCAGCAGGTCCAACTATCTTTTGTGATACCAGATAGAAAACATTTTCAATTTTGAGAGATAAGATTTCCTTGTGTTGGGTTTCCTGGCTTCCTGCAGGACAGTGAGCATTCCTTGTTATATAGGTGTCTGAAGGGGATCAGAATCCTATCAGCCACAGGGTGAGGTGCATGGACTGCCACTGTGGGTGCATCCGAGTCCCCTTGTACTGTGTGGGCAGGTCCACTGAAGGGGGTAACTTGTGGCGATTGCCCTGGGACAGGTGAAGAGGGAACCAAGTGCTGTCTTGGCCAGTATTGAATCACCAGCAAGATTTTGGTGAGTCCTGCTTATTTTTCAGCAGGACCCTTTGCATCAATGGGAAGGGGGGAATGCATACAGGAATTTTCCCTTCCAGGTTATCGAGAAGCCATCTGTTGCTAATACCTTGGGGTCTGGTGTCCTGGTGCAGTATCCAGAAGTTGCCTGTTTACAGAGGAGGCGAACATGTCTATTTGTGTAATACCCCACCTGTGGACCATATTCAGGAAAACATCTCTTTGCAGCATTCGTGGTTGTTTGAGATGGTTCTGCTTAGGTAATCTGCCTGGGAGTTGTGCAAGGATGGGATGTAGGCTGCCTGAATGGTGATTCCCTGAGAGGTAATCAGTTCCCACACCAGCAGAGCTAGTCTGCATAGAAGGTAGGATTTCGTTCCTCCCTGCTTGTTGAGATACCAGAGGACTGTGGTGCTGTCAGTGAATATCCTTAGAGGGCCCTGGCTCTAGGTAGGGCTGGAAGGCCTGTACAGCGAGGATGGCTCTCATTTCTCTGATGTTTATGTGATCTCATTTGTGTCTGTCCACAAACCTTGCACTTTCCTTTCCCCAGAGTTGCTCCCCAGCCCAGATCTGAGGCATCTGTGTGCATGGTCTGGGAGGGAGAAGGTGTTTGCAGTGGGAGTCCTGGGTTCCATGCTACCTGAGCCACCCACCATCTCAGTTCCTGATGTAAGCAGGGGGATCCTGAACTCTACAGGGTGGGAATGCTGGGGTCCACACCGACCAGAGGCACCACTTGAAGTTTCCTCATGTGCATCCTTGCTAGGGGCAACATGGGAATGGTAGCTGCCATGTAACCTAGAAGTCTCAAACTGTCTTGCAGTCAAGTTCTGTTGATTGTAGAGCAGCAAGAAGGTGGTGTGAGAGGGATACCACCTTTTCTGCTGGAAGGAAGGCCTTCATGAGGTCTGTCCTGATCCTGCAACCCACGAAGACAATATCCAGTGTGGGATTGAGGTGGGATTTTGGGAAGTTGATCATGAACCTTAGAGACTGCAGGAGTACCAGAAGGTCCTGGGAGTGACGGAAGAGAGTTTCCTTGTCTTTTGCCTCAATTAGGAGCTAGTCTAGGTAAGGGAATAACTGGATTCCCTTTTCCCTGCAGTAGGCGATGACTGGAGCTAGGCATTTTATTCTAGAGGCAGTAGAAAGCCCAAAGGGCAAGGGACAGAACCTAAAAGTGAGATGAGCCTGCCAAGAATCTCGGGTATTTCCTGAAGGCGAGCTTTATAGGTATGTGAAGGTAAGCACCCTTTATTGTCCAGGGTTGCCATGAAACACTGAGGAAGGATGAGTGGAAAGAGTAGGTAAGCATGAGCATCCTGAAAGTAGGAACTTTTAGGAAGGGGTTGAGGTGCGTGAGGTCTAGAATCGGCCTCCATGGTCCTTTCTTTCTGAGTACCAAAAAGATTCTGCAGTAAAATCCTTTTCTTTTTGCTTGTGCAGGAACTGGTTCTATGGTGCCCTGTAGTAGCAGGGTTTGCAAAACTTTATGGAGGAGCAGTTGACTGACAGGAGGCTGTGGTATACCCAAGTCTTATGGGGGGGGGTGATCTAGGACATGAATTAGCAGTTCTGTATGATGGACAATTTGCCTGTGGTAATGAGTGACCACGCAGGGAGACAGTAAGAGAGAAATTGGCAGATAGGGGTATGGATGAGGGAGGTGGGGGATGAAATTTTGGCAGGCAGTCAGACACTTCACCTACCCTATCAGAAAAGGGAGGCCTTTGGCTGGAAGACTGAGAAAGCCTAGCCTAAGGAGCTGTTGATGGCTGGAGGTTCTGTAGAAAACTGGAGACTTTGGAGATTACTGAACAAATTAAGTCTGGAGGTATGTAATCTTGCTCTCTGAGCGATTATTCAACTTGCATACTATTGAGAAAGTACAGCTGTGTACACTTACCATAAATGTAGATGTTCCGAGTGTATTCACTGTTGCAGTAATCACACTTGGGTTATCCGTCTGCAGGCAACCCTCAGTCAGCCTGAATACCAGAGTCTTGGGATTTCTGCATCAGATGCTGTCGCCTCTTCCATGACGTCAGGTCATTAGAGGTATAAAACATGCAGCCGATGCCATTTACATCAGTTTTTCTTGCCCCAGATGTCAGGAGCCCTCAAAATAGGAAGCTATTACATGGTGTGGAACACCTCCAGTAAAAAGTAAATACCCCTGCCATAAAACATGGCCAGAAAGAGGATAGGTAGAAAGGATAGAGAAAGCCAGGGGGCTGGAGGGAGGGAAACTAGGACTGCAACAGTGAATACACCTGAACATCTACATTTATGGTAAGTGTACACAACTGTACTATATTCTTAGTGTTTCACTGTTCCAGTCATCACACTTGGGTTGATTCCCAAAGCTGAGGAAAGGTGGAGGCAGTCAAGAAGTGTTAGGGCTGGCTAGCAGACCTTGTAAGACTGCTGTAGCAAATCCAGCTCTGGATGTAGAAAAAATAGGTAAGTGGTAATGCTTGGTGAAGGTGTGTACAGAACTCCAGGTTGCAGCATTCCAGGATTGTCCCTGGTAGGGACTCCCCTGAGAAATGCTGTAGAGATTGAAGTAGCTCTAGTGGAATGAGTTCTGATCCCCTGAGGGATAGGTTTTCCATGGTGCTTGAACCAGAAATGGATGCAGTGTGCTATCCATTGGGAAATGGCTTGCTTCGAAATGGCCTTGCCCTCTACCCCTGTAGCAAAGCTAATTAGCAGCTGGTCACATTTTATGAAAGGCTTAGTCCTGTCAAGGTAGAACCTGAGCTCTCTGTGCACGTCCAATGAGTGCAGGATCCTTTCCCCCTTTTTTTCTGAAAATTAGGGAAAAAGGCTGACAAATGGATGGATTGGTTTAAAGCAGTACTGGATAACACCTTGGGCATAAAGGATGGGTTAGTCCTGAGGGAAACCCTGCCAGCATGGAAAATAATGTAGGGCTCCACCACCATTAGTGCCTGTAACTCAGACACTCTTCTTGCTGAATAGCTAGAAGTAAGGCTGTTTTCAAAGAGGAATTTTAGCTCTGCTGAAGCAGCAGGTTCAAAAGGGGAAAGTGTGAGCTTCTCTAGCACAAAGTTAAGGTCCCAGGCAGGGGTGGGAGCTTTCCTAGGGGCCTTAAATTGTTAGCTCCCTTCAGGAACTGTTTGATGACAGGGTGAAAAAAAGAGAGGTGGCTCAGTATTATAATGAGCTGAGATGGCAGAGGCATGAATCTTAATGGATGGGAAGGATAGGCCTCTGTGGAGGCAGCTCTGCTAGGTAATCAAGGATTTGATGCAAGGTGGGCACAGCTGTGTCCTTTCCTTGAGACTACTCCAAGAACAATATCTATTCCACTTTTCAGCATAGGATTTCCTAAGTACTAGGGCTTCTGGCCTTAAGGATGATGTCTGGCACCTGTTTGCAGAGAGATGCTGGTGGTGTATTCAGAGAATAAGCCAGGCTGCAAGGTTTAGGGTTTGCAGCTGTGGATGCAAATTCCATCCCTCCTGCTGAGACAACAGGGAAGGTGTGTCTGATGTAGGTGCCAGGGTGGCACTGCTGTCAGACTGCTTAGGACTGGGTACCAGTGCTGGCGTGGCCAGTCTGATGCACTAAAGATTGCCCTTGGCATATCCTGTTTGATCTTGAGTAGTACTTTTGAGAGGAGGGGCAGAGGAAGAAAAGCCTAAATTGAGAGGTTTTCCCATGTATAGGATAGGGCATCCACCTTCCAGGCTCTGCTGTGAGGGTTCCCAGTGCAAAATTTGCTCAATTGGTGGTTTTGGGGGGGGAAGCAAAAATGTCTACCTATGGTGTTCCCCGCCTCTGGGTTAGAAGTTTGAATGAGTTGGGTTCCAGTTTCCACTCATGACGGTCCAGTAGATTTCTGCTGGAGTCATCTGCCAGTGAATTTTGCTTGCCTGGCAGGAATTGAGCTTGTAGGTGCACTTGTTTGCTCAAGGCTGTGTTCTACAGGGCCATGGCTAATCTGCAGAGTGGTTAAGAATGAGCTCCCCACGGCTTATGTACCACATAACTGTAGTGTTCTCTCTCTATCAGGAGCTGTCCTGGAAGGTACTTAAGGTATATGAAAGCTGTCGAGCATTCTGTACAGCTAGCATCTCTTTTTGATTGATGTGCAGGGGAATTTGTTCTGGGCTCCATTTGCCCTGAATGCATTTGCCTGCCATGTGAGCCCTCCATGCATAGTCTGATGCATCTGTCAGGGTTTGGGCCGCGAGGGGTTGAGTGAAAGGAAGTCCCTTGTTGTGGTTGTATGCCTCTGCCCACCCAAAGGAACTCTGCCCTTAGACAAGGTATGATAGGAATCACTGTTTCCAGGTCCTGAGAAAGTGGACACCAGAGATTTTTTTTTTTAAGTACCATTGAAGTTTCCTCATATGAAGTCTTGCATATGGAATTAGCAGACTGCGCGAGGCCATGAACCCTAAGACCTGCAGTATTTTCCTTGCAGATAGCTGTGTTTTGGTGGCCATTAGTTTGAAACAGTTTGTCAAATGGACCTCCTTTTCTGGAGTGAGGAATGCCATCTGGTAAGTTGTGTTCAAGCTTGCTCCCAGGAATACAATTTGTTGGGTGGGCACCAGTTGTGATTTATTTCCATTGATGGTGCATCCCAGTGAAGTTAGATGTCTTTTTACAAACGCCAGGTGCTGAAAGTAGCAATTTCTGACTGTCCGCCTGAATCAGGCAATCGTCCAAGTATGGGTAAATCTGAATATTTCTCTACCTGCAGTATGCAATGGCTGGAGCCAGGCACTTTGTGAATACTCTGGGCGCAGTCGATAAACCAAAAGGAAGTGCAGAAAACTGACAGTGCACAGTGCCTGCCCTGAAATGTAGAAATTGCCTGCGAGACTCCCTTATGGGGATGTGCAGATAAGCTTCTTTTAAGTCTAGGGTGACTAACCAGGCATCCTTGGCTAGCAGAGGAAGAAGCTGTTGCAGTGTAAGCATTTTGAATTTTGGGACCACCAGAAAGGTGTTGAGAATTGATAGATCCAGGATAGGGCACCAAGAGCTCTCTTTTCTGGGCACCAGAAACAGTCTGGAGTAGAAACCCTGTCCCCTTTGTTCTACTGGAACAGGCTGAATAGTCCTACTATGGAGAAGGGAAAGTACTTGCTTTTGAGCCTCTACCCACTGGTTTGGAGGAAGGTCTGGCAACCCGCTTGGGGTTGGCAGTGAATGGAAGTAGAATCTGTACCCCTGGGATACAGTGTTTAGAACCCATTGGTCCTGAGTAAAGGACATCCAGTTTTTTGCATGAAGGGTGAATTTTCCTCCTACGGGTGCAAGTACTTGGGCATGGCTGGGAAGGATAATTGGAAAGTCATTGTGAACTTTTTCCATAAGGGGTGGCTTACCACTCCCTGTTTTTGAGGTGGGAACACTCCAATGTTTAGATCACTGCATACCCTGAGACTGTAGTCTTGGTGGTCTGTTTCCTCTGGGTTTGGGCTGAGAAGGCCTGGGAGGGACATTAAAGGACCAGTTTTTTGAAGGTCAATGCCTACTTAATCTAGATGGCTGCACCTGTAAGAAATCTTTGACAGTTTGCGTACATTTAACTTTTTTCTTCCATCTTTTTAAGAACAACTTCTGCTTTTGTGCCAAACAAAAGATCCTGATTTAATGCAGCGTCTAGTAAATTTGCTTTGACATGGTCTGGCAAGACTTGTTCCTTCAGCCAAGCATGCCTTCTCAGTACAGACCCAGTGACAGCAACCCTGCAAGATGCTTTTAAGGCATCAAACCCACACTGCAAAGTATGTTTACTAACTTGGTTTGCAGAATGCATTAACTCCTGTAAATCTTTATTTTCTGCACAATCTGGAAGTAACACCATTTTTTGTTTAATTAGTTACACAACATGCTGCTGGTACTTCAACAAGTGAAACTGGCAATTCAAAGCCCTGATGGCAAGAGATGCAGAGGTATATACCTTCTTACCCCCATTTGTCTAAAGCTCTAGAATCCCTGTCTGAAGGGGTAGGGTTTTTGGCTGTAGTAGCCGTAATGCCTTTAGGTCCCTGGGAAATCTTCTCTGGATCCGCAGTAAGATTCTTAAACAGAAATTTGTGAGAGTCAGGTACTCTGTAGTACCAGTCAGGTTTACTAGGAGCTAGTGGTAAAGTGTCAGGAGTAAGACTGGATTCCATGAAGACATCTACAATATCCAGGGACAGGGGATATAGCCAGAGGCCTGTGCTGAGACAAATCTAAAAATTCCCTAAGTCTTTTTGGACCGAGGATAGTCTTGGCATTCCCCGTGGAAATGTTCTCTTAAGGTATGCAAGGTTTCACCAAAAGAAAAATTCCCTAGAGGGGAGGCAGAGGGAATGGATTCCACGGCATATGAATCCTCATTGGTAGAGAAGGACATGTACTGGTAGTCAGAAGGGTCAGAGTAATCTGACTCCTGGTCTGTAGAATCAGAAGGAAATTCAATTCTTTGTCTTTTAGCAGGGGAAAGCTGGCTTCCCCTAATTAGAGTAATAAGGTATTCAGCCATTCTAAGCATTTGTTTTTGTGGCATAAGAGCTTGAGCATGCAGTTTGGACGTCTGCTTTCTAGGCGTAGTGCGAACTCTGGGCCTAAGAAACTCAGTAAATTAAGTTAAAAATGAGGATGTCTGTTTAATACAAATATCGGCAGCTCGAAATACACCCTCAGAAGCCAGTGCCTGCACAGCGGCTCCAGACCCACCCAAGGTAGAGACATCCGCAGGTTCCATAGTTTAAGAAGCATCTCACGGCATACCGGACTCCAAATGTGTCTCAGCAGAGGCCTGCAAATCTGCAGAACCTGGCATCAGGAGCTGCAAAGGCGCCTCACTGAGTACCGATGGACTGGCGACTAGCTTAACGGAAGCGTCGTTGGCAGTTTTTGACCCATGCGGTCTGTCTCTGTGCTTTTTCGGAAGATCGGTAGTTGGATAGCTTACCAAAGCCATTTCGGAAAAAAAAGAAAGAGCAAAAGAATTTAGCTACAAAAACAGCCTGACTAATGGTTCAGGCGTTATACAAGCCACAAAACCGACAGCGAGGGACGTCGTGGTCTAGGCCTAAACAGGTGACGCAGTAAGAATGAAAATCTCTGAGGTATTTGCTTTCCACAGGCAAGACAATTGTTAACTTTTTCTGACATCGGTTAGAGCAAGAAAAACGAATCCCCAATGGGATACTTAGCTTTAGAAGACTTCAAGTTTGAAACTCAAATAAACAAAAATTTCAGGTAACGGCCGACCAGCACTTGCAAAACTGCTTCTGCTTCGGGCTCCTTCTCAACAAGAAAGACTGATATAATGGCATCGGCTGCATGTTTTATGCCCCTGATGACTTGACATCATGGGAGAGGCTGCAACAGTGAAACACGAAGAACATCTAGAGCACGGAAGGGATCCAATTGGGATTTGTCCATAATGACCTTGAGCTCTAGAGACAGACATATCTTAAATAACTACTGCCTTGCTACATGGAGCCTCATGATAGTGGTTGCTACTAACAGCCAGTCATCTAGGTACAGCAAAATTCATATGCTGAGAAGTTACATGCAAGTTGCAATAACAGCCATGCATTTTGTGAACACCTGGGGGGTTTGCAGCAAGTGCGAAAGGCAGAGCTCGGAACTGGTAATGACTGGCTCCTACCTAGAAGCACTGGAATCTCTCGGATGTCGTAGATATTTTGAATTGTAATTAGACATCACGCAACCATTACAATATGAAGTACACAAAGATCATCTAGAATAAATCCACAAATCAGTTTAGTCAACTGAGGCTGAGAATAGGTCTAAGTTTGTCAAGCTTGCACCAAGAAGAATCTGGAGTAGAATACAGACCCTTTCTTGTTTGGTGGGGTTTCTTATACGGCCCTCGTCTACAGAAATGTTCTTAATTCCTGAACTGCTGCTCTCCTCTGATGTGGTAATACGGTTAGGCAGTGTCAGGGCAAACTTTTGAGCATTCACTCCACAAGAATGGAATACAGTAGCTTTTGGATAAAAACTCTCTTATCCACCAGTCTGACATTACAGCCAGCCATGCCTTACAATGTAGGGAATGATGTCCCCTGAATACCTCTAGAGCGGGACAGTCAGGCAACCTTTCAAGACTCGTACTGATTAGCTCCTTGAAAGGATCCTCTGTAGCCCTGATGACATGGAGCACTTCGGCCTTTGGGGTATAGGTTGGACTGGAAATCCCCCTCTGTCATGGGAATCTATCATACTGCTACCAATTCTGGAGCTATTTGGATTTTTGAACCATAAATTTCTGTCACCTTTTTTGACCAGAACCCACCACTTGAGCTGAACCATCCTTGACATTATGAATCAAACACATGTTGAGTGACATTAGGACCACTAAGGTTTAGAACAGAGTCCTCAGACCACCCCCAGATATCAGTTTCTTAGTATCTGAAGTCTAATTAGCCAAATACCTCCGATACTTTGTCAAGCGTGCCAAGCAGTTCAAGGCCCTAACAAAGAATGTATTTGACACAAACACACATACAGACTATTTGGAGGATGGATCACGTCAGCATCCCCTAGGATGTTCCCCTTGATGACAGTAGACTCCCCTATTAAATCAGCAGAAGGTCTTTTATTCCACTGCTGACTATCCTTGGGAGCCTACACCACTATCGGGCTTCTGGAGTACAAACTCTGCTACACTGGGCTCCTTCCAAGCTTTGTTGCACACCATATCAATCAACTTGTCTAGTGTTGGCATGACCCAGGCCACTGGGGGGGAAGAGGATTTATAAGCTCCATGCAAGATCTCTTCCCCAGGAGAGATATGGTCAATTGACCTTGATTCCCTCTGCCTCATCTCCAAAACCACATTAAAGGTGACGCCTTTCAGAGGAGGTTTGTGTGAAGCCTTCCCCTGAGATCTGTATGTCGATGGAGACAGTGATGGGGAGAGTCAGGGTGCTTCCTCTTTCACCACACCTCTTCCTAGGTGGGCCTGAAGGAGAGTCATCAGAACTCTCTTGGGGAAAAAAGCACCCTAGATTTCTGTATGACCACCTTTATTAAGCCTTCTGTCCATGGCTAAAGTACAGTTTTGTACCTGCCATAAATGTAGATGTTCGAGTGTATACCCCGCTGCAGTCATCACACTTGGGTTATCCTGCCGTAAGGAGGTCCCGCAGTCGGCCTGAATTCCAAAGTCTTGGTCCGGCGTCGGTTGCTATCGCTTCTTCCCTGACGTCAGTGCGCCAGGGGTATATGAGAGGCATGCAACGCCATTTTCTTCAGTTTTTCTTGCCCCAGATGTCAGGTGCCCCCCTCCCCCCCAAATGGTCAGTAGATAGTACCAATAATAAAAAGTTTAGCATAAACAAAATATCCCTCCAGTTATACGCAAATACACCCCCAAAGGTTGTAACAGATTTTAAGGTATTGAAAGGTTTTAGTTAGGTCAGAGGGGATGGAGGGAGGGAAAGAAACCTGGACTGCAGCAGGGTATACACTCGAACATCTACATTTATAGTAGATACAAAACTGTACTATGTTCATCGTGTTACCCTGCAGCAGTCATCACACTTGGGTAGAATCCCAAAGCTAAGGATGGGAGGTGGAGTCAAACAGGGTTAGAAGAGGCTAGAAGGCCCTGCAAAACTGCAGTGGTGAAGCCAGCTCTAGTCTTAAAGTGGTTAGTGGTAATGTTTGGTGAAGGTGTGTACTGAACTTCAAGTTGCAGCTTCCAGAATATCTTTGGTTGGCACACCCCTGAGGAAGGCTGTAGATGTAGCTGCTGCCCTGGTAGAGTGGGGCCTTATGCTAGCAGGAACTGGCTTTCCATGGTGGGTGTAGCAAAAACGTATGCAATGTCCTATCCATTTGGAAGTGGCCTGTTTTGAGATAGCCTTTCCTTGTGATGCTGTAGAATAGGATATAAAAAGCTGGTCAGATTTTATGAAAACCTTAGTTTTATCCAAGTAGTAAGGTAGCTGCCTGTGAATGTCCAAGGAATGCAGGAGTCTTTCTCCTTTGTTCTGTGGATTTGGAAAGAAGGTGGGTAAATGGATGGTTTGATTTAGAGCCACACTGAATACCACCTTAGGCATAAAGGAGGGGTTAGTTCGTAGAGAAACTCTGTCTTGATGAAAAATGAGGAAAGGCTCTACTGCCATTAGTGCCTGAAGCTCTGAAACTCTTCTCGCTGAGGTAATTGCTAGCAGCAGGGCAGTCTTCCATGATATAAACTTTAAGTCAGCTGAGAAAGCTGGCTCAAAAGGAGGTAGCTTAAGTTTTTCCAGAACAAAGTTGAGGTCCCAAGTAGGTGTTGGTGCTCCCCTGGGAGGCCTAATGTTTTTGGCCCCTCTGAGAAACTGCCTTAGGAGTGGATGTGAAAATAAGGGAGGATCAGTGTTGTAGTGAGCTGAAATGGCTGAGGCGTGGATTTTAATAGATGAAAAAGAAAGCCCTTTGTGTAACATCTCAGTTAAATATTGCAGAATCTGAGGTATGTCAGGCTGATGGGTATTTTGGCCTTTAGCTTGGTTCCAGGCACAAAACCTTTTCCATTTGTCTGAGTAGGATTTCCTGGTGCTGGGCCTCCTGGCCTCCAGAATAACATCCATAACAGCTTGTGAAAGAGGAGCTGGCTGGTTGCTTAGGTGATTTGCCATGCAGCCAAGTTTAAGGTTTTGAGCTGGCTGTGTAGAATCTGACTGTCTTGCTGTGTGAGCAGATGAGTAATTTGTGGTAGAATCCATGGTGGGCCCTGGGCCATATTCCTTAATAGTGGGTACCAGTGCTGGCGTGGCCAGTCTGGGGCAACGAGTATCATTCGGGGTCTCTCCATCCTGACTTTCAGCAGTACCTTTGTGAGAAGGGGTAATGGAGGGAAGGCATATACTGTCAGCATTTTCCAACTGAATGAGAGTGCGTCCACTTTCCAAGCTTGATGGTGAAAAGTCCTTGTGCAAAATTTTGTTGGCTGATAATTTTGGGGGCTGGCAAACAGGTCTATGTCTGGGAGCCCCCATTTTTGAGCTATCATTGCAAATACTTGTGGATCCAGTTTCCACTCGTGGGGATCCATGATGTTTCTGCTTAGGTCGTCTGCCAATGTGTTCTTTTTTCCTGGAAGGAATTGAGCTTGTAATTGAACTTGGTAAGCCAGTGCTGTGTTCCACAAGGTCACTGCTTGCCTGCATAGAGGGTAGGAGTGTGTACCCCCTTGTTTATGTACTACATTACTGTGGTGTTGTCTGTCCTTATGATAAGCTGTCCTGGATGTAAGAGGTCCTTGAAGGTTGTCAGAGCATTTTGTACAGCTAGCATTTCTTTTTGATTGATGTGCAGATTCCTTTGCTCTGCAGTCCATATGCCTTGAACGCACCGTCCTGCCATGTGTGCCCCCCAGGCATAGTCCGATGCATCTGTTGTCATAGTTTGCCTGGCTGGGGGTAAGGTGAAAGGCTGACCCTTGTTGAGGTGACATGCCTGTGACCACCAAAGAAACTCCTGTTGAAGGCAGGGAATGAGAGGTATCATTGTTTCCAAGCTGTGGCTGTGTTGAGTCCATACGCTTTTTAGGTACCATTGTAATTTCCTCATATGTAGTTTTGCAAATGGTATTAGTAGTATGCAAGATGCCATGAAGCCCAAGGCCTGCAGAATTTTTCTTGCAGGGAGTTGGGTCTTTGTTGTCATTGTTCTGAAGTATTGAGTTAATTGTAGTGGTTTGTCTGGCGTCAGATAAGCCATCTGGGCCGTTGTATTCAAGCTGGCACCCAGGAATGTCATATTTTGTGAGGGCACTAGTTCTGATTTCTTTTCGTTTACTGTGTACCCTAGGCAACTTAGGTGTTTTACAAAAGCCAGGTGTTGTAAGAGAATGTCCTTGCTTTCTGCTTGGATGAGGCAGTCATCCAGGTATGGGTATATTTGAATTCCTCTTTGTCTGCAGTATGCAATTACTGGTGCCAGGCATTTTGTGAAGACCCTGGGCGCAGTAGATATGCCAAAGGGCAGTGCAGAGAATTGGTAATGGGTTGAACCTTCAAAGAAACAGAGGTATCTTCTGCAATTTTGTCTGATAGGGACATGCAGGTATGCCTCCTTGAGGTCCAACGTTACTAGCCAAGCTTTCTTGCCCAACATGGGAAGAAGCTGCTGTAGTGTTAGCATCTTGAATTTGGGTACTTGCAAGAAGGTGTTTAAAACTGAAAGGTCCAGAACGGGTCTCCAAGCATTGTCCTTTCTGGGGACTAGAAAGAGCCTTGAGTAAAATCATTGGCCTTGCTCCTGTGTAGATACCAGTTGAATGTCTCTCATGTCCATGAGAGCTGTAATTTGTTTTTGTGCCTCTGCCCATTGATTTTGTGGCAGGTTTGGCATTCCTTTTATCCTTGGCAAGGTGTGGAAATGGAATCTGTATCCTTGTGAGATGATATCTAGGACCCATTTGTCCTTTGTGACGATGCGCCAGTTGTCTGCAAAAAGTGCTAATTTTCCTCCCAAGGGAGGTGCCAAGAGAGTTTTGCTTGGCAGTTTGAGGTTTAAGTCATTGTGTTTGCCTTCTAGTAGTTTGGGACCTGTCTTCTCCTCCCTTCTGTGTTGCAGTGCCCCATTGGTGAGGTTTGTAAGGAATTTGTGCTTGTCCTTTGCCCCTCAGGCGCCTGTATTTACCCCTCTGTGGTCTGTCAGAAGCTGGAAAGGACTAATTTTTTGTTGGCCAATTTCTGCTGAAGCGTGGGAGCTGTACCTGTAAGAAATCTTTGACCGTCTGCATAGATTTTGCCTTATCCTCCATTTTCTTTAAAACCTCCTCTGCTTTAACCCCAAATAAGACATCCTGCTGTAAGGGTGCATCTAGTAACTTTGCTTTAACATGATCAGGCAGAGATTGTTCCTTTAACCAAGCATGCCTACGTATAACAGACCCAGTAACAGCTGCTCTAGAGGAAGCTTCCAAGGCATCAAAACCACATTGTAAAGTATGTTTGCCCACCTGTTCAGCTGCATGCAACAGATCCTGCATTTCCTTGAATTCAGACTGTTGAGGGTGCTTGTTTTATTTGAGACATTAGGAATTGCTGGTATTTAAGCATGTGAAATTGACAATTTAGTGCTCTCATAGCTAGAGTAGCTGAGGTGTAAACCTTCTTTCCCCACCTATCTAGAGCTCTGGAGTCCCTTTCAGAGGGTACAGGATTTTTAGCCATAGAAGCCTTAGCCCCTGTGGGAGCCTGGGAGATTGTCTCTGGATCAGCAACAGTGCTTTTGTATAGGAATTTGTGCGAGTCAGGCACTCTATAGTATCTATCTGGTTTGGCTGGAGCAGGGGGCAGAGAATCTGGATTTAGACTAGATTCTAAGAAAACATCATCCACAATGTCTAAAACTGGGGGGATAGCAAGTGGTCTGTGCTGGGGGAGTAAAAGAAAACTCTCGGAGCCTTTTGAGTCAGAGTAGTCCTGACCTTCCCAGTGGAAATGTTCCCTCATGATATGTAAGGTTTCCCCAAAGGAATAATCTTCAGGGGTAGAAGCTGAGGGAAAGCAGTCTTCAGCATCAGAATCTTCATAAGGAGGAAAGGAGTAATCTTGTTCCTCAGAGGAGCCTGAGGAAACAGACACTTGATCAGAGGAGGCATAATCCTCCTCTTGTCTAGGCCTTTTGTCGGGGGAGGGGGGGGTTGTTGGGAACCCCTGATCAAAGAAATCAAATCTTCAGCCATTTTAAGCATCTGTTTCTTAGGCATGGGGCTTTGAACTGGAGACTGAAGTGTAGTCTTTTTTGGTTTTAGAGGAGTCTAAAGCTTAGCATAAGATTTTACGGTGAGAGTAGTCTGTCTGAAGACACCTTCAGAAACCAAAGCTGTTTCTACAGCACCGGCTTCTTCTGCAATGTCGTCGGTAGGGCCTAAAGAAAATGGCTGCGTCGGCCTAGAACTCTCTGCTGGAGAATCCGAAGCGGTCTGGGGATCCAATTCAGCGGTAGCCAGGGGCTGCGCAGGCGCCTCACTGAAAACCGGAGAACCGGTGACCGGCCCAGCCGAGGCCTCGGAGTCTGGCTTGGATCTAGGCTGCCTGTCTTTATCTTTGCGTTTTTTATGCACGCCGGAAGTCGGTTGCTCCGACGGCGTAGTGTAATTAAATTTCCTACCGAAGTAGTGTCGTGCGAAACCAAAGCGTCGCTTTATAGTTCGCTTACTGAACCTAGCACAAAACCGACAACCAGTGACGTCGTGGTCTGGGCCTAGGCAAGGTATACAAAAAGAATGAAAGTCCTTATGAGGTATTTGATTCCCACAAGAAATGCAATTGTTAACTTTTTCTGACATCGAACTAAGGCAAGAAAAGGTTCCCCAACAGGGTACTTCGCTTTGAAGACTTCGGACTGAAACTCAATTAGAAAATCTCAGGTGTCGGCTGACCGGCACTTGCGAACTGCTTCTGCTTCGGGCACCGCGCGGCAAGAAAGACTGAAGAAAATGTCGTCGGATGCCTCTCATATACCCCTGGCGCACTGACGTCAGGGAAGAAGCGACAACAACCGACGCCAGACCAAGACTTTGGAATTCGGGCCTGACGGCAGGATAACCCAAGTGTGAGGGCTGCAGCAGGGTAACACGATGAACATCATCAATGACAAATGTCAGAAGTGCTAAGTGTCAATGGTGCCTCCGGCTGGAAGCAAATGACCTTGCGTCTAGACTTGCAAGAACCCTGAGGTGATCATCTCTGTGTCAAGTCAACGATACCATCTTGTCAAAAATACCAAGGACAAAACATGTTAGCACCAATATCACTGCAGCAACACCTATGCATTCTACAGTCTAAGCTGCTTCTTAAGATTCTGGCAACAAAGGATAAAACAATTACCCTCCCAATGCAGACAATGGCCCTGGCAACATTCCGGTCAGAGTCTGTACCAAGTGGTCAATGCCAAGCCCTGTGACATAGTGGTCATCAATACAGACACCAAGATCAATACCAAAGCAGCCACTGATGTAGAAGACATAAGAGACGATGAATCATCATCCAATGCCAAAAGAACAAACACAAGAATAATTAGCAGATTCTATAACTGCAGGCACAAACATGGAGCGGAAGAATAGAAAAAAGGGCAAGATGAGTGCTTGTCTGGATCTGGCCTAGGAAGACAGGGGCTGAGATGACACCACACTGAAGTTGGGCCTTCACACAGGTAGATATCATGCATTCCCAGTCAGAGAGTAGGGCTTCGAGGGACATTTAGTATCTGCAAAAGAAAGCAAAGGCAGGTCCAAAGAAAATCAACACTGTTAACTCCTCTGAAAAGAAGCTCCTAGTCCTTCTAGGTGCAGAGTCAGATGTGCTTGACATGTTCTGCCATTGAGGTGGTGAAGATCAGGTGGGAGTGGTAATTGCAAGTCCCCTGTTAAGGTGCAGTACAAGAAAGCCTACGGATCTTGCCTGGAAACACCTTTACTAAGATGGAGACATTAAATTCTTCGTCTGTTTTACCTTCCACTTCTCTTATCTAGACCTCTTGGAGGGATTCCTTTCTCATCTTCCACAGTCACCTTTTCAACTGATGTGGACTGAGAATGATCAGTCCTTTCAGGGGAAGCCAGTTTCTCCTGTCCAGGAGTGTATGAACTAAAACAGTTGCAAACGGAACAATCACGGTCTAAATGACTTAGACTGCCACACAGCTTATATTTTTTTTTTAAATCCGGGCTTGAGTTCATTCGTCCACCTTAGACCTGGTTTTTCCATATTAGAAAATACAAAAACTAGCAAATCAAGCACCCAATAGCAACTCTATTCACAAGGTGCTGCTACTAATAGGATTTACACATTAGAAGAGACATTTTTATACAGTTTTATTTTAATGATATGGGAAGTTAAGAAAATAGAAAGGACTTTTCCGAAATTAGCTGACAGAGTTAACATGAAGCAGATAGCACAATAATACCTTCCCTGACTAGTATTTGAATAAAATGTACTTATCTGGATGAAAGCAAATGCTGAAACTCTCATGAGAAACTGAAATGCAATGGTGGTAAGAGAGATCTGCAGTCTCTCCTTGATATATGGAAGGAGCTCGAGTATGTAAGGAGAGTCACTGCCAATAAAAAAGGCACCAAAGACAGTCAAAGTCCAGCTGCTCCAGTGTCCTGACAGGACCAGATTAAATCTGCAAGTTTTTTGTACCTCTTCAATTCCTCTAAAATGTCTTCTGAGGTTCAGAAATCTACAATCCAACAGCTGTGAGTGCTCTGCCCTCCTGCTCACACCGTGGCAGCTTTTTCTTCATGCCAAATAAGGAGATGCTGTAAAAAAAAAAGGACATTGACAAACACTACCTGAAATTAGTAAGGTGCAGCCAGGCTAGTTTTCTCACTGCTAAGCCATAGCCCACACCAACCATCGCATTAAGGATCAAATGCACTATCAGCAAGGAGATGGAAATTCATAGTTAACCCTTGGGTTTCTAACAGTGTTCTGAGCCCCCCCACCCCGAAAGCAACTGTTTCAGAGCATCAACGGTTTTCTAAGCCATATCCCTTTGACATCCAACTATATGTGCTATGTAGTTCAAAGCTCTCACTGTGAACATACTAGACACAAACACTCACTTCCCTACCCCATCCATTATCCTGGATTGTCCATCTTGGGGGATGGATAGCTTGAGCACCCCTCTGGGATGTCCTTCTTGGTAGCCATGGCCACCACTAGAGAGGCCACAAGTAGCCATTTACTCCAGTGCTCTCTTTGGTGGTTTACAGCACTCTATTCAAGTTATGGGGGTATGGCTTCAGCCACATCTTGTTTCTTCCATGCTTTAAATACATACCTCATCAACAAACCAGTCTACCAGTGGCCCTGGTAGTGTTACCACGAGAGAGGATTTTATATGTCTCCTGCAAAACCTTTTCCTCTACTGAGGTGGCATCACCTACAGGCCAGGATCCCCACTTGCTCAATTTCTAGAAATCTTTTCCAAGAAGTAGTCTTCCAGAGGGGATCTGAACAATCAAAATCTCTATCTGGGGAAGGAGACTCTGAAGAAGGGGGGGGGGGGGTCCAAGATGTTTCCCCTTGCATAGCCTCTTAATAACAGGATTGCGATGACAGTCTTCTGAACTATCCAAAGAAGGCACTTTGGACATCAGCATTAAGGGTCTAGGCGTTCCTTTGTCCAATGGCAACACAGATGACTGGCTGAGCTGTTCAGCTTCAGTGGCATCTTGGAGCAGATTCAATGAAACTTGTTAAGGAACCTTTGTGAGGATTCCAGTTGCTGCATGTGTCTGCTCAGATACATACCAAAAGGGGCATTACACTCTCACAGAAAGATAGAGGCTACATTACTATCTACACAAGTTTCCAGATCCCTGACTAGTGAATCTACTTTTAAGAGCGTTTTACTGATGATGTAGTTACTCCGGGATGTAGACTTCCGAAAGGGGGGGGGGTTCAATGAAAGCTCCCAATTTGCAATCATCTGCAAATGTAGTAATCTGGGAAGTAGATGCCAAAAAGGAGTCGGCCCAGCACAGAGCCCTGGGGACTCCACTGGGGACTGGCCTCCTTGTGGAGGTGGCCTCACTGATTCTAACCTCCTGGGTCCTATCACTGAGCCAACTAGTTCTCTGGCATATTAACGGGTTTGTACTTAGTTGCATAAATTTATTAACTATTAGCTATGCCTGAGGTGGGTTATTGTATCAAATGCTTTAGCTGGACTTAAATAGGCAGTATGTACTGTCTTCCTCTTATCCATTGCCTTACTGACTTTTTCAAATAAGTCCACCAGAGCTGAAAAGCATGACCTTTATTTGACAAAGCCAAACTGACATGGATCCAGTGCCTGGTGGTTTCCTATGTCCTGATTGATAATTTCCATGATAACACTATTCATGGTTTTACAAATAAGACTGTCAGACTAACAGGTCTGTACTTAACAGGACATGTTGAAGGTCCTCCCTTACAAAATGGGATGACCATTGCAGTCCTCCATTCACATAGCACAAAGCTGATTTTAAGACTACAGTTAAATAATGACTCCAAGGATCCTGATGAGCAATACTTTACACTACTCAGAAGGCATCCTGGGATGTTATCCAGGCCCACTAAGGCCACGTTCTTGGCTTTAGTAAATGCAGCTAGTACATGCTCACTAGATATAGGTTGACGGGTTATGTTTGAGGGTGTTTTTGAGAGGATGGTTGGGGTTAGAGAGGAATAAAGTTGTAAATGAATTTCTCTGCCAACAGGTTTGCTATATCACCAGGTTCAGGGAAAGTGGCATCAGTAAACACCAAATAAGCACATTTCTGTGTGCTGCCCTTAGTGCTCCGATACACATCGGCCCCAGTAACATCTGAGTCAGTACTGACACCAAAGGCTCAACAGAGAGTCACTTACGCCCTAGTAAACCCCAGAATAGACACAGTCAATGCCTTAGGAGAAATTAACATCAAGGGATCGGTGGAGTAAGAAAAACATGGCAACATCAGGAAAATGAAAAGTGTCATCAACACTGAGACAAATGGGGAGGCCAGAACAGGAAGACTGGAAGGTTGTGCATTTCTAACCACCCTGGAACAGCAGCTTCCAAATATGATACCACACTGTAGTGCTCTGCCTTACCAAAACAAAAGCAGACATCTTATGTTCCCAATCCAAAGGGGTCAGACTCTTTAGGGACCTGTAAAACCATAAGGAGGAGAGATGCAGATCTACCAAATAAAAATCTCAACAGCTGCTTTTCTGATGAAAAAACTCCCTGTCCCCATCTTCAATACTGAGTCAGAAGTAACACAACAGCCCTGCCGGGTGGTTGGGGACAAGGATCATTTGGTTGATTTTGAAGAAACTTCCTGTCTAGAAGGAAACAAATGTCCTAGCGACTTAAGTATGTATAACTGTTTTCAGGATAAGCACGTCCGACTCCTTTGCTTTGTGGTTTTCTTTTTTTTTTTTTTTTTCCTGGTCTGGAGGTTTTGGAAGATTTTCCTGGTTAGCAGACAGTACATTCTCTTTTCCCACTACTTCAGTCCAAAGTAACCCCTTTAAGACTAACTTGTTCCTTCTGTGAAGGAGTGTGCAAGAAATATAATTCTTGCAAATAAGGCAACTGCTGTCCAGACAAGGCCACCCCAAAAAGAAGACTCCAGAGGTCATGCAGATTCTGAGGGAGGAGTCTTATGCCCACACACTGTATTTCTTAAAGCCAGTCTTACCTTCCTTTTCCAAAATGGACACAGTACTAACTCTCAATAGCACAGTGTGGGGTTTTGAACAGCTATTCCTTATTTAAATCTGTGTTGGAATAATTTGTAAAGAAACACACACACTAAGAAAAATAAATATTGTATTTACGGCAATGTTGTCCTTTAGGTCACTAAAGTACAGTTGTGTACCTACTACAAATGTAGATGTTCGACTGTATTCACTGTTGCAGTCATTACACTTGGGTTGAATCCCAAAGCTTAGGTTGGGTGGCTGGGCCTTAATAGAATTAGGAGTGACTATGAGGCCCTGCAGAACTGCAGTGGCAAAGCCTGCTCTGGATTTAGAGTAAAGAGGTAAGTGGTAGTGCTTTGTGAAAGTGTGCACTGAAGTCCAGGTTGCAGCCTCCAAAATGTCCTTGGTTGGTACTCCTCTGAGGAAGGCTGCTGAAGTGGCTGCTGCTCTGGTAGAATGTAGCCTAATGCCCTTAGGCACTGATTTGAAATGTTGTGAATAGCAGAAACGAATGCAGTGGCCTATCCATTTTGAAATAGTCTGCTTTGAAACAGCTTTTCCTTGCGATCCTGCAGCATATGCCACTAAGAGTTGCTCAGTCTTTCTGAAAGCTTTAGTTATGTCCAAGTAAAAGTGTAGCTGTCTGTGTTTGTCCAAAGAATGCAGAAGTCTCTTCCCCTTATTCTGTGGGTTTGGATAAAAGGTAGGCAAATGTATGGTTTGGTTAAGAGCCACACTGGACACTACACCTTCGGCATAACTGTTGGGTTTGTCCTTAGAGAAACCCTGTCCGGATGGAAAATAATAAAATGTTCCACAGCTATTAGTGCCTGTAACTCTGAGACTCTTCTTGCTGAAGTTATTGCTAGGAGAAAAGCTGTTTTCCATGATAAGTATTTTATCTCAGCTGTATTGGCTGGCTCAAAAGGAGGCAGCGTGAGTTTTTCCAAGACAAAATTGAGGTCCCATGCAGGTACTGGAGCTCTCCTTGGAGGTCTTTGTTTTTGGCCCCACTGAGATACTGCCTTAGCAGTGGATGAGAGAAAATAGGTGGGTCTGTATTGTAATGAGCTGAAATGGCAGAGGCATGGATCTTAACTGATGAGAAGGATAGGCCTTTGTCCAGCATCTCAGTTAAGTATTGTAAAATCTGAGGAATATTTGGAACAAGCGTGTCAATTCCTTGTGCCTGGTTCCAAGCACAGAATCTCTTCCATTTTTCTGCATAAGACTTTCTGGTGCTGGGCCTCCTGGCCTCCAAAATAACATTCATAACTGCTTTAGAAAGAGGCGTGTTCTGAATGGTTACATTATCCGCCATACAGCCAGACTTAGGGTTCTGAGTTGGCTGTGTAGGATCCGACTGTTTTGTTGGGTCAGCAAATGAGGAATTTGAGGTAATGTCCAGGCTAGGCCTTGAGACAAGCTCTTTAGGATTGGGTACCAGTGCTGGCGTGACCAGTGTGGAGCAATCAGGATAATTTTTGGCTTCTCGTCTGACCTTTAGGAGTACCTTTGGGGAGGAGAGGCAGAGGAGGGAAGGCATATACTGAAAGGGCTTTCCAGCTGAATGAAAGGGCGTCCACTTTACATGCTTGTTCGTGATAAGTCTGAGTGCAGAATCTCTGTAGCTGGCAGTTGTGAGGGGAGGCAAATAGATCTCTGGGCATCCACATTTCCCTGTTATCATTATGAAGATTTGTGGATCTAGTTTCCACTCGTGAGGATCCATAAGGTTTCTGCTTAGTTTGTCTGCCAAAGTATTTGCCTTTCCTGACAGGAATTGTGCTTGTAGGTGTACTTGATAAGTCAATGCTGTGTTCCACAAAGTCATGGATTGTCTGCAGAGGGGGTAGGAATGTGTGCCTCCTTGCTTGTTTATGTACTACATGACTGTAGTATTGTCCGTCTTTATCAGTAGTTGTCCTGGATGAATTAGGTCCTTGAAGGCTGTCAGGGCATTCTGTACAGCTAGCATCTCTTTTTGATGATTATGAAGATGCATTTGGCTTGTGGGCCATGTGCTCTGAATACATTTTCCTGCCATGTGTGCCCTCCAGGCATAATCTGATGCATCTCTTGTTAGTGTCTGCCTGGCTGTGGGTAAAGTGAATGGGTGTCCATTGTTGTGGTGACATGCCTGTGCCCACCATCGAAACTCCTGTTGCAGGCAGGGAATGAGAGTAATTAATGTTTCCAGGCTGTGGCAATGTTGAGTCCAAACACTTTTTAGATACCATTGTAGTTTCCTCATATGCAGTCTTGCATATGGAATTAGTAGAATGCAGGATGCCATGTAGCCACAGCCTGCAGAATCTTTCTTGAAGATAACTGGGTCTTTGTTGCCATGTTTTCTAAGAAATCAGTTGACTTTGTCTGGCGTGAGATAAGCCATCTGGGCAGTTGCATTTAAGCTTGCACCCAGGAATATTCTCTCTTGACAGGGTACTAGTTTTGATTTATTTTCGTTTACTGTGTACCCTAGGCAAATTAGTAATCTTTTTACAAACGCCAGATGCTTTAGTAGAATGTCTTTGGTCTCTGCTTGAATAAGGCAATCGTCCAAGTAGGGAAATATCTGAATTCCTCTTTGTCTGCAAAATGCAATTACTGGTGCCAGGCATTTTGTGAAGACCCTGGGCGCAGTAGATAAGCCAAAGGGCAGTGCAGAGAATTGGTAGTGCATTGAGCCAGCTATGAATATGAGGTATCTTCTGCAAGACTGTCTGATTGGGACATGCAGGTATGCCTCTCTGTGGTCCAAAGTTACAAGCCAAGCCTTCTTGCCCAGCATGGGCAGAAGCTGCTGCAGAATCAACATTTTGAATTTTGTAACGTCCAGGAAAAGTACTTAGAATAGAAAGGTCCAGAATTGGTCTCCAGACTTTGTCCTTTCTTGGTACTAAGAAATGTCTCGAGTAAAATCCTTGTCCCTGCTCTTACTGTGGCACTGGCTGAATAGCCCTCATGTCCATGAGAGATGAAACTTGTTTTTGGGCCTCTGCCCACTGATTGTGTGGCAGGTCTGGCATACCTTTTGTCTTTGGAAGGGTGTGAAAGTGGAACCTGTAGCCCTGAGAGACTATATTTAAGACCCATTTGTCCTGGGTGATTCTGTGCCAATTTTGTGAAAGAAGTGCTAGATTTCCCCCCAAGGGAGCTGCCAAAAGATAAGTGCTTGGCATTGGCAGAGGGAAGTCATTGGGACTGTTTCCTATAAGGCTGTGATTTGTCTTCTCCGCTTTTGGAGGTAGAAGCACCCTATTGTTTGGGCCTGTATGAGCCCTGCGGCTGTTGCCAGCCTCTAAGGCATCTGAATCTGCCTCTTTGTGGCCTGTCTGACACTGGAAAGGACCAATTCTTAGAAGGTCAGTTCCTGCTAAATCTGCGTGGCTGTACCCGTAAGAAATCCTTTACTGACTGCATAGATTTAGCTTTATCCTCCATTTTCTTCAACACCTCTTCTGCCTTAACACCAAACAAAGTATCATGCTGTAATGGAGCATCCAATAATTTTGCTTTAACATAATCAGGCAGATTCTGTTCCTTTAAACAAGCATGCCTTCTAATAACAGAACCTGTAACAGCGGCCCTGCATGAGGCCTCCAGTGAATCATAACCACATTGCAAAGTACGTTTTCCCACTTGTTCAGCTGCATGCAATAAATCCTGCAAATCTTTGTTCTCAGAACATTCAGAATTTGTCAACATTTTTTGTTTTAACAAAGACATTAAGTATTGCTGATATTTGAGCATATGAAACTGACAATTTAAAGCCCTTACAGCCAAGGTATCAGAAGTGTAGACTTTTTTCCCCCCCATCTGTCCAGAGCCCTAAAATCTCTATCTGAGGGGACAGGGTTTTTAGCAGTAGCAGCCTTGACCCCTTTGGGACCCTGTGAGATAGTTTCTGGGTCAGCAGCAGGGTTTTTATATAGAAATTTATGGGAATCTGGAACCCTGTAGTATCTGTCCGGCTTAACAGGTGCAGGAGGTAGAGAGTCTGGAGACAGGCCGGACTCTGAAAATACATCATCTACTATGTCTAGAACAGGAGGAATTGCAAGAGGTCTGTGTTGAGGAAGTAAAGTCTCTAAGCCTTTTCTTAGAATCTGAATAATCTTGGCTCTCCCAGTGGAAATGTTCCCTCATTGTATGCAGGGTTTCCCCAAATGAGTAATCCTCAGGAGGAGAAGCTGAAGGAATAGAATCTTCAGTATCAGAATCCTCATAGGGAGGAACAGAATATCCCTGTTCTGAAGAGGAATCAGAGGAAATGGAAACCTGATCAGTGGAATCATATTCAGTATCTTGCCTAGGCCTCTTTTCAGGAGGGGGAAGGGAACCCATGATCAAAGTAATTAGGCCTTCGGCCATTTTGAGCATCTGTTTCTTAGGCATAGAAGTCTGTCCTGGAGAATGCTGTACTTGTTTCCTTGTCTTTAAAACTGCTTTAGACTTTGTCTTGGATGATGAAGTAGGCTTTATATAAAGTTGTGTAGGTCTGAAAACACCCTCAGAAGCCAATGCCTGCTCAGCGGCTCTAGACCCATCTGAGGGATTGATTTCCGAAGGGCCAATACCTTGAGTATCCAGAGGCCTAGTTGTCTCCACGTGGGAGTCTGAGGCGGCCTGTGGCTCTGAGGTAGCGGTAGTCAGGGGCTGCGAAAGTGCCTCACTGTGCACCGGCGAACCGAGGACTGGCCTAGAAGAGGCTTCATCGTTGGTTTTGGACCTCGGATGCCTGTCCTTTTCTTTATCCGTGCGCTTTTTATGAATTCCGGTCGTCGGTTTTTCTTATGGCATTATATAGTTAAACCTTCGGCCAAATTAATGAAAAGCAAAATCATACAGACGCTTTATCGTGCCTTGGTTAAATCTAACACAAAACCAACAACTAGCAACGTCGTGATCAGGGCCTAGGCAAGGAATACAGTAAGAATGAAAATCCTTATGAGGTATTTGCTTCCCACAAGAAATACAATTGTTAACTTTTTCTGACATCGGTCTGGAACAAGAAAAAAGTTTCCCTAATGGGCTACTTAGCTTTATTGAAGACTTCGGATCTGAAATTCAATTTAGAAAATTCTCAGGAGTCGGCCGGCCGACCGGCATTTGCAAACTGCTTTTGCTTCGGGTGGCAAGAAAGACTGAAGAAAATGGCGTCGGCTGCATCTTTTATATCCCTGGCGCACTGACGTCAGGGAAGAGGCGACAGCAACCGACGCCGGACCAGGACTTTGGAATTCAGGCCGACTGCGAGTAGCCTGCCAGCAGGATAACCCAAGTGTAATGACTGCAACAGTGAAACATGAACATCACCCTAATATTTTTCTTCCAGTATTCATTTAGAAACATACAATTCTTTTCAAAATGTTAAAGATGCAAAAGGGATGACTTTCCTATTCTGGTTGAATGTTGCTAAAAAGACTGCAGCACAATCTGCCTCAAGTGAACTGCAAAAATTTGGCCCATGAAAAGGAAAATTCTGTAACTGTTAGCCCTTGCTAGATATGAAGTCTGCAAACCCAAAGAATGACAGCAACTGATCCAAAGTATGGATTGCTATCAGAAAGTGGTTAGCAACAAGGCCCATTCCTCCATCTGCTAAGGTGGATGGAATCAGGTTACTCCCTACCTCAATGGCAACAGCACCCTATGGGAGATGGTTTTGACGTGTAATGCATTCCTCTCATCACAACACGTGTGATCTGGCCTCATGTTGTGACCACACTCTTTGGACTGCTCTGTCCTAACAATGCCCTCCCCTTCATCCCAGGGCTGAGGCACTCATGAGGGTCATTATGGGAACAGGAAGGAAACAAATGTGCCCAGCCTGAGTATATGCATTCAAAAGTTGAGATGACACATGCAAGACTGGAAAATCCTGATCAGAAAGAAGACGACCTCTGAGAAAGGAAATCACTGTGTTCAAGGATCACTGCAGGACTCTCGTGTGAAATCTGGTGTAGGGGAGTAAAAAATGGTTGCTAACATCAGTCAAAATGCATTTCCACAGAAATGGTCTGGTTCAAAGGGTTTGCACAGAATCATATCCACTGCTGTCTGGATGGAATTCTCTCTCTCTCTCGAGGTAAGCTTACTCTACAGATGACTGTATTCAAATTGTACCCTATAAACATCAGATTACTGGGAAGGTTTCATGTGGGACTTTTGTTCCCTATAAAGCATAGGGACTGGAACATGATTAGTAAAGAATCCATTGTTTTCAGCAGATGCTACAAGGCTGTGGTCTGAAGGCAGTTTGTCTAGATAACAAAAGAAGTTTTTTTCCTGCAGCCTATTGTGAGCTGTCACTATAGCTGCATAATTAGTTAAAACAGTGGAAGCTAAGGTGAGATCAAATGGAGCAAAGCGTTTGTAATGACCGTCTCCTATCCACAAGTGTAGAAACCTCCCTGACTTCTTGGCTATTCTGAAGTGCAAGTAAGCATCTTGGAAGTCTAGAGAGTACATCTAATCCTCCTTGGCCAGGTCGGGGGGGGGGGGGGTCCCCTCTCTTCGGGATTCTAACATGCAGTCCCAAAAACTCTGGAGACATTGAAACGGGTATTTAGAAAGGATACTTTAAAATTCCCAACAAAGTCCATGAAATACAGTCAGATATGGCAGTGAACCATAGTGCTGGCAAACACAGTCCTAGCAGAGTCACCTGCAGAATGCTTCACATAATTAATTGATATGCAAGAGACAAAAACCATGGCCACTGCTTGGAAAATAAGCTCCTGATAACTGGGCAGTCATTCCTGTGATAAATAATGAAGTGGCATTAAAAGAAATGTGGCAGACATGTACACAAGCTTCCAAAAGTGACTCAGAGCCAGAGATTCCTTGTTTAAAGGTGGCTCATCAGACTTTGGGGGTTCAGCTCACTCTGAAAGCCTGCCACACCAACAATGGAATTCACAACTGCCTTTACCACAGAGTCCCAAGTACATTGGTGAAAGAACAGTCTGGGTTCTTTTTAGTCTTGAGGACACAATATCTGGGTCCCTCCAAGCCTTCCCTATGAAGGAGGCTATCTTATCCTCCAGGGGCACCACCTATGAAGTCAAAATGACAGAATGAAATGCCTCATCTAGCACCATCTCTGAAGACTAGAGATGAGCAGGATGGCCAACCTCCCCTACACCCATTAGCTTGTGAACTTCCCCAGATATGGGATCGTTGGGAAGAGCATCACCCTTACTCCTATGTCAGTACCTGACACTGGAGAATATACAGGAGAGTTAATGTCCTGCTGCTTACATTTATGTTTTCTGGGGCTCTGAGAGGAAAAGATCTTGTTGGGTATTTCTGCTTTTCCCGGTTAGAGGTCGCCATAGCGGAACTCCGGTCTGGTAATGATTGGCAGTTGATTTTTACGTGCAGAGTTACCAGCCCTGACGCACAACCTTCAACGAAGGTACACCCATTCATGCATGTCTCCACGCAGAAGACACTCTAGCTGAGAATCGAACCGGACAGCGTCTTACTGTGAGGCGGCAATGCTACCGCAGCACCACCGCGTATGATCTAAGGAGGAGAAATCATAAGCAGGGACAAATCTAACTGTGGAGTCTTAGGTGGCTTTCTGTCTCTCCTTCTGGATTGTCTGGAGGCTGCAGACTCGGAATAAGATTGAATTAGGACAGAAAATGGGGCAGTAGCCTCTGTGTGTGGGTGCTCTTGCATCACGGGTTGCAAGCTCTGTATCAAGAGTCAACTCTCAATAACTTACAGGCATTGAAGGTGCCAGTACTAAAGGCCTAGCTCTAAATGGGCCACTGCTAACAGGTACAAAGGTCCTGATGCCAAGAGCTCACATGAGGCCAGTGCTGGTAGGGAAGTCTAACACTGAAACCCAAAGACCTATGACATCAAAGGTTGAGTTACAGTTGACAAAAGTAGGTACAGATCACAATTTTAAGCCTTCAACCCTGACAAATCAAGCTTAAAGGAATTATCAGTACCACACAAAGTACAGTTGTGTACTTACCATAAATGTAGATGTTCGAGTGTATTCACTGTTGCAGTCATTACAATTGGGTTATTCTGCTGGCAGGCTACCTGCAGTCGGCCTGAATTCCGAAGTCTAGGCCCAGTGTCGGTTGCTGTCGCCTCCTCCCTGACGTTAGTGCGCCAGGGGTGTAAAAGATGAAGCAGACGCCATTTTCTTCAGTTTTTCTTGCCCCAGATGTCAGGTGCCCCCAAAAGGGTATGCTAAAAATATGTCAATAAAGCATGCATGCACCAAGGTAAATTTTTTTTTCTTCATCTGCAAGCAAATACACCACATAGGTTGTATAGAATAGAGAAGTACAGATAAGTTCCAGCAAAGATAAGGGGGATGGTGGGAGGGTAACTTGGACTGCAACAGTGAATACACTCGAACATCTACATTTATGGTAAGTACACAACTGCACCATGTTCATCGTGTTTCACTGTTGCAGTTATTACAATTGAGTTGAATCCCAAAGCTAAGGTTGGGAGGCTGGAGCTAAATAGGATTAGGAGCGGCTATGAGGCCCTGCAAGACTGCAGTGGCAAAGCCTGCCCTGGATTTAGAGTAGAGTGGTAAGTGATAGTGCTTTGGAAAAGTGTGCACTGAACTCCAGGTTGCAGCCTCTAAAATGTCTTTGGTTGGAACTCCGCTGAGGAAGGCTGCTGCTCTGGTTGAATGTGGCCTAATGCCCTTAGGCACTGATTTGCCATGTTGTGAATAGCAGAAATGAATGCAGTGGCCTATCCACTTTGAAATAGTCTGCTTTGAGATAGCCTTTCCTTGTGATCCTGCAGCATATGCCACTAGTAATTGCTCAGTCTTTCTGAAAGCTTTGGTTCTGTCCAAGCAGAAGTGCAGCTGTCTGTGTATGTCCAAAGAATGCAGAAGTCTCCCACCCTTATTCTGTGGGTTTGGGTAAAAGGTAGGCAAATTAATAGTTTGGTTAAGGGCCACATTGGACACTACCTTAGGCATAAATGTCGGGTTTGTCCTCAGAGAAACCCTATCTGGATGGGAAATGATAAAAGGTTCCACAGCCATGAGTGCCTGTAGCTCTGAGACTCATCTTGCAGAGGTTATTGCTAGGAGCAGAGCTGTTTTCCATGATAAAAATTTTTATATCAGCTGTAGCGGCCGGCTGAAAAGGAGGCAGGGTGAGTTTTTCCAAGACATAATTAAGGTCCCATGCAGGTACTGGTGATCTCCCTGGAGGCCTTAAGTTTTTGGCTCCTCTGAGGTACTGCCTTAATAAAGGATGAGAAAAAATAGGTAGCTCTGTATTGTAATGAGCTGAAATGGCAGAGGCATGAATCTTAATTGATGAAAAGGATAGGCCTTTGTCCAACATCTCAGTTAAATATTCTAAAATCTGAGGAATATTTGGTACAGTCGTGTGAATCCCTTGTGCCTAGTTCCAAGCACAGAATCTCTTCCATTTTTCAGCATAAGATTTTCTGGTACTAGGCCTCCTGGCTTCCAAAATTACATCCATCTCCGCTTTAGAGAGAGGTGGGTTTTGAATGACTACATTATCCGCCATGCTGCCAGATTTAAGGTTTTGAGTTGGCTGTGCAGGATCCGATTTTTGTGTTCTGACAGTAAGTGAGAAATTTGAGGTAATGTCCAGGCTGGGTATAAGTTCCTTAGGATTGGGTACCAGTGCTGGCGGGGCCAGTCTGGTGCAATCAGCATCATTTTTGGCTTCTCGTCTGACTTTCAGGAGTACCTTGGGGAGGAAAGGCATATACTGTTAAGTTTTTCCAGCTGAAAGATAGAGCATCCACTTCCCATACATGCTTGTGATAAGTCCTTGTGCAGAATCTCTGCAGGTGGCAGTTGTGAGGGGAGGCAAACAGATCTATGTCCGGGCATCCCCAATTCCTTGTTATCATGCTGAAGACTTGCGGATCCAATTTCCACTCGTGGGGATACATAAGGTTTCTGCTTAGTTCATCTGCCAGAGTATTTATCTTTCCTGGCAGGAACTGCGCCTGCAGATGTACTTGGTAAGTCAATGCTGTGTCCCACAAAGTCATGGCTAGTCTGCATAGGGGGTAGGATTGAGTGCCTCCCTGCTTGTTTATGTACCACATGACTGTAGTATTGCCCGTCTTTACCAGTAGTTGCCCCAGATGAAGTAGATCCTTTAAGGCTGTCAGGGCATTCTGAACAGCTAGCATCTCTTTTTGGTTGTTATGCAGATGCATTTGGCTTGCGGACCACGTGCCCTGAATACATCTTCCTGCCATGTGGGCTCCCCAGGCATAATCTGATGCATCTGTTAATATCTGCCTGGCTGTTGATAAAGCGAATGGCTGACCCTTGTTGTGGTGACAGGCCTTTGCCCACCATCAAAACTCCTGTTGTAGGCAGGGAATGAGGGTAATTATTGTTTCCAGGCTGTGGCAATGTTGAGTCCAAACACTTTTTAAATACCATTGAAGTTTACTCATATGCAGTCTTGCATATGGAATTAGCAGAATGCCATGAAGCTCAAAGCCTGCAGAATTTTTCTTGCACATAACTGGGTCTTTGTTGCCAACATTTTGAAATAAGTAGTCAGTTGCCTTTGTTTGTCTAGCGTGAGATAAGCCATCTGGGCAGTTTTATTTAAGCTTGCACCCAGGAATATGATCTCTTGAGAGGGTACGAGTTTTTATTTCTTTTCGTTTACTGTGTACCCTAGACCTGTTAGTAATCTTTTTACAAACGCCAGATGCTGTAGTAGAACGTCCTTGTTCTCTGCTTGAATAAGGCAGTCGTCCAAGTAAGGATAAATTTGTATTCCTCTCTGTCTGCAAAATGCAATTACTGGAGCCAAGCATTTTGTGAAAACCCTGGGTGCAGTAGATAAGCCAAAGGGCAGAGAAGAGAATTGGTAGTTCATTGAGCTAGCTATGAATCTAAGGTATCTTCTGCATGATTGTCTGATTGGGACATGCAGGTATGCCTCGTTTAGGTCTAAAGTCACAAGCCAAGCCTTCTTGCCCAGCATGGGCAAAGCTGCTGCAGTCTCAACATTTTGAATCTTGGAATATCCAGATACGTGTTTAGAACAGATAGGTCCAGTATTGGTGTCCAAGCTTTGTCCTTTCTGGGCACCAACAGTAGTCTAGAGTAAAATCCTTGCCCCTGCTCTTGCTGTGGTACTTGCTAAATGGCCCTCATGTCCATGAGGGCTGACACTTGCTTTTGTGTCTCTGCCCATTGATTTTTTGGCAGGTCTGGCAAACCGTTTGCCCTTGGCAGGGTGTGAAAGTGAAACCTGTAGCCTTGTGACACTATATCCAAGACCCATTTGTCCTGGGTTATTACATGCCAATTTTGAGAAAAAAGTGCTAGTTTTCCCCCTAAAGGTGCTGCCAGAAGATAGGTGTTGGCGCAGGCAGGGGGAAGTCATTGGAACTGTTTCCTGTATGGCTATGATTTGTCTTCTTCGCTTTTGGAGGTAGAAGTACCCCATTATTTAGACCTGTATGAGCCTTGGGGCTGGGATCTGTAGGGCGTCTGTACCTGCCTCTTTGTGGCCTGTCTGACACAGGAAAGGACCAATTCTTTGTAGGCCAGTGCCTGCTAAATCTTGGAGGCTGTACCTGTAAGAAATCCTTGACTGTTTGCATAGATTTAGCTTTGTCCTCCATTTTCTTCAACACCTCTTCTGCTTTAACACCAAACAAGGTATCATGCTGTAATGGAGCATGTAATAATTTTGCTTTAACATGATCAGGCAGATTCTGTTCCTTTAACCAAGCATGCCTCCTAATGACAAAACCCGTAACAGCGGCCCTGCAGGAGGCCTCCAGAGAATCAAAACCACATTGCAAAGTACACTTTAGCACTTGTTCAGCTGCATGCAATAAATCTTGCATTTCTTTGTTTTCTGCACATTCAGAATTTATCAACATTTTCGGTTTAAGCAGTGACATAATATATTGCTGATATATAATCATATAAAACTGACAATTTAAAAGCCCTTATTGCCAAGGTAGCTGAAATGTAAATCTTTTTTCCCCATCTGTCCAGTGCCCTAGAATCCCTGTCAGAGGGGGTAGGGTTTTTAGCAGTGGAGGCCTTAACCCCTTTGGGACCCTGAGAGATAGTTTCTGGGTCATCAGCAGCAGAGTTCTTAAAAAGAAATTTATGTGAATCAGGAACCCTGTAGTATCTGTCTGGCTTAACAGCAGCTGGAGGTAAAGAGTCAGGAGTCAGACTGGACTCTGAAAATACATCTACAATGTCTAACACAGGTGGAATAGCAAGGGCCTGTGCTGAGGCAGTAAAAGGAAGTCTCTGAGCCTATTCTTAGATTCTGATGGTATACAGAATTTCCCCAAAAGAATAATCCTCAGGAGAGGCTGAAGGGATAGATTCTTCAGCATCAGAATCCTCATAGGGAGGAAGAGAGTATACCTGACCAGAAGAGGAATCAGAAGAAATGGAAACCTGATCTGAAGATTCATATTCTGTCTCTTGCCTAGGAGGGGGATGGGAACCCCTGATCAAAGTAATTAGGTCTTTGGCCATCTTGAGCATCTGTTTTTAGGCATGGAGGCCTGTCCATGGGGCTGTTGTACTTGTTTCTTTGTCTTTAGAGGTGCTTTAGTCTTTGCTTTTGAAGCTGAAGTCGTTTTAACATATAACTGTGTAGGCCTGAAAACACCCTAAGAAGCCGATGCCCACTCAGCGGCTCTGGACCCATCTGAGGGAATAGTTTCCGAGGTTTCAATACCTTGAGTTTCCAGCAGACTAGTCAGCTCCACGTGGGAGTCAGATGCGGCCTGAGGCTCTAAAGTAGTGGGCATCAGGGACTGCGAAAGCACCTCACTGAGAACCGGCAAACCAGCGACTGGCTTAGAAGCCTCCTCGTCAGTTTTGGACTTCGGATGCCTGTCCTTTTCTTTTCGTTTCTTTTGAATTGCGGTAGTCGGATGGCTATTCGATGACATTGTGTAATTAAATCTTCTGCCAAAATAGTGAAATGTAAAATCGTACCGACGCTTAAAAGTGCATTGGTTAAATCTAGCACAAAACCAACAATTAGCAACGTCGTGATCAGGGCCTAGGCAAGGAATACAGTAAGAATGGAAGTCCTTATGAGGTATTTGCTTCCCACAAGAAATACAAATATTAACTTTTTCTGACATCGGCCTGGAGCAAGAAAAAAGTTTCCCCAATGGGGTACTTACCTTTTAATGAAGACTTCGGATCTGAAATTCGAACACGAAAATCTCAGGAGTCGGCTGACCGGCACTTGAACTGCTTTTGCTTCGGGCACTGCGCGGCAAGAAAGACTGAAGAAAATGGTGTCGGCTGTATCTTTTATACCCCTGGTGCACTGACGTCAGGGAGGATGCGACAGCAACCGACGCCAGACCTAGACTTTGGAATTCAGGCAGACTGCGGTTAGCCTGCCAGCAGGATAACCCAATTGTAATGACTGCAACAGTGAAACACGGTGAACATCAGTGCACTGACAACTGGGCACTAAAGACAGGCCAACACTCAAGATATAAAAATCTGTGTAATAGGAATGTCAAGGATAGCAGACACCACAGCAGTTGCCTTCAGCACAGATTGCAAGCTAACAATTTACAGCATACTCAGTGCTGGCATATAGGGTCAGTATAACAAAGAATCCAAGGTAGGGGTATGTAGTCTAGAATCAACACCTGCTCTGGAAGCAGGAAAGGGCATGATAAAGCCCATCACCACCTGGGCCTGAAACAAAGCAGCCATTATTCTGGGAAAGTCAATCAGTACACTTTGGTGGAAGACCAAAACAGAATGGGTTGAGAGGATGGAAGCCTGCAGTAAAGTAACCCGACTAACTCTACATCCGGGGGGATGGGTAACAGCATTTGGATACCTGAAGCAGCATATCCTCTGATAATACAGTTGGTTCAAATTCAGAAACGACCACAAACACTGTCCCAGTTGAATAAAAGGAAAGTCTCTGTGATCTCTAGGGCACAATGGGAGAGCTGAAACGAGAGCGGGTAGGGTGTTCTTCTCTTCTCAGTTTATCTTTAAGTTACTGAAGCTCCAACTTAAGTAAAGAACCCTCTTCTCTAGTCCTATTCTTATCCAATAAACCTTCTGATATTAATTTATTACTACAGTACCTAAGGGTTATTACCATAACTCTCACAATGCTGGATTCCATGACCCATGTCTTGAGCCAACAAATAAATTACTCTTTTGTCTTGGAAGGAATGTTAGTGACCACAACACCAATGTCCTCTATTGGTTACAGAAACAGACCAAAAAATAGGGAGCATGTCAGGTCACGGAAAGAAGTTTTGAATAATGTAAATACATCAACGTTCATTCACCGAAACAACATGCAGCAGCAGTGGAGTTTGCCTTTTTTTCCACAGTTGAGCAACCCAAAGATTGTATAAGCTCAGGGAGTGTCCCTCAACATATGGACTGCAGGAGAGCCTGCTCCCTGCAAAAATAGTTTCCTCGGGATGCTTGCCGAAGGCAGTTTGGGCAAGCATTTTTCAATTTAATTATGTTCACCAAAACTGACATTGAGTCAACATGGATCCAGATAATCGCACACCAAAAGTGTTATCCAAATCTAGCATCCTTAAAAATCTGTCCACTAGAATGTAAAGACAGAAAAAACAAGAAAAAGAATGCAATTGAACCCAAGGAGACAAAGAAAAGTAACCTAAAAACAAGCCAACTACTAAATTATTGACACTATAATTTTATTTGGTATTTAAGTATTCTTTTGCTCATAAATGTGTGCAGTTAACTCTGCACAATTTTAAGTCATACCTGCTAAATCTACATGCTACAATTCGTGTTGCCCAAAAGTTGTGTCCCTGCCTTTGCCACTGCCTGGGTCATGGCTGAAAAGGGTACTCCAACTAACCCACCTACTTAATCAGAAAGCATTAATTAAGCAAACAAAATAATGCAATAAGACAAAACAATAAGTAAGGATCTGCCTGAAAGAAGGTTGATAATTTAAGACGAAAAAAAGTAGTCAAAAACCAAGACAGAGAGCCTGAAGCCATTTTTTTAGTGCTTTGAGCTATACCAGCAGCTAAGAAAATCTACAGATTCTAGTTAAGCATAGAGCATTATGGGAGGATGAGAGAAGTTAAGCATTTAGAAGTTTCATGTGCAGAGTTGTTCTGAGTTTGTGGATAAATCCATATGGTTAAAAAGGCCAGAGTGGATAATTTTAGATCCAAGTTACCTTGGCATCAAATGCTCTGACATTACTATCAGGTGTCAAAATAACACCAGTTTGCATCCATAGTAAAAGGAGTTAAAGCAAGGTATTGTTGGGTCATACTTGCAACTATAGATATTCGAGATCATCAGTGTTGTAGTACTGATTCATGGATCTTTCTGCCATGCAGAAAAACCTGGACCAGTCCAACTTCCAGAGTCTTTACACCATCCTTTGGCCAGGGTACAAGAGGGGCATCTGCCGGCAGCACCTTCAGGTCTTTCTAGGAAGAACAACAGTTTAATATCTGTGGACAGTATGACACTACCAGATGTCAGTTTTATACCGGAATAAGTGAATATTTAAACCATGGGGTAGTAGCAGAAGTAGGAGGATGATGGTGCGTAGTAACTACCTATCAGGGAGACTCCCTCCATTGAAAGGGGAGCAGCTGGTAGATGGGAGAGAATGCAGGGTGAGAGTCTGTACTGCAACACTGGCTCTATTTGAATACCTACAATTTTGTTACGTGTGACACCACTGTACTATGCTCTTCAGTCAGAGCTGCAGTACTGAATCTTCGGAAGACTCCCAAATCTACAAACTGAGTGGCAGGCTGCCTGGTGGCCCCTGGGAAAGAAGGTTTTGTAGGATGGTGGAAACAATACCTGCCCTAGCCCTGGAGGTGTTGCCTAAGTGGTAATCTTTTGTAAAGGTGTGGACAGATGGCCATGTGGCAGCTCCCAGGAAGGCCTGGGTAGTGACCCCTTTAAGAAGACAGTGACAGCTAACCTGTATGTGGTGGGTCTATGTTTAGCGGTCGAACGGAACATTCATCTAACAGCTGTTCATCATACATAGATCATTGAAAGCTCCTTCTCTCAAAAGGCCAAATGATTGTAATAAAGTTCAATGAACAATCATAAGTTGGCCAACATCAAAGGAACAGAACTAGTATTTATGTATCAGTAACATAGGGATAAGGAAACCTGCCCTTTTCTCCACTGTAGTACGACTCAAGAGTTGGTACATAAAATTAGGGTGTGTGAGGGCATAGCCCCCTATAACAGGAGGACTGGGTGAACATCAGACCCTCCTTATGTAGGGGGCTGAGCCCCCCACTCCCCTTCTTATTACGTATACCAACTCTGAGATCAGACTACAGTAGAGAAAGGGCAGGTTTCCTTATTCCTGTTACCAATACGTAGGTACTAGTTCGGTTCCCTTGATGTTGGTTAACTATGATCGTTCGTTGAACTTACAATCATCTGGCCTTTTGAGGGAAGAAAAGTCCGCTGGTCTATGTGCGATGAATGGCCATTCGATAAACGTCTTGTTCGATAACTAAAGATGGACTATGGGCTGGTAAATGGCTTCCTATGATGGGCATAACAGTAAGCAATGCAATTGGCTATCCATTTAGAAATAGTCTGTTTGGAGATGGGTCTGCCTTCCTTTCCTTCTGCAAAGGCTACTAACAGTTGATCTGCCCCATAAGGGAACTCTGTCTTGTTTAGGTAATATTTGATCTGTCAAAGTACATCCAAGGAATTCAGGATTTGCTCAGCTCTATTCTGTGGGTTTAGAAAAAACACAGACAAGTGAATAGCTTGATTCAAAGAGTACTGATACTACTACAGGCATAAAAGTGTTACGTCTACGGGTTACCCTGTCCCTGTGAAACACAATGAAGGGCTCTTTGCTCTTCAGGGCTTGTAGCTCTGAGATCCACCTGTGTGAGCTGATGGCTATCAGCAGGGTGGCCTTCCAAGTGAGCAACTTTAAAACTGCAGAAGCTGCTGAAAAGGTGGTAGGATAAATTTTTCTAATACACTGTTCAAATCCCAGGCAAGGACAAGGTTTCTTCTGAAATGCCTGAGGTTTATGACCCTTTTTAGGAAAGGTTTCAGATGGTGGGGAAGACAGGAGGACATGGCAGAAGCATGTGCTTTAATACTGGAAGTCAGTACCTGGAGACTTAATCCTAAAAGGTATTCCAAAACTAGATTTATGTCTCCATGAAAAGGACTGTGCCTTTGTTACTGCGCCAAAAAGAAAACATTTTCCATTTGGATAAGTATGATTTTTCCGGTAGTCCGTTTTCTTGCCCGTCTCAGAAAAGATAACACTTCTGTGGATGTTTGTATTATTTGGATCAAAAATCAATCCTCCTTGCTCTTAGTTTGAAGGTGGTCAGGTGAGGATGAATTGATAGGCCCCTTTAGATGGGTGAGCAGATCTATCACATGTGGAAGAAAGTATTATTGCCCTTAGCTGAGAGTCAAGAGGAGGGAGAAGGTACAGTTGTATACACTTAACATAAATGTAGATGTTCAAGTGTACTCACTGTTGCAGTCCTAACCTGTGGGGATGTCCTGCTGTGGAAGCCCTAGGCCGGCCCAAATACCATTGTAAAAGTCTTCCCTTCTCCTATGTCAGGCAGATGCACCTGACTGATGTCAGTACACTGGGTTATAAGTGGAGTCGGTCTAGGTCATTACCTCAATTTTCTTGCCCCTTGTATTTCGGAGCTTCCCCCCACGACGACCCAACAGGAGCAGTAGGTCAAGGCTAAATGGATAGTGCAAGGATCTCTAGGCAGGTGGGAGTGAAGAATAGAGGTGCTTGCACAAGGAGCAGCAAGTCAAGACTAGATAGAAAGGGCAAGGATAGAAAAAGTAATAGCCACCCTGTAGGCTATGAGGGGAAGGAGGGTGGGAAACATGACCAACACTGAATACACTCGAACATCTATATTTATGTTGTGTACAAAACTGCACTATGTTCTTAGTGTTTCACTATTGCAGTCCTGACTTGTGGAAATACTCCAAAAGCTTAAAAAAGGATATGTAGTAAAGTAGGATGAGAAAGGGAGGTTTTGAAGGGAAATAGAGGCAAAGCTGAACTGGAATGGAGGAAGGCTGACAGAGGTAGTGTCCAGTGTAAAACGGTACAGAAGATCAGATGGCAGGCTCCTCTCCTCTCTTGGTAATACACCCTTCACAGAGGTAGTAGAGGACCCAGCTGCCCTAATGGAATAGGCTCCTACAAACACAAGAGAGATACTTTCCTGATGACAAGGAAAAAGGTACTGGGGGTACCCTTTGGGAATAGCCTGCAAGATACATGATCTGATCTTATCCACGGAGGGTAGCACTGGTAATATTCCATTGGCCAGAAAATTCTGAAGAGTTTTATAGTGGCCATGTAGTAGGGTAGCTGCCTACGGAAGTTTGGAGAAAGGTAAGGTACCTTCCCCTCCGTACTGTGGGTCTGGAGAGAAAAGAGGTAGGTGCCTGGCTAGAAAAGGGGAGGCATCAGTCACCAGCTTGGGTTTGACGATAGGGTTAAGCCTGAGAGCCTAGACAGTCAGAGATTCCCTTACTGGAGAGAGAGGTAATAAGGAGGCAGGGTTCCATGTCAGAAGACATGAATCTTTTCTAGGACAAGGTTTAAGTAGCAAGATGGTGTATGAGGTTACCTGGGGGCCCATGAGTGGAAGGCCATACCAGAGGGTGAGCAAAGGCAGGTGTGCATGAAGTATGCTGAAATAGCTGAAACCTGAACCTTGCAGGATGACTGAGAACTGGCCTAGTGAAAGAAAACTTAAGAGTAGGACCAGAAAAATGGGGATATTGGCACTGCTGGGGGCCTGGCAGAACTGTGCACCCCCAGCAAGAAAGCCTTCTTACTATGTTGCCCAAGCTTTATCTGGAGCTAGACATCTGTCTTTTCCTATGATGTCCTGCACAGGCTAATGCATGGAAGTGGGGGAGATGGGGAGTGTTTATCAGGATCATACTTGGATCCCCTGAGTTCTGTCTTCAAAGTCAGTGCACTAGCACCTGAAGCCACAGATGCAGACCCTCCCCACCCCCCGAGAGAATAACTTTCTAGCTGATTGAGAGAGCAAGAAGGTATGCTCCAAGCTTATAGGGAAGTGGTTAGCAGGAAGGCTAAGGAGAAGAAAGTACAAGAACTGAACTGATCAAACTGGTGCTGTAATTAGTCTAGCTGTTCTGTGATTTCTGGGTATTCTTGGGCAAAATGGTTTGTTATGAAAGCCTAACTGAAAAGGATTGTCCACAGCAGAATAAAGTGGTGTCTGTAGCTTCACCATGTTTTTCCTGGTGGTGAAGAGTTCCATCTGTGAGGTCCCATTCCTCAGCTATGAAGGAGGTGGAGCACCCCCTGGATGAACTGAGCCCACTGCTGCCATCCTATACAATTAGCTGGGGATACTGTAAATCTATTTCCATAGCTAGACTGTGAGGGTAGAGATGGGTTTTTCCTCTAGACGTGTGCGCCATATGCAAGTCTGTCATCTTCTGTGACCATGAACAGCACCCTTTGACTTGATTTCTGGCCTGGGTGCTAGAGAAGCCCTTTGAGCCGATTAAAGCTTTTACTGTTCAAGTGCTTAGTCACTTCCTTTATGTCAGTAACAGTAGTAAAAAAAAAAAAAAAAAAAAAAAAAAGTAACTGAAGTAGTCCTTGGAGGACTAGTATTCAAGATTGCCGTTACCAGAGTGAAAGGCTTGAGATTACAGGAAAGTCCTAGGTATACCACCCAACAATGCCTTTGAGGCCAGATACAAGTCTTTTCTGACAGAAAAAAAGTTGTGGATATTGGCCGCTACACCTTGTGGAGGTGCCACAGAGGTCTCCTCATGTGCATCCATCCTGGCTTAGGGAACAAGGGGACAGAAGAGGCTAAAGAGGCGAAGCCGGCCAGAGTGAAGATAAATTCCTGTCTGTAGGAAGACTTCATTTGTAAAAGATGAGGTTATGTTTCCCTGAGTCCATTACACAAAGCATGCTCTACTTTGGCTTTAGTGTACAAACTGATACCTTCCGACGTCACTTTTCTCCTTATCCAGGAACTATCTTCTTCTCATGAACAGCTTGTATCCATCAACTTCTGCATCTCAAGCTGCAAAGATTTATGTCACACGCCCGACTTGTTTGTAATATATTGAACACTGTTGGTGAGGTACGGCCACCTAGCCGGGAGGCAAGTAGGGCCCACTTCAAAAATGAATTTTCTGTCGCAGTGAGCTTTAGATTCTGGGTTCATAGCTGATTAGTAGGCCAGCTTTCCTAACAGGCCAATCTAAGCCTCCCCAATTCCATTTCCCAAGGTGATAAACAGACTAATATCTTGCATCTGCAAATCAAACCCTTAACCATTATACCAAGTCACAACACTTGAAACGCTGTGAAGCAACTGAAGTCTAAACCCTGCACCTTGCTAGTAACTAAGTGCTATGTTACTGCCTGGGGGGGCAGTGAAGTAGTCAAAAACAGCAAGGTGCAAACAGTCAAAATTTGGGGTTTGCTAAGGGTCCAGCAATCCTAAGTTAGATCCCCTACTGGGAATGAGCACAAAGTGCACTTTTGAGCACTGGGATCCCAAAGAAAACCTTAGGGTAGGACATATGTTGAATGGTAAAAGATGACATCCCCTACAAAGGTTAGAGAGAAGACCTATGACTGGAGAGAGAAAGGGCCAGATTGAAAAGTGACACACAATCTTTTGGGGGAGGGGGGTTAGGAAAGAGAGGGGTAAATGCCATGAAAGGATCACTGCTGCTCCCTCCCAGGGATCTGAGTAGAGAAAGTTCCTGGTGATGGGAAAAATGAGTGGTCTTGGCAGAGTCCCTGGTGCAGAGTGTAGCTCCTTTCCCTGTGGCCCTTCCCCTTCACCTGTAGTAGGTTGGGAAAGAAAGGTGCAAAAGCTTGGTGGGGTAGTTTCTGCTGAAACATGGGGACTGCACCTGCACAAGGGATTTGGTTGTCTGCCTTGACTTAGCCCTATACTCCACCTCTTTGAGAATAGCTACTAATTTACGGCCAAAGAGTGACTCCTTATGCAAGGGAGCATCCAGAAGTTTGGACTTTACATGCTCTGGGAGGTCTTGCTTACTTAGCTATGCATGCCTCCTAATGATAGACCCAGTAGCTGCAGCCCTGCTGGCAGCCTGTAAAGCATCAAACTCATAGTGCAAGGAATGGTTGATCACTTGTGAAGTGGAACTGCAAATATCCATTCATTCTTGAGATGAGGCCTTATTTACAATGGTCAAAAGTGTTTGCTTTAACTGTTCAGCAGCTACTCTTGGTGTTTTATTTAGTGGAACTGGCAGTTCAATGCAGTCACGGAAAGTGTGGCAGAAGTGCATACTTTCTTGCCAAATATTTTGAGGGCTCTACCCTGCATACAATTGGGTAGGGGATTCTTGGGTGTGCCGGTTCTGGAACCCTGAAGTTCAGGACCAAAAATCTGCAGAAGGGTTATTAAACAGGTGCTTATGTGAAGCCATAACCATGTAGAAAAGAACAGTTGTGTACACTTACCCTAAATGTAGATGTTTGACTGTATTCACTGTTGCAGTCATTACATTTGGGTAATCCTGCTGGCAGGTTGCCCTCAGCCAGCCTGAATTCCAACGTCTTGGGTCCTGCGTCGGCTGCCGTCGCCCCTTCCCTGATGTCAGGTCGTCAGGGGTATAAAAGAAGCAGCCAATGCCATTTTATTTAGTTTTTCTTGGCCCAGATGTCAGGTGCCCCCCAAAAGGGTAGCCACAATTTATATATTTATAATTACATGCACCAATATAAAATTTACCTTCACCTACAAGCAAATACACCAAATAGGTTGTATAAATTAGAGAAGGAAAGACAGGTTCCATCAGAAAAGGAGGATGGTGAATGGGTAACCTAGACTGCAACAGTGAATACACTCGAACATCGACATTTATGATAAGTGTACACAAAGTACAGTTTTGTACCTACCATAAATGTAGATGTCCGAACTGGATAGCATCTGCAGTCATAACAAGTGGGTTGTCCTGTCGTCAGGCAGCCCTTCAGTCGGCCGGATTCCAAAGTCCGGGTCCGGCTTCGGCTGATGTCGCACTCCACCCGACGTCATCTCTGTTGGTCTTCGGGTATAAAGGCATCAGCCGACGCCATTTTCCTCAGTGTTTCTTGCCCCAGATGCCAGTAGCCCTCTTGCAGGCTAGAATTTGGATAGATGCCAATGTTTCCAAATAGATAGAGGTAAACACAACAATAAGCATGTATGTACATATACACAAACAAATACACCATAAAAGACTCCCCCCCAACAGCTAGCTATTAGAAGGGTAAACACCCTAGGAGTACCACAGAGGGGATGGAGGGAGGGTAATCCTGACTGCAGATGCTATCCAGTTCGGACATCTACATTTATGGTAGGTACAAAACTGTACTATGTCCTTCATGGATGCATCTGCAGTCATAACAAGTGGGTAGAATACCATAGCCAACTAGGGGAGGAGGATAAAAGTAGATTATGGTGTGTTTAGGATCCCTTGCAGTACAGCAGTGGCAAACCCTGCTCGGGATCTGGAATATAGAGGCAAATTATAATGCTTGGCAAATGTATGCACGGAGGTCCAAGTAGCCGCCTCAATAATGTCTTTGGTTGCCACTCCTCGTAAGAAGGCTGTGGTAGTGGCTGTTGCCCTTGTAGAATGAGGTCTTATGTTCTGTGGAATTGGTTTTCCATGGAAGGAGTAACAGAATCGTATGCAATTTCCTATCCATTTGGAGATTGTCTGTTTGGAAATAGCTTTTCCTTCCCTTCCTGTTGCATAGGCTACAAAAGTTGGTCAGTCTTTCTGCTATTTTTGTTCTGTCCAAGTAGTAGCGTAGCTGTCTATGTACATCCAAGGTATGCAGTATTCTTTCCCTCTGTTTTGTGGGTTGGGAAAGAAGGTAGGTAGGTGGATTGCCTGGTTTAAAGACACTCTGGATACCACCTTAGGCATAAATGTAGGATTAGTCCTCATGGACACTCTATCTTGGTGGAAGATTAGGAAGGGTTGCACTGCCATTAAGGCCTGTAGTTCTGAAACCCTCCTTGCTGGAAGTAATTGCCAGTAGGAAAGCAGTTTTCCATGACAGGTGTTGTAGGTCTGCTGTTGCTGCTGGTTCAAAGGGTGCTAGTGTCAACTTTTCTAGCACAAAGTTTAAATCCCAAGCTGGTAATGGTGGTTTCCTTGGAGGTTTTACATTCTTGATTCCTCTGAGGAATTGCCTGAGCAAAGGGTGCGAAAAAACAGGTGTATCAAAGCTGTATTCTGGATGCATGTATCTTGATGGAGGAGTAGGACAGGCCTGAATGAAGAAGTTCGGCCAGATACTCCAGAATGTTAGGCATATCTATGTTTGACACATCTTTTCCTCTTTCCGTACTCCAGATGACAAACCTTTTCCATTTTCCAGCATAGTTCCTTCTTGTTGAAGGTCTGCGTGCTTCAAGAATAATGTCTTTAACTCTTTGGGAAAGTTCTGGAATAGCTGCTGTTATGTGATGTTCCATGCAGTCAGTTGCAAGGTTTTTAGGTTTGGATGTATGATGCTGTAGTTGTTCTGCGTTAACATCAAAGGCATCAGGGGAATTGTCCACATATTGTTCGAGACATGCTCCTCAGTAGTGGGTACCAGTGTTGTCTTGGCCAGTTTGGAGCTATCAGGATTATCCTTGGACGTTCTTCCTTGATTTTCAGTAGTACCTTGTGTATCAGAGGAAGAGGCGGGAATGCATATGCTGTTAGGCCTTTCCAGTTGAAGGAGAGTGAATCCACTTTCCATGCTAATGGGTGGAATGTCCTTGTGCAGAATTTTTGAGCTGGTGATTGAGAGGTGATGCGAATAGGTCTATGTGTGGCATTCCCCATTTCTTTGAGATGGTCTTGAAGATGTCCGGGTGAAGCTTCCATTCGTGGGCATCCGAAGTGGTTCTGCTTAATATGTCTGCTAGGGTATTGTCTTTCCCTGGTACAAATATTGCCTGTAACTGGATGTTGTAGCTGAGTGCCAGGGTCCACAGCTCCAAGGTCATTCTGCATAGGGGTATGAATGAGTGCCTCCCTGTTTGTTGATGTACCACATGACTGTGGTGTTGTCTGTCCTTATCATCAACTGGCCCTCTTTGAGAAATGGTTTGAACTTTTGGATTGCCAGTTTTACTGCCAGCATTTCCTTTAGGTTGATGTGCAGTTGAAGTTGATCCTGTGTCCACAATCCTTGCACGCATTTGTCCAGCATGTGGGCCCCCATCCTAGGTCTGAAGCGTCTGTTGTGATGGTCTGGCTTGCTTGACATCTGCGAAAGGGTAGGCCTGGGTTTGACTGGCATGCCTGAGCCCACCATAGGAACTCCTGTTTTAAGCATGGAATTAGTGGGATTTCTGTTTCTAGACTGTGTCTGTGTTGGGACCACAAATTCTTTAGGTACCACTGTAGTTTTCTCATATGTAGTCTGGCAAATGGAACCAAGATTATGCATGATGCCATGAAGCCCAAGGCCTGCAGTACTTTTCTTGCTGTTAACTTGTTCAGTTTTGTTGGTGCCAAGAAGTATAGAGGGAGTTCTTTTGTTTTTCTGTAGTCAGGAATGCCATTTGTTTTACTGTGTCCAATTCAGCCAAGAATGTCCTTGTTTGGGATGGTATCAGCCTTGACTTTTGTAAATTGACTGTGTATCCCAGTGCTTGTAGCAAGTAAATGACCCTTTGTAAATCTGTTGTCAGCTTGCTTTTGTTGTCCCCTTGTAGCAGGCAGTCGTCCAGGTATGGGTAAATTTGAATTCCCTGAAGTCTGCAATGGGCGATTACTGATGCCAGGCATTTTGTGAATACTCTGGGCAGTAGATAAGCCAAAGGCAATGCTGAGAATTGATAGTGCTCTGATCCTGCAAGAAATCTGAGGTATCTTCTGCAGATTGGTCGAATGGGGACGTGCAGGTATGCCTCCTTGAGATCTAGAGTTACCAGCCAAGACTCCTTGCCCAGCATGGGAAGAAGTTGCTGTAAGGTCAGCATTTTGAATTTTGGGACAATGATGTATGTATTTAAGGTGGACAGGTCGAGAATTGGTCTCCAACTTTTTCCTTTCTTGGAACTAGGAATAGTCTGGAGTAGAACCCTTTCCTTGCTCTGCTATTGGCACTCTTTCCACAGCTCTCATGTTTGCTAACTCCATTATCTGGCGTAGAGCCTCTGTTTTTGATTTGGAGGTAGATTTGGCATTCCTCTTTTGACTGGAAAAGTGTGGAAGTGAAACCGGTAACCTTGATCTATGGTTTGTAAAATCCACTTGTCCTTTGTTATGTAGTGCCAGTTCTTTGAAAATAAGGTTAACTTTCCGCCTAGAGGAGCTGCTATTTGTTCCCTGGTAGGCGGATTTAGGGTTAAGTCACTGTGGTTGTGTTGATGTAGTGGCAGTGGCTGTGTCTGTGCCTCTGTTGTTACCTTGCCACTGTCTTCCTCTGTAGGCACCTCCTCTGGATTGGTTTCTGCCTCTGGAACGTCTATTCCTGCCCCTTTGAAATTTTGTGGAGTCAGGAAAGGACCAATTTTGGCAGGCCAGTTCCTGCTAAACCTTGGGGTTGAACCTGCAAGAAATCTTTAACAGTTTGAACAGATTTTGCCTTTTCTTCCATTTTCTTCATAACCTGCTGGGCAGATGTACCAAACAAACTTGTCTTGTCCATAGGAGCATCTAGCAACTTAGCTTTAACATGATCCGGTAAAGCTTGTTCCTTTAGCCATGCATGCCTTCTTATCACTGTGCCTGTCATGGCTGATCTAAATGAAGCCTCCAGTGCATCATAGCCACATTTTAAGGAATGGTTGCTAACCTGTTGTATGTTATTTACCATCTCTAATACATATTTCTTATCAAGAGATTCATCAGTGGTTAGTTTTTTAGTTAACTGATCCAGCATAAACTCTTGGTATTGTATCATGTGAAACTGACAGTTTAAAGCTCTAGCTGAGAGAGTAGCTGAAGTGTAGACCTTTTTACCCCATCTGTCTAATGACCTTGCTTCCCTTTCAGAAGGAATAGGGTTTTTAGCTATGGTCGCGGCTACTGCCTTGGGGCCCTGGGATATGGTTTCTGGGTCTGCAAGTGGAGCCTTGTAAAGGTGGTGATGAGTATCTGGCACCCTGTAAAATCTGTCCAGTTTGGCAGGGGCTGGGGGTAAAGAATCTGGAGCGGAGCAAACATCATTGAAAGCATCATCCACCACAGAGAGAACAGGGGGTATAGCTAAGGGCCTGTGCTGTGGGAGGTGCAGAAAAGTCCTAAGTCTTTTTCTGGAGTCTGAAAAATCCTGTTGCTGCCATTGGAACTGTTCTCGCATGGCATGCAAGGTTTCCCCAAAGGAGAATTCTTCTGGTGGGGAAGCAGCTGGGATGGATTCTTCAGCATCAGAATCTTCAAAATTGGAGAAGGCAGCCTCTGGCTGGTCAGCTATGTCTGATTCATCAGCAGAATCATCAGAAGACACTGGCTCGGAGGGCTCTGCCCTAGGTCTCTTCTCTGGGGGCTGAGAGGCCCTGTCTGGGTGAGATTGAGATCCTGTAATTAAAGAAATTAAATCTTCTGCCAAAGTAAGCATTTGAGAACTAGAAGAGGGCCTGGATGTGGGTGGTTTAACAGGCACTGTTTTAGTAGTCTTGGCTGCTTTAGCCCTGGCGAAGGCCTTAATGGACATGGCTGCTGGAGGCCTAGCAGCACCACGTGCTGGGGTAGAAACATCCAAGGGGATGGTGTCTGATAAGTCAACCACCGTAGTGGGTAAAATTTCTGAGGTCGTTTCAAGAGTTGTAGCAGGGGCCTCAGTTGTAGGAATAGGTTCAGCTGTACTTTGTTCAGTTTTCTCGGTTTCGGCGGAAACCGAGACACTCGCGATTTGCTTGACCATGGTTTTGGCGAAACCGCGGACCGCGAGTGTCGGTCTTTATCTTTGCGTTTTGCTAGATTGGGTAGTCGGAGGATCCGGCGGCATAATGTACGCAAAATCAGAACTGAAAAACTGTTCTGCAAACTCCGACCGGCGCCTAAGCGTTCGTCGGTTGAAAGAAGCACAGGCGAACAGGCTGCTACGTCGTGGGCTGGGCCTAAACAAGGCAGACAGTAAGAGTGGAAATCTTTATGAGGTATTTGTTTCCCACAGTTTAAACAATTGTTAACTTTTTCTGACATCGGCTGAGGCAAGAAAGAGTCCCCAACGGGGTACTTAGCTTTAGAAGTCTTCGAAGTAGTATTCGGTAGAAGTAATCTCTGGATCCGACCGACCGGCACTTGCAAACAGCTTCTGCTTCGGGCGCCACGTGGCAAGAAAGACTGAGGAAAATGGCGTCGGCTGATGCCTTTATACCCGAAGACCAACAGAGATGACGTCGGGTGGAGTGCGACATCAGCCGAAGCCGGACCCGGACTTTGGAATCCGGCCGACTGAAGGGCTGCCTGACGACAGGACAACCCACTTGTTATGACTGCAGATGCATCCATGAAGGACATCTGTACTATGTTCTTCGTGTTTCACTGTTGCAGTCATTACATTTGGGAAAAGTCCCAAAGCTAAAGTTGGGAGGCTGGAGCTAAATAGCATTAGGAGCAGCTATGAGGCCCTGCAGAACTGCAGTGGCAAAGCCTGCACTGGATTTAGAGTAGAATGGCAGATGATAGTGCTTTGTAAAGGTGTGCACTGAACTCCAAGTAGCAGCCTCTAAAATGTCCTTGGTAGGTACTCCCCTGAGAAAGGCTGCTGAAGTGGCTGCAGCTCTGGTTGAGTGTGGCCTAATACCCTTTGGTACTAGCTTGCCATGGTGTACATAGCAGAAACGAATGCAGTGGACTATTTATTTATTTTATATTTGATGACCGGGCTAGTCTAGCTGGATACATATTCATTTTCAGTAGAGGCCTGGGGAGAAAAGCTCCAAGTATGAGAAGATTACTACATACAATAGTTTATAAAAAAAAAAAAAAAACAAGCTTAAGATACATTATAAGCAAAAAATGTTTGTAAAGAGAGTACAAGTTATTAGTGGGATCAATGTAACAGAGTCTTAGTATAGGTTAAAGCAACAAGCAGCCATGAATTATCAGGTACAATCATCACAAGTTTGTACAATATCTGAAAAACAATTTAACAATCACTTAGTCAAGGAGGGAGAAAGAGAGTAGGCTGGAATAAATAGTGATAAAGAGTTAGCTTATAATAATTAAAAACTGTTGGGCAGTATCCCAGGAGGCTGGGGAAGAGAAAGGAGGATAAGTAATGTTTAGTCAGGCTTTGAGCAGAGACAAAGCCAATGTGTTTTTAGATGAACTTTGAGGTGTTTCTTAAAGAGTGGAGTAGATGAGAGAGAGTTAAGTGTTTTAGGAAGGTTGTTCCAGATTCTGCCCATGACATTGGTAAAGAGCGAGTCACCAGCTTTGTTGTTGGATTTATTGTTGGCGATAAGTAACTTACTAGCTGAGCGTAGTGTTGAAAGATTTTTGTACAGGGAGATCAGATTAGAGGATAGGAGTATTAGTAGGGTGGTACAGAATTTTTTGTGTTATCACAAGTTTATTGTATCGTAGTTGGTTTTGTAGTTCTAACCATCCAAGTTGTTTAAGATTGAGACAATGGTGGGTTCTATAGGGGGAGCCAGTGGCAAATCTGACTATATTATTATAGCTGGTTTCAAGCTTGGTAAGATTGTGCTTAGATAGACTGGTATAGATGGCAGAAGCATAGAATAGGGTAGAAGAAAGATGAAACGGTCAAAGTAAGGTGAGATAGGAGAATTACAATTTAAAAGAGTTGTTAAACAGAAAATTGCAACTTTCTACTAACATAAATATTGACATGCATTGTTGTGGCCGCTGTTTGGTTTGTGAAAAGATAAAAAACATGCATGGGATGAAAATAAATGGGAAGAAATATTTAGCATTTGAAAAGTTTGATTGCATGTCATCAGGAGTGGCATACATTTTGGGGTGCGATTGTATCATGCCGTTATGGTGCATCAGACAGACCACCAGGAAGGTTAAGGTGCGTATTTTGGAGCATTTAGGGGATATTAGGAGGGGAAACATGGAAAGTCCAGTAGCCACTCATTTTATTAATATACATAATGGTAGCATAGAGGGTTTTGTATTTAGTGTATTGGCTAGACCTCATTTTTATGCAGGCAGGAAATTTTAAAACTGCATTAAATAGGTTAGAGCATAGAATGATTTTGGGGTACCATGCACTATTTCCCATGGGGATGAATTTAGATAGCGGGTATATATAACACATAGTTGTGGTGTAAGTTTTGAATCATAATGATATTTGAATGTATTTAAAACAATTTTTTTGTATTTCTATGTCATATATATTTAATTTTTTTGTGCACAGTTTAGTATTTAATATAAGAAATGTTTATATTGCATTGAATAAGTTATAAAAAGTAACATGAATCATTATGTAATTTATATAATATTTCATAGAGTCAGCTTATTTTAAAAAAGTATATAAAATGTATTATCTTATATATATAGTGCTTTATTGAATGTATTGAATGGTATTTTAAGTGCAATTATAGGGTTAATAAGATAATGAAACATTTAATTGTTTGATTGATAAGTATATAAAAAGAGAATGTGTTTACTAGGATAATTTGTTCCACTGAAGGCGAATTGCCGAGGTACCAGGACGGATGTATGTAATGGATTAAAACTATTTCTCCTATCTCACCTTACTTTGACTGTTTCTTCTGCTGGTGTGTTTTTTGAATATTTCATGGTGGATTTGTGGTCGTTTGTGTTTTTTTGTCATAGAAGAAAGATGAGCCTGGGCAATGGTGGTACTAGCAATTTGTGTAAGGAAGGGTTTGATTCTGTACAGAGAGCCTAGTTTTTTATTGATAGTTTGAATAGTATTATTGATATGGTCATCAAAGTTGAGGTTATGATCAATGGTTATGCCCAGAAGTCGTGCAGTAGGATCAGGGGAAATACAAGTTCCATTATATAAGGTGATAGTGAAGTGGATCTGTGGAGATTTTTGGGTGGGAGTGAAGAGTAAAAGTTTGGTTTTTTTTGGGGGTTGAGGAGGAGGCATTGATCAGTAAACCACTTTTCAACAGAGTTAAATACAGTTTGAGTAAGGGTTTGGAGAGAGGATGAGGACTTAGCAGTGCAGATAAGGGTAGAGTCATCAGCGTATTGTATACAAGAGGCTTGTGGAACAACAGTGTAGAGATTGTTAATAAAAATAGAAAAAAGAAAAGGGCCTAGGATAGAGCCTTGAGGGACTCCAGTGTTCAAAGGGAGGGGAGCAGAAAGATTATTGTCCCAGAGCACTGCTTGGTGTCTGTTTTCTAGACAGGATTTAAACCAAAGAATAGCTTGTGGGGCAAGAGATTGGGCTTCTAGGGTGCTAATAAGTAAGCTATGGTTGACCATATCAAAAGCCTTTGATAGGTCTATTAATAGAGCAGATTAGAGAGAGTTATTATTTCGATTCCTGTTAATGCAGTCAGTAAAGCTTAGTAGGGCAGCAGTGGTGCTATGAAAGGGCCTGAAGCCATGCTGACAATTAGCAAGTAAGTTGTTATGGAGCAGGTGATGAAGTAGTTGATGGTGGATACATTTTTCCATTATTTTGGCCAATGGAGAGAGTAGAGCAATTGGTCGGTAGTTAGAAATGTCAGTGGATTTGCCTCCTTTATGCAAAGGAATTATATGGGATACTTTCCATATGGAAGGGATGGGTACCTTCTGTGATTGTTTTGTTTATAAGGATGGATATTGGATATGCTAAGGCTTTGGCAGCTAGCTGAAGGTATTCTGCTGGCAGGTTATCAGCAGAGGGAGTACAAGGTTTGAATTTCTGAAGGAGTTTGCAAATGAAGGAAGTTGGAACAGGTTGTAAATGTAAAAAGGGAATTGAACTGTTTGTATTTTGAGAAGGAGAGGGGGTGGTGTGTGTTAGTGATTTTGTTAGAGTTTGAATTGCTTCAGTGAAGTAGTTGTTGAAAGTGTTGGCTATTAGCAAAAGTCTATCATGGGGAATGGAGTTTGGGGCTGGAGTTCTAGTCTGCCCTGGTTTCAGAAGTTTATTAATGCCTGACCAAAACTTTTGAGGGTTTTTAGAGTGTGATTGTTGTAGTTTGGAATAGTAGTTTTTTTTGTCTAACAAAATGTCTTTTTGGTAGCGTTTCTTAATTGCTTAAAGTATAAGTGGTCAGCAGCGTTCTTAGTGGCTCTCCATTTGGCCCATATTTTGTTCCGTAGGAACATTTTTTCTCTGGTTTGTTTTGCGAGCCAGGGGGCTATTTTAGTCCTTATATGGGAATAACGGATGGGGGCGTGGCTATCTAGGATTTGAAGGAATGTAGTATTAAAGTAAGCGACTGCTTCATCCAGTTTGAGTTGCTTTAGAGGTGACCAATTACAGGCTTTTAACTCATTTTGGAAGTTTTCTGCTTGGAAGTATTTTGTAGAACGAAAGGTGACCATATTGTTATTATTAGAGCTGTATTTCTTTTGCTTTATTATGAAGGTTAGAACATGATCACTAATGTCGTCAGGGAGAGTGTCCCTACTTTATAAGTATCAGGATGACTGTTTATAAGGATCCACTCGAGAATAGTTTCCTTTTTACTAGGTTTATGGAATCTTGTGGGGAAGTTTATAATTTGAGTGAAGCCAAATAGGTTTATGTTGGTGTTTGGATTAGGGGAGTTATATGTGGTCCAGTCTATGTTAAAATCGCCAAGTACTATAGTTTCTTGAGGTAGGAGAGTAGATAAGCTGCTAAGAATATTTTCGAGTGTGGTAATATTTCCTGGAGGGATGTAGGAGCAGATTATATAAATAGATTTAGCGCTATTAATTTGAAGTTTGACAGTAATAGTTTCAGCATTGGTATTAGAGGGTAATAACATATTAATGGGTGAAACAAGAAGGTCAGATTTATGCAAGAGGGCTACACCTCCTCCTTTTTTGGATGTACGGTCGGATCTTAGGATGTTATATCCAGGTGGGGTTATTTCTAGGTCATGAGTAGAAGGTTTTAACCAAGTTTCAGTTAGGCAAAGGATATCAAATGCATGAACTTGTAAAAGAGCATGCAGTTGGCTAATTTTGTTATTCATACTACGGATATTGAGTTGAGCTATTTTGAGTGAGTTTCCTAATGTTATAGAGGAGGAAGCATCAATGATTGATTGTTTTTGTGGATTGTTAGTATGTGGAATTGGGCTGGGATTAGGATGAATGTCTCCGCCTATTAGAAGCTTTGAGGACTGTATCATTGCAGTTTTTATAATTTTATGGTATTTGGGTAAACTTATGTTGTAGGGGAAGTAAGTAATGTGTGTACTTCTGTGAAACCTAGGAAGTAGGTATGTTGAAGTAAAGGTTATGTTACTATGAGACAGAGAGTTGGGATGTGTAATTGGTAGTGTTTGCTGTGGAGGGGGTACTTTAAAGATCAGAGAGTAATGTTCATAGTAGGTAAGGGTACAAGTTACAATAAGGAATATTAATGAAGAAGAAGAGAGTTTTTGAGGATAGGTGTATGTACATAGGTCATGTTGTAATAGTGTGGTAGAAAGATTAAGTATGTTGTAAGGCAGGTAAAGTGAATAATTATGTAGTGAAAAAAGATTAATAGAATGTTTGATTAGTTAGAGGAGGTTTGAGGGAGAGTAGATATGAGGTTAAGGTGAAGAGGAGTGGTATAGTAATTTGTAGTGTGAAGATGATTAAGGAGGGTGATAAGGGGAGGAGTTGATTGGTTAAGTGGAATAGAGGGTGTGGCTTGATATGTATAAGTTAAAGAGTACTAGGGGTGGGTGGGAATTGGGGGTATGGGAGCGGAGTGAGCCCATAGGGTGAACGGAGCGGGTCAGAGCAAGTACAGCAGGAGACAATCAGTAAGCAGTAACAACCAGAGAGAGCAGGTGGAGCAGGTAAGATGGAAGATTAAGGGTAGTGAGGAGAGCAGAGTAAGGAAATTACTAGTCCGCTGAGGGTAGGGAATGAGAAGAGTGCAGAGGAGGAGCAGCGAGAGAGAGATTAGGTCAGTAACTAGGCAGTAGGGCAAGGGAAGAAAAGGAAAGAATGTAATGAGCCAAAGCTAGTAAAATTGAAAAGAGAGTAAGGGGTCATGGCTGGGTTAGGCTGCCACCTAATGGTCAGAGCTGGTATAAACAGGTGACAAAGTGCAGAAGTATAGCTAGTACAGAAGGGTAAACTAAACAGCAGGGAAACAGTATATAGATAACAATGGTCCTAGGGAGGGGTCTGGCTGCTGGCTTTCCTGACTCGGGGTCTAACAGTCAGTTAATAGGGTTTTACAAAATCAACGAACAAAACGAACACAGATTTGCTTTCAGCAGGGGCAATGATAATACATACTTTGCAAAATACTGTTCAAAGAGGTGAAAAGTACTGGGATAGCAGAAAAGGAAGGTCCAAGTTGGCAGGCTAGAGATAGATGAGGGAATCCCTTAGTAGCCAGGCAGGTCCCTTATTGCAGGGAACAGGATAGAAAGCTAGGAGGGTGGGAGGTAAGATAAGAGGGTATTAATAACGTATTAAGGCAGAACAAGTAGCTATAGTATACTGATAGGTTAGGTATTTCAATCAGTTCTACTTAAAAATTGTAACAAGATACTAAGGTAAATGTTTAGATGAGGCTTGGTTAAAAATATTCACTCTAGCAATAACAAAATACTAGCACTTCAGAAAGGTATACATACAGGCCTAGGTATCATGTAAATAACAGGCTTACATTTCAAATATCAAGATAAAACAGTATGCATAGGCAAGTAAGTTTATATACCTTTAGCGTTGTAGTTTAGCAATAGAGACACCCCACGAACAGGACACAAGAGATAAAAACAAAGGGCTAAGCAAGTTCAAAAAGAGCACGTAACAGCCACTTGGTGTGATAAAAGTAATTCCCACATAAGATCAGCATATATCCACCTAAATGTTACATTTATAATCCACTTTGAAATAGTCTGCTTTGATATAGCATTTCATTGTGATCCTGCAGCATATGTCACTAGTAATTGTTCTGTCTTTCTGAAAACTTTGGTTCTGTCCAAAAGTAGAATCTAAGCTGTCTGTGTACGTCCAAAGAATGAAGAATTCTTTCCCCCTTGTTCTGTGGATTTGGATAGAAGGTTGGCAGGTGAATAGTTTGGTTGAGAGCCACACTGGACACCACCTTAGGCATAAATGTTGGGTTTGTCCTCAGAGAGACCCTGTCTGGATAAAAAAAATGATAAAAGGTTCCACAGCCATGAGTGCCTGCAGCTCTGAAACTTGTCTTGCAAAAGTTATTGCTAGGAGCAGAGCTGTTCTCCAGGATAAAAATTTTATATCAGCAGTAGCAGCTGGCTCGAAAGGGGGCAGGGTAAGTTTTTCCAAGACATAGTTGAGGTCCCATGCAGGCACTGGTGATCTCCTTGGAGGACTTAAAATTTTGGCTCCTCTGAGGTACTGCTATAATAAGGGATGAGAAAAGATCGGAGGCTCTACACTGTAATGAGCCGAAAAGGCAGAGGCATGAATTTTAATAGATGAAAAAGGCCTTTGCCCAGCATCTCAGTTAAGTACTGCAAAATCTGAGGAATATTTGGGTAGGCTGTATCCATTCCTTGTGCCTGGTTCCAAGCACAGAATCTCTTCCATTTTCCTGCTTAAGATTTTCTAGTACTAGGCCTTCTGGCTTCCAAAATGACATCCATCACAGCTTTACTGAGAAGTGTGTTTTGCAAGACTACATTATTCGCCATGCAGTCAGGTTTAAAGTTCTGAGTTGGCTGTGTAGGATCTGACTGTTTTACTGGGACAGTAGATGAGGTATTAGAGGTAAGGTCCAAGCTGGGCATTGAGACAAGCTCCTTAGTATTGGATACCAGTACTGGCGGGGCCAGTCTGGGGCAATCAGTATCATCTTTGGCTTCTCCTGTCTGACCTTTAGGAGTACCTTGGGTAGGAGAGGCAGTAGGGGAAATGCATATACTGATAGGCTTTTCCAGCTGAAAGATAGGGTGTCCACTATCCATGATTGTCTGTGATACATCCTTGTGCATAATCTTTTTAGTTGGTAGTTGTTGGGGGAGGCAAATAGATCTATGTCCGGGCATCCCCATTTCTTTGTTATGTTGAAGACTTGTGGATCCAGGTGCCACTCGTGGGGATCCATGAGGTTTCTGCTTAGTTCATCTGCCAGAGAATTGTTCCTTCCTAGCAGGAATTGTGCCTGTACATGTACTTGGTAAGTCAATGCTGTATCCCACAAAGTCATGGCTAGTCTGCAAACGGGGTAAGAATGTGTTCCCCCCTACTTGTTCATATACCACATGATGGTGGTGTTGTCCGTCTATCAGTAGTTGTCCTGGATGAAGTAGGTCCTTGAAGGCTGTCAGGGCATTTTGAACTGCTAGCATCTGTTTTTGATTGATATGTAGATGCATTTGGTTTGAGGTCCATGTGCCCTGAATCCATCTTCCTGCCATGTGGGCCCCCCATGCATAATCTGATGCATCCGTGGTTAGTGTCTGCCTGGCTGGGGGTAATGTGAATGGCTGTCCCTTGTTTTGGTGACAAGCCTTTGCCCACCATCGAAACTCCTGTTGCAGGCAGGGAATGAGAGTAATCATAGTTTCCAGGCTGTGGCAATGTTGAGTCCAAACACTTTTTAGGTACCATTGAAGTTTCCTCATATGCAGCCTTGCATATGGAATTAATAGGATGCAGGATTACATGAAGCCCAAAGCCTGCAGAATTTTTCTTACAGATAACTGGGCCTTTGTTGCCAACATTTTGAAATAGGTAGACAGATGCCTTTGTTTGTCTGGCGTGAGATAAGCCATCTGGGCAGTTGTATTTAAGTTTGCACCCAGGAATATTATCTCTTGAGAGGGCACTAGTTTTGATTTATTTTCGTTGACTGTGTACCCTAGGCATGTTAGAAGTCTTTTCACAAACGCCAGATGCTGTAGAAGAATGTCCTTCTCTGCTTGAATTAGACAGTCATCCAGGTAAGGATATATTTGTATTCCTCTGTCTGCAGTATGCAATTACTGGTGCCAGGCACTTTGTAAAGACCCTGGGCGCAGTAGATAAGCCAAAGAGCAGTGCAGAGAATTGGTAATGCATTGAAACAGCCTTGAATCAGAGGTATCTTCTGCATAATTGTCTGATTGGGACATGCAGGTATGCCTCTTTTAGGTCTAAAGTCACAAGCCAAGCGTTCTTGCCCAGCATGGGCAGAAGCTGCTGCAAAGTCAACATCTTGAATTTTGGAATATCCAGGAATGCGTTCAAAATAGACAGGTCCAGTACTGGCCTCCAGGCCTTGTCCTTTCTGGGTACCAAGAACAGGCTTGAGTAAAATCCTTGTCCCTACTCTTGCTCTGGTAGTTGATGAATGGCCCCCATGTCCATGAGGGATGAGATTTGTTTTTCTGCCTCTGCCCATTGATTTTTTGGCAGATCTGGCCAGCTGTTTGCCTTTGGCAGGGTATGGAAATGGAAAGTACAGTTGTGTACTTACCATAAATGTAGATGTTCGAGTGTATTCACTGTTGCAGTCATTACAATTGGGTTATCCTGCTGGCAGGCTACCCGCAGTCGGCCTGAATTCCAAAGTCTAGGTCCGGCGTCTGTTGCTGTCGCCTCCTCCCTGACGTCAGTGCGCAAGGGGTATAAAGGTGCAGCCGACGCCATTTTCTTCATTTTTTTTGCCCCAGATGTCAGGTGCCCCTAAAAGGGTAGGTTTAAAATATGTCAATAAAGCATGCACGCACCAAGGTAAATTTTTTCTTCATCTACAAGCAAATACACCACAAAGGTTGTATAGAATAGAGAAGTACAGATAAGTTCCAGCAAAGATAAGGGGGATGGCGGGAGGGTAACCTGGACTGCAACAGTGAATACACTAACATCTACATTTATAGGTTCATAGGTAGGTAACTAGGCTATCGGCCCAAGGGCCTACGTAAGCCTAGCCAACAAGGTTCCCTGGCTTACGCCACCCAAGAAAGTTATTTTCCTGTGACACTGTCGAGCAGACACACAGAAGTGATCCCCGGGGTGCATTTCCTATTTCCCATCCACTCATCAAGATTTTTCTTGAAGAGTGCTAATGAAGAACTTTGCTTGACAAAGATGGGTAGCCTGTTCCAGAGTATGGGAAGTCTCTGGGATAGGAATCTATCCCTCCAGCATGTCCTGCTTATTGTGGTGACAAGGTTTAGGTCCCTAAAGCGTGTAGCTTGGAGGGATTGGGATTTCTTTAGATGTAGCATGTCCAAGAGCTCTGGGTTTGACACAGCTTTATATGTTAGGCAGAGATCACCTCAGAGTAGGCGATATGCTACATAGTAAAGCTGGAGTTTTTTGAGACAGTCAGTGTAGGGCATTTTTTTTTTAGTCCAGTAATCCTCTGAGAGATACTTCTGTGGCCTTTCCAGCTGCTGCAGATGTCTTGTGAGGTACATTCCAAAAGGGGCGTTGTATTCTATAATGGGCCTAATGAGTATCGAGTAGAGGGGAAAGTACAGTTTTGTACCTACCATAAATGTAGATGTCCGATAGATATGCAACTGCAGTCATAACATATGGGTTGTCCTGCCTCAGGCAGCCCTCGGTCGGCCGGATTCCAAAGTCTGGGTCCGACGTCGGCTGATGTCGCATTTCTCTCCGACGTCAGAGCGGCTGGAGTATATAAGCATCAGCCGACGCCATCTTCTTCGGTGTTTCTTGCCCCAGATGCCAGGTGCCCTCCAAGGAAGGCTGAAATCAAATTATAAAACAAAAATAGTCTTCCAGACAAATAAGTAAGCAATAAACAGATACACCTTAACAGATATCCCCAGCTAAGAATAACAGGGAGAGGAGTGGACCCAAGGCATAGAGGGGAAGGAGGAGGAAAACCGACTGCAGTTGCATATCTATCGGACATCTACATTTATGGTAGGTACAAAACTGTACTATGTCCTTCAAGAATGCAACTGCAGTCATAACATATGGGTTGAGTACCATAGCTTAGCTGGGGGAGGTGGTATGCTCTATGAAAAGGATGGTGTAGCTAGCAATCCCTGCAGGACTGCCGAAGCAAAGCCTGCTCTGGATCTGGAAAATAAAGGGAGGTTGTAGTGTTTGGAAAATGTATGCACGGAGCTCCATGTAGCAGCTTCTAGAATATCCTTTGTAGGCACCCCTCTTAAGAAGGCTGTGGAGGTGGCTGTAGCTCTGGTAGAGTGTGGTCTGATATTGGCTGGCACACTCTTTCCATGGAAGGAATAGCAATATCTGATGCAATGTCCAATCCATTTTGAAATTGTCTGTTTGGAAATTGCTTTTCCCTGTACTCCAGGAGCGTAAGCTACAAATAGCTGATCGGACTTCCTACTGATCTTGGTTCTGTCTAGATAGTAGCGAAGTTGTCTATGTATGTCCAAGGTATGCAACAGTCTTTCCCCTTTGTTTTCAGGATTGGGGAAGAAAGTAGGCAGGTGAATTGCCTGATTTAGAGAGACCCTAGATACCACTTTTGGCAGAAAGGAAAGATTGGTTCGTAAGGAGACCCCTGTCTCGGTGGAAGATTATGAAGGGTGGTATTGCCATTAGTGCCTGCAATTCTGAAACCCTTCTAGCTGAGGTAATGGCCAGCAGGAAAGCTGTCTTCCAGGACAGAAATTGTAAATCTGCTGAAGCTGCTGGCTCGAAGGGAGGTAGTCAATATTTCTAACACAAAATTGAGATCCCAAGCTGGTACTGGTGCCTTTCTTGGAGGTTTTATATTCTTGATCCCTCTAAGAAATTGCCTTAGCAAGGAATGTGAGAACACAGGTGGGTCAGTGTTGTATCTAGCTGAGATAGCTGAAGCATGTATTTTTATGGAAGAGTATGAAAGTCCCTTATTTAGCAATTCTGCCAAGTACTCCAGAATGAGTGGAATGCTCAGTACTGATGCATCTTGACCCTTGTTGGCATTGCAAATGCTGAAACGCTTCCATTTGGCTGAGTAAGCCCTTCTGGTGGATGGTCTGCGGGCTTCTGTTAGTATCCGCTGAACTTCCTTGGAGAGAGATAAGTTGAGGTTATTTATGTGATCTTCCAAGCTGTTAGCTGTAGAGTCTGGAGGTTGGGATGAGCTGTCCTGAAGTTGTGTTGAGTCAACACTTGAGGCCATTTGGGAAGGGCCCACGGTTTGTTGTGACATATGCTCCGTAGTAGTGGGTACCAGTGTTGTCTCGGCCCGTTCGGGGCTATTAGGATTCCCCTTGGCTGCTCTGCTTTGATCTTTAGTAACACTGTGGTCAACAGTGGCAGAGGTGGAAATGCATAGATGACTAGGGAGCTCCAGTTGAATGAGAGAGCATCTATCTTCCATGTTTGTGGATGATTTGTCCTTGAGCAGAACTTTTGTAGCCGATGATTGAATTGGGAGGCAAATAGGTCTACGTCTGGCCTGCCCCATGCTGAGGTTAGTTGTGCAAAGATGTCTGGATGCAACCTCCATTCGTGTGGGTCTAGGAAATTCCTGCTTAGACTGTCCGCCAGAACATTGTCTCTGCCTGGAACAAATTGGGACTGTAGCTGTATGTTCAGACTCAGTGATTTTTCCCAAAGATTCATTGTTAGCCTGCAAAGGGGGTAAGAGTGAGTACCTCCCTGCTTGTTTATGTACCACATTACAGTGGTGTTGTCTGTCCTTATTAGAAGGTGGCCTTGATGAAGTTGATGTCCGAAGGCCTCGATGGCATGCATTACTGCCAGCATTTCTTTTTGGTTGATATGCAGATGTTCTTCCTTTGGATTCCATTGTCCTTGAATACATCTGCCTTCCATGTGCGCCCCCCATCCATGGTCTGAGGCGTCTGTGGTAATGGTCTGTGTTGTCTGAGGTTTTTTGAACGGCATGCCTGTATTTGACTGGCTTGCTGCGGCCCACCATAGAAATTCCTTTTGAAGACATGGAATGAGTGGGATAATTGCTTCTAGGTTGTTGTTGTGCTGAGACCATAAGCTCTTTAGATACCATTGAAGTTTTCTCATGTGTAGTCTTGCTAGTGGGACCAGGAGAATGCAAGATGCCATGAACCCCAGGGCCTGTAGGAATCTCCTTGCAGTCATCTGGGAGAGTTTTGCTAAACTTTTGAAGTAATGAGTTAACTGCTCTTGCTTGTCTTCTGTCAAGTAGGCCATTTGAGAGGCTGTGTCTAGTTTGGCTCCTAAGAAAGTTATTTGCTGGGATGGTAGAAGTCTTGAATTTTGAAAGTTGACTGTGTATCCCAAAGCCTGTAGCAAGTGTATGACATAATTCAAGTTTTTGTCAAGGTTAGTTCGTTGTCCGCTTGTATGAGGCAATCGTCCAGGTAGGGGTAGATTTGAATCCCTGGAGTCTGCAATGAGCAATTACTGATGCCAGGCATTTCGTGAATACTCTGGGCAGTAGATAAGCCAAAGGCAATGCTGAGAATTGATAATGCTCTGGCCCTGCAAGAAATCTGAGGTATCTTCTGCAGCTGTGTCTGATAGGGACATGCAGGTATGCCTCCTTGAGGTCCAGAGTAATCAGCCAAGACCCCTTGCCCAGCATGGGAAGGAGCTGCTGTAAGGTCAGCATTTTGAACTTTGGTACTATGAGAAAAGTGTTTAAAGCGGACAAATCCAGTATCGGTCTCCATTGATTTTGTTTTCTTGGAACAAGGAACAGTCTTGAGTAAAACCCCTGACCTTGTTCTTGTTGAGGCACTTTTTCTATTGCTTTGATCTGAGCCAGCAGAGAAATTTGCTTGATAGCCTCTGCCTTTTGATTTTGTGGAAGATTTGGCATGCCTTGCTTTCTTGGTAAGGTATGAAAATAGAACCTGTAACCATGATCTATAATGTCCAATATCCATTTGTCTTTTATCAGTTTGTGCCAATTTTCTGAGAACAGAGATAACTTTCCTCCCAAAGGGGCTTGTCCTTGCTCCTTGGTTGGAGAAGTTAGAGTCAAGTCAGTGAGATTGTCCCTGAGTGACAGGGGAAACCCCTGTGTCACCTCTTTGGTTTGTTGGTTGCCATTGGCGTCCCCTGTAGGATCCTCTGTATTGCCCTCTGCCACTGGCACGCCTGTTCTTGCCCCTTTGAAACTTTTCAGGATTTGGGAATGACCAGTTTTTAGAAGGCCAGTTCCTGCTGAACCTGGGGGGCTGAACCTGGAGAAAATCTTTGACTGTCTGAACTGATTTGGCCTTTTCTTCAATGGTCTTGAACACATCTTTAGCATTATCACCAAAAAGTTTGTTCTTTTCCAAGGGAGCATCCAGTAGCTTTGCCTTAACATGATCCGGTAAAGGTTGCTCTTTTAACCATGCACGTCTACGAATGGCCGCTCCTGTCATAGCTGCCCTACATGAAGCTTCCAATGCATCATATCCACACTGCAGAAAATGATTACTAACCTGCTGAGAGTTATGGACAGCCTCCTGCAAAGACTTCCTATCTAAAGGGTCAGGAGAGGCTATTTTTTTCTGTAAATCATCCAACAGGGAATCCTGATATTGAAACATGTGAAACAGACAACTGACAGCTCTCATAGTTAAGGTAGTAGAGGTGTAAACCTTCTTCCCCCATCTCTCTAAGGACCTTGCCTCTCTGTCGGAAGGCAAAGGATTTTTGGAAGTGGTAGCAGAAACCCCCTTAGGCCCTTGGGAAATAGTTTCTAAGTCTACAGCATGGGCCCTAAAGAAATGAGAATGGGTTTCAGGGACTCTGTAGTATCTATCAGGCTTGACAGGAGCCGGGGGCAGAGAATCAGGGGTAGCAATGGAGTCAGAGTAAAGGTCATCCAACACATCAAGCACAGGAGGAATAGCTAAGGGTCTGTGTTGTGGCTTTTTAAGGAAAGTTCGAAGGCGCTTCCTGGAATCAGAAAATTCCTGACCTTGCCACTGGAAATGCTCCCTCATGGAATGCAGAACCTCCCCAAAAGAAATATCCTCAGGAGGAGAGGCCGAAGAATGGAGTCCTCTGCATCCGAATCCTCGAAAGTCTGAAAAGGGGGTTCCTGGGATTCGGAAAGCACAGAGTCCCCAGAATCTTCATCTGAAGAAAGGGGGTCAGGTGGTTCAACCCTGGGCCTCTTATCAGGAGGAGGCTGGGATCCTCTCTCAGGATGGGCCTGGGAGCCTCTGATCATAGAAATTAGATCTGCCAAGGACATAATTTGAGCTTCAGGGTTAGGCTGAGGCAAGGTTTTAGCTGAGTGATGCTTGGCCTGGCTTGCAGGCTTGGCCTGGCTAGCTGCCTTAGCACGTGTGTAGGCCTTGATAGACAGACATGGGAGGCTTGGCAGCCCCACGTGCAGGGGTAACCTTATCCACAGCAATGGTCTCGGGCATTTCCTCAGTTACAGTATCCGGAGGAAAATCAATAATTGGCGTCGGTGTGGCCTCCGGTGTCGGAGGTATCGGTAGTGCAGTGTCTTTGGTTCCAAGCGGTGGAATAACCGCCTCAGAGGGAACCGGGGCACTCGCGGTAGGTTTTGGCGTGGAGTCGGAAGAAGTCGCGGGCCGAGGAGGTCGGTCCCGGTCTTTCCGTTTTTTAGAAATATGTGTAGCCGGTTGTTCCGACGGCATAATGTAAGCAAACTTTTCGCCAAAAAAAGTCTTCAGCGAACTCTACCCGGCGCCTGAGAGTACGCTTATTGAAGCGAGTACAGGCGGCACAGGCCGAGACGTCGTGGTCTGGGCCAAGGCAAGGGAGGCAGTAAGAATGGAAATCCTTATGAGATATTTGTTTACCACAAGACAAACAATTATTTACTTTTTCAGTTAATTCTGACATCGGCTGAGGCAAGAAAAGGTCCCCAACGGTGTACTTAGCTTTTTTGATGTCTTCGGTTTCGAAGAATACAGGAGCTGACCGACCGGCACTTGCGAACTGCTTCTGCTTCGGGCACCGCGCGGCAAGAAAGACTGAAGAAGATGGCGTCGGCTGATGCTTATATACTCCAGCCGCTCTGACGTTGGAGAGAAATGCGACATCAGCCGACGTCGGACCCAGACTTTGGAATCCGGCCGACCGAGGGCTGCCTGAGGCAGGACAACCCATATGTTATGACTGCAGTTGCATTCTTGAAGGACATCGATGACCTCTTTTATCCTGGATGAGAACCCTTTTATGATGGTGTGCCATGTAGGAGGACTTCCTGACTACTGTGGCGATGCGACTATCAAAGGAGAGACTACTGTCCACCTGGGTCCCAAGATCTCATCACGCATTCGGTGTTAAGTAGATTGCTGCCTATGTGGTAGTTCATGGGTACAGAGCTTTTATCAAAGGGGATGACACTGCACTTTTTGGCATTGAGCTTGAGGCCATGGCTCTGACACCAGGCATCTGTCTTAGAGAGACCCTTCTGTAGGAGGTTCACATCATTTGGGGACTTGACTATGGCTCCTAGTCTGCAGTCATCTGTGAACTTTGTTAGCCAGAGGCCTTCTGTGTTTGGTATCTACTTCTCTGAAGTACAGGCTAGCAGGAGCGGTCCCAGGACGGAACCCTGTGGTACTCCACTTGTCACTGGTTTGAGGTCAGATTTGGAGTCTGCAACTTTTATTGTGGGTTCCGTCACTGAGCCAGTTGGCAACCCATCTTGTGACGTATGGATTTATGCCTAGTTTATTGAGTTTAGCTATAATTCCAGAATGGGGGATGGTGTTGAAAGCCTTGGTGAGGTCAAGATAGGCTGTGTGAACCACCTTACCCTCATCTACGGCTTTGGTGACTGCCTCAAAGAAGTCGATCAGGTTCAGGAGAGGCATGATCTGCCTTTCACAAACCCGAACTGAGTGGGATCCAGAGTTTGGAGGTTACCAATGTCTTTGTTTACGAGTTCCATGATGATACGTTCCATGGCCTTGCAGACCAGGCTCGACAGGCTAATAGGTCTATAGTTCCTAGGATCAGTGGTGGCTCCCCCTTTGTGGAGTGGGATAACTGTTGCTGTGCGCCATTCAGTGGGCACAAAGCCTGATGCGAGGCTATTATTGAACATGGTGCTTAAGTGAGGAGCCAGTTCATTCTGAAGTTCGTGCAAAAAGCAGCCTGGGATGTTGTCCGGTCTCATGGATTCTGTGTTTTTGGCTTTAGAGAGAGTGCAGCTTTCACCTGCGCAGTTGTGATTACAGGGACTCTGCATTCTTCCTGTACAGATATGGGCCCTTTAGGGGTTGGGGGGTAAAGTTAGCACTGAACCTATCTGCCAGGATGTTGGCAATATCAAGTGGTTCTGTAATTTCCGTGCCTTTGTGCTGTAACTCAGAGCAGATCTAGGTGTTGCCATTGAGATTCTTGACATAGCTATAGAATGCTTTGTGGTTGTCCTTGGAATTAGAAGTGATTTTATTTTCGTAACAAGCTTTGGAGGATCTTATAAGGGATCTCAGCTTCTTACTGAGGCGGACCAGGGAGCTCCTCTACTCGTGGGATTTTTCTCTTTTGCAACAGTTTCTTCCTTCTGTTGTACAGTTTGTTTATGGCAGGGGACCACCAGATTGGCTTCCTTTTTTTGGAGGATAGCATCTTGGTTCTGTTTGGGATACCACAATCCATGCACTTATGCAAGTGCTTATAGAGTGCATTTATGTAGGATTCAGCAGTTGTAACTGTACTGTCCATCTGCATGGGTGTTATGAAGTTCACTACGTCTGTCTTAAGAAGTATGAAGTTGGCTTTGGAGAATTTTTTTTACTGTGGTTTCCTTAATGGGGGGTGGGGGGTGGGATGTGGATATCAAGGGTGACTAGCTTATGGCCAGATCAGACCAACGAGGAGTTGACTTCAGGTCACTCATGTTGGTAATGACTAGGTCTAGGATATTGTTGCCCCTGGTGGGGGTGTGGATAAGTTGATCTAGGGCATTGGAGTTTATGAATTCCAGAAAGCGTTGCACTAAGGAGTTGGTACACGAGTAGTTTTCCCATTTAATGGTGGGGTAGTTAAAGTCGCCCATTATTAGAGTGTTTGGTTGAACCCTAATATTTTCCAGTACATCAAGAAAAGAGGAGTGGGAATCGTGGGGCATGGTGGGGGATCTGTAGCAAGCTACAATTTGGATTGCAGTTTTGCCAAGAGTTAGTTGCACTTGGATAACCTCGGATGCATTATGCTGAGCAACTAGCCTGGAGATGTGGACATCCTTAATGAATATGGACACACCCCCACCTTTGGTGTTTCGGTCCAGGTTACATGGCCGGAAAGTGTGGTATGAGTTATAGCCTGGTAGTGCAGGGGTGCTGTCTGGAGCCTTGAACCAGGTCTCAGTCACTACACAGATGTCGATGTTCTCCATTTTAAGGAGTGCCTCAAGTGAGTGCATTTTGAAATTTAGACTTCTAGCATTAAGTAGCATTACCCTCAGTTTTTGCTTGCTTGTTCCAGTTATGGTGGTGAATTTGTTACTTGAACCCTGTCTAAAAAATGCACTATAGGGGCAACAAGAGCCTTAGCCAGTATCCGGAATCCCAGGGGCGACAGGTGCAGGCCCATCTGTGGCAAAGCATCGTGGTCTGTTGACCATGTCATCCCAAGCAGACCGATACTGCATCCCCTTAGAATGACACCAGAAGCTTAGCCAATTGTTGAAGTAAATCATTTTGTCCTTGTACTGTGGTATCATTCTGAGTGATGGCAGAATACTAATCAGGGCTAGGGTCATACCTGCCTGGGCTACAAGATCGGAGAGCTCTTCCATGTCTCTTTTCATGTAGTCCAGGGAGGTACGTCTCAGGTCATTCACACCAACATGGACAATGACAGAGTCATATTTGTACTTGTTGTGGAGTGACCTGAGTGCGTGGGTTATGTGGCGGATCCTGGCACCAGACAGGCAGCTGACAGTAACCTTCTCCTTGTTTAGCCTGGTGGGTGGGACATCAGTGTGCCTGACTATAGAGTCACCTATGACAAGTGTGTTGGGTATGTTGTTTTGCCTTATTGGCTGTGTTTGAGTGGCACACAGAATCTGTGGGCTATGTGTCATTTGGGTTGTGTTGGGGGATGGAGGTTGCTTGTGTTTCTGCTTTGGAGGTCTCTGTTGCTTAGGCAGATTATTATTGAGAGCCTCCGTGAATGTTTTTGAGTTTCTGTGTGTGGATTCCGGTGGAGTAGACGTAGTGAGACTATGTGATGAGTGTGGTGTGGTGCAAATGTTTACCTTCTCCTCATGACTGTCAGGTTCAGTCTTGGTACACAACTGTACTATGTTCATCGTGTTTCACTGTTGCAGTCATTACAATTGGGTTGAATCTCAAAGCTCAGGTTGGGAGGCTGGAGCTAAATAGGATTAGGAGCAGCTATGAGGCCCTGCAGAACTGCAGTGGCAAAGCCTGCCCTGGATTTAGAGTAGAGTGGTAAGTGATAGTGCTTTGTAAAAGTGTGCACTGAACTCATGGTTGTTGTAGCCTCTAAAATGTCTTTGGTTGGTACTCCTCTGAGGAAGACTGCTGAAGTGGCTGCTGCTCTGGTTGAATGTGGCCTAATGCCCTTAGGCACTAATTTTCCATGTTGTGAATAGCAGAAATGAATGCAGTGGCCTATCCACTTTGAAATAGTCTGCTTTGACATAGCCTTTCCTTGTAATCCTGCAGCATATGCCACAAGTAATTGCTCAGTCTTTCTCAAAGCTTTGGTTCTGGTTCTGTCCAAGTAGAAGCCAGCTGTCTGTGTATGTCCAAGGAATGCAGAAGTTTCTCACCCTTATTCTGTCGGTTTGGATAAAAGGTAGGCAAATGAAAAGTTTGGTTAAGGGCCACACTGGACACTACCTTAGGCATAAATGTCGGGTTTGACCTCAGAGAAACCCTATCTGGATGGAAAATGATAAAAAGGTTCCACAGCCATGAGTGCCTGTAGCTCTGAGACTCATCTTGCAGAGGTTATTGCTAGGAGCAGAGCGGTTTTCCATGATAAAAATTTTATATAAGCTGTAGTGGCTGGCTCAAAAGGAGGCAGGGTGAGTTTTTCCAAGACATAATTGAAGTCCCAGGCAGGTATTGGTGATCTCCTTGGAGGCCTTAAGTTTTTGGCTCCTCTGAGGTACTGCCTTAATAAAGGATGAGAAAAAGTGGGTGGCTCAGTATTGTAAGAGCTGAAATGGCAGAGGCATGAATCTTAATTGATGAAAAGGATGGGCCTTTGTCCAGCATATCAGTTAAACATTGCAAAATCTGAGGAATATTTGGTACAGTCGTATCAATCCCTTGTGCCTGGTTCCAAGCACAGAATCTCTTCCATTTTTCAGCTTGAGATTTTCTGGTACTAGGCCTCCTGGCCTCTAAAATAACATCCATCACCGCTTTAGAGAGAGGTGTGTTTTGAAGGATTACATTATCCGCCATGCTGCCAGATTTAAGGTCTTGAGTTGGCTATGCAGGATCTGATTGTTGTGTTGGGACAGTAAGTGAGGCATATGAGGTAATGTCCAGGAGAGGCAGAGGCATATACTGTTAAGTTTTTCCAGCTGAAATAGAGCATCCACTTTCCATGCTTGCTTGTGATAAGTCCTTGTGCAGAATCTCTGTACTTTGCACTTGTGAGGGGAGGCAAATAGAGCTATGTCTGGGCATCCCCAATTCCTTGTTATCATGCTGAAGACTTGCTGATCCAATTTCCACTCGTGGGGATCCATGTGGTTTCTGCTTAGTTCGTCTGCCAGAGTATTTATCTTTCCAGGCAGGAATTGTGCCTGCAGATGTACTCTAAGTCAATGCTGTGTCCCACAAAGTCATGGCTAGTCGGCATAGGGGGTGAGTGCCTCCCTGCTTGTTTATGTACCACATGAATGTAGTATTGTCAGTCTTTATCAGTAGTTGTCCCGGATGAAGTAGATCCTTGAAGGCTGTCAGGGCATTCTGAACAGCTAGCAACTTTTTTTTGGTTGATATGTAGATGCATTTGGCTTGCGGACCATGTGCCCTGAATACATCTTCCTGCCATGTGGGCCCCCCAGGCATAATCTGATGCATCTGTTGTTAATATCTGCCTGGCTGTGGGTAAAGCGAATGGCTGCCCCTTGTTGTGGTGATAGGCCTTTGCCCTCCATCGAAACTCCTGTTGCAGGCAGGGAATGAGAGTAATTATTGTTTCCAGGCTGTGGCAATGTTGAGTCCAAACACCTTTTAGATACCATTGATGTTTCCTCATATGCAGTCTTGCATATGGAATTAGCAGAATGCAGGATGCCATCAAGCCCAAAGCCTGCATAATTTTTCTTGCACATAACTGGGTCTTTGTTGCCAACATTCTGAAATAAGTAGTCAGTTGCCTTTGTCTGGCGTGAGATAAGCCATCTGGGCAGTTGTATTCAAGCTTGCACCTAGGAATATTATCTCTTGAGAGGGTACTAGTTTTGGTTTCTTTTCGTTTACTGTGTATCCTAGGCATGTTAGTAATCTTTTTACAAACGCCAGATGCTGTAGTAGGATGTCCTTGTTCTCTGCTTGAATAAGGCAGTCATCCAAGTAAGGATATATTTGTATTCCTCTTTGTCTGCAGAATGCAATTACTGGAGCCAGACATTTTGTGAAGACCCTGGGCACAGTAGATAAGCCAAAGGGCAGTGCAGAGAATTGTTAGTGCATTGAGCCAGCTATGAATCTGAGGTATCTTCTGCATGATTGTCTGATTGGGACATGCAGGTATGCCTCTTTTAGATCTAAAGTCAAAGCTAAGCCTTCTTGCCCAGCATGGGCAGAAGCTGCTGCAGAGTCAACATTTTGAATCTTGGAATATCCAGATATGTGTTTAGAATATATAGGTCCAGTACTGGTCTCCAGGCTTTGTCCTTTCTGGGCATCAAGAACAGTCTTGAGTAAAATCCTTGTCCCTGCTTTTGTTGTGGTACTTGCTGAATGGCCCTCATGTCCATGAGGGATGACACTAGCTTTGTGCCTCTGCCCATTGATATTTTGGCAGGTCTGGCAAACCGTTTGCCCTTGGCAGGGTGTGAAAGTGAAACCTGTAGCTTTGTGACACTATATCCAAGACCCATTTGTCCTGGGTTATTACGTGCCAATTTGGAGAAAAAGTGCTAGTTTTCCCCCTAAAGGTGCTGCCAGAAGATAAGTGCTTGGCACAGGCAGGGGGGAGTCATTGGGACTGCTTCCTGTATGGCTGTGGTTTTGTCTTCTCCGCTTTTGGAGGTAGAAGTACCCCATTGTTTAGACCTGTATGAGCCTTGGGGCTGGGATCTGCCTCTAGGGTATCTGTATCTGCCTCTTTGTGGCCTGACACTGGAAAGGACCAATTCTTTGCATAGATTTAGCTTTGTCCTCCATTTTCTTCAACACCAAACAAGGTATCATGCTGTAATGGAACATCTAATAATTTTGCTTTAACATGATCAGGCAGATTCTGTTCCTTTAACCAAGCATGCCTCCTAATGACAGAACCCGTAACAGCGGCCCTGCAGGAGGGCTCCAGAGAATCAAAACCACATTGCAAAGTATGTTAAACACTTGTTCAGCTGCATGCAATAAATCCTGCATTTCTTTGTTTTCTGCACGTTCAGAATATATCGACATTTTCTGTTTAAGCAGTGACATAACATATTGCTGATATTTAAGCATATGAAACTGACCATTTAAAGCCCTTATAGCCAAGGTAGCAGAAGTGTAAATCTTTTTTCCCCATCTGTCCAGTGCCCTAGAATCCCTGTCAGAGGGGGTAGGGCTTTTTGCAGTGGAAGCCTTAACCCTTTTGTGACCCTAAGAAATAGTTTCTGGGTCAGCAGCAGGGTTCTTAAAAAGAAATTTATGTGAATCAGGAACGCTGTAGTATCTGTCTGGCTTAACAGAAGCTGGAGGTAAAGAGTCAGGAGTCAGACTGGACTCTGAAAATATATCATCTACAATGTCTATCACAGGTGGAACAGCAAGAGGCCTGTGCTGAGGTAGTAAAAGGAAGTCTCAGACTTTTCTTAGATTCTGAATAATCTTGGCTCTCCCAGTGGAAATGCTCCCTCATGGTATGCAGAGTTTCCCCAAAAGAATAATCCTCAGGAGGAGGGGCTGAAGGGATAGATTCTTCAGCATCAGAATCCTCACAGGGAGGAAGAGAGTACTCCTGATCAGAAGAGGAATCAGAAGAAATGGAAACCTGATCTGAAGACTCATATACTGTCTCTTGCCTAGGCCTCTTATCAGGAGGGGGATGGGAACCCCTGATCAAAGTAATTAGGTCTTCGGCCATTTTGAGCATCTGTTTTTTGAGCATGGAGGCCTGTCCATGGGGCTGTTGTACTTGTTTCTTTGTCTTTAGAGGTGCTTTAGTCTTTGCCTTTGAAGCTGAAATCGTTTTAACATATAACTATGTAGGCCTGAAAACACCCTCAGAAGCTGATGCCTGCTCAGCGGCTCCGGACCTATCTGAGGGAATAGTTTCCGAGGTTCCAATACCCTGAGTTTCCAGCGGCCTAGTCAGCTCCACGAGGGAGTTGGAAGCTGCCTGCAGCTCTAAAATAGCGGGTGTCAGGGGCTGCGAAAGCACCTCACTGAGAACCGACGATTAGCTTAGAAGAAGCCTCGTTGTGAGTTTTGTACCTCGGATGCCTGTCCTTTTCTTTTTCTTTGCGTTTCTTTTGAATTGCGGTAGTCGGGTGGCTATCCGACATTGTGTAATTAAATCTTCTACCAAAATAGTGAAATGCAAAATCGTACCGATGCTTAATAGTGCGTTGGTTAAATCTAGCACAAAACCGACAATTAGCAACGTCGTGATCAGGGCCTAGGCAAGGAATACAGTAAGAATGGAAGTCCTTTTATGAGGTATTTGTTTCCCACAAGAAATACAATTAACTTTTTCTGACATCGGTCTGGAGCAAGAAAAAAGTTTCCCCAACGGGGTACTTAGCTTTTATTGAAGACTTTGGATCTGAAATTCGAACATGAAAATCTCAGGGGTCGGCCGACCGGCACTTGCGAACTGCTTTTGCTTCGGGCAAAGCACGGCAAGAAAGACTGAAGAAAATGGCGTCGGCTGCATCTTTTATACCCCTGGCACACTAACGTCAGGGAGGAGGTGACAGTAACCGACGCCGGACCTAGACTTTGGAATTCAGGCCGACTGCGGGTAGCATGCCAGCAGGATAACCCAATTGTAATGACTGCAACAGTGAAACACGATGAACATCTTGTAGCCCTGTGACACGATATTTAGGACCCACTTGTCCTGGGTTATAATGTGCCAATTTTGAGAAAAAAGTGCTAATTTTCCCCCTTATGGTGCTGCCAGGAGATAATTGCTTGGCGCAGGCAGGGGGAAGTCATTGGGACCGTTTCCTGTATGGTTGTGATTTGTCCTCCAACTTTGGAGGTAGAAGCCCCCCCATTGCTTTGGGCAGTATGAACCTTGCGCCTGGGATCAGCCCCTTTGAGGTCTGTCTGACACAGGAAAGGATCAATTCTTTGTTGGCCAGTGTCTACTAAACCTAGGTGGCTGTACTTGGAAAAAATCTTTGACCGTTTACATAGATTTAGCTTTGTCCTCCATTTTCTTTAACACCTCTTCTGCCTTAACACCAAAGTATCATGCTGTAAAGGTGCATCTAATAATTTAGCTTTAACATGATCAGGCAAATTTTGTTCCTTTAACCAAGCATGCCTCCTAATTACAGAACCTGTGACTGCGGCCCTGCAGGAGGCCTCTAAATAATCAAAACCACATTGCAAAGTATGCTTAACAACTTTTTCTGTTTAAGCAATGCCATGACATGTTGCTGAAATTTGAGCATATGAAACTTTTAGTTATGTACTCACCATAACTTCAGATGTTTGGGATCCATCTCGCCTACATTCTGTACTGATGGGCTCGGCTCCGACTCGGCACGCTTATGCTATAGAGCGAGGCCTCTTATTGGCTGAGCTATCTTTATCCCAGGATGCACCACCACTAATCCCCCAGATCTTGTTTGTCCGCATACATGCACACATGCATAACTAGATTATATAACATTGTTAGATGTTTCAAGATGAAACAACAGGATTCGGACCTTCTGGTATCCTCTGATCTCCAAGGAAGGGGGAAGGAGGGTGGGTTATTAGGAATGTAGGCGAGATGGATCCCAAACAACTGAAGTTATGGTGAGTACATAACTAAAAGATGTTATGTGATCCTATCTCGCCTACATTCTGTACTGATGGGACAGCGTCCCTAGCACCTAAATCCCGGGTGGCTCATTGGAAAACACTCCTGAGCACTGTGGAACCAAATGAAGCTCGTCCTCTAGATGCCACATCTAATTTGTAGTGGGAAATGAAGGTGTGCGGGGAAGACCATGTAGCCGCAGCACAAATGTCACTAATAGCAAGCTTAGAATGAAATGCTATCGAAGTAGCCATAGCCCTTGTAGAATGAGCCTTGACAGAGGTGGAAAGCTCTTTGTTAGAATAAAAATAAGCTTGAGAAATACAGTCCCTGATCCATTTGGCAATAGTGACCTTTGTGACAGCTTTGCCCCATTTGTTGTCTGCAAAGGATACAAACAACTGATCTGTTTTCCTTGTTTGTTTGGTCCTGTCTAGATAAAAACGTAACTGTCTATGTACATCTAGTGTGTGGAATATAAACTCCGCCTTGTTAGAGTATTTTGGGAAAAAAACTGGAAGCTCTAACGATTGTTGTAAGCAGAAAGTAGAACAAACCTTAGGGACAAAGGAAGGATTTGGTCTGAGGGATACTCTGTCCTTGTGAAAAACCAAGTACGGGGGTTTTACTGAAGCTTGAAGCTCTGAAACTCTTCTGGCAGAAGTAATCGCCACCAGAAAAGCTGTCTTCCATGATAGAAACTTTAAATCACATGTAGCTGCCGGTTCAAAGGGAAAAGAGGTCAAGGCGCGTAACACTATATCAAGATCCCATGGAGGTGCAGGATGAGAAATCGGGGGTCTCAATAGAGCAGCACCTTTTAGGAAGGTCTTGCACAATCTGTTGCTCATTAAAGGTGGGTCTATGGATTCGTGAAAATTAGAAATTGCTGCCAATTGTACCTTGATGGTAGAAACTGAAGAGCCTTGATTAAAAAGAGAAGTCAGAAATTTTAGTACTTCTGCCACGGGAATAGAAATGGGGTCCAGGCCCGGAGTTGAGCCCAAATAGCAAATCTTTTCCATTTGCTAGAATACAGTTTCTTTGTAGCAGACTTATGGGCCGAAGATAATGTGTACAACATCTGAATCCAATGTATGACTCCTGACTATCGTCGGAAGAGGAGGAGCCAAGCCGTCAATTTTAAGGTGTGTAGGGACTGGTGGAATAGTCCCAACTGATGAACCAGTAGGTCTGGTGTCTGATCCAGAAACCATGGACCTTGCAGGGCATGTTTCCGGAGATAGGGGAACCACACTTGACGGGGCCAGTAAGGAGCAATTAAGATCATTTTGCTCCCCAAGAGAGATGCCTTTTGAATCACTCTGGGAAGGAGAGGAACTGGAGGGAAGGCATAAAGCAAGCCGGTGGGCCAAGGATGGACTAATGCGTCCATGGGGCTCTTCCCCGAAGCCGGGGTTAGGGAGAAGAATTCTTCGCACTTCGCATTCAGAGGAGTCGCGAAGAGGTTGCAACACGGAACTCCCCATTCGCTGAAAATCTGACTTGCAACTGTCATATTCAGAGACCATTCGTGAGGAGAGAGAATGGTCCTGCTCAATCTGTCGGCTATCACATTGGACTTGCCCGGTATGCGAGTAGCCACTAGGAAGCGTTTGGTGGAGACTGCCCATTCCCAAACCCTCATGGCTTCTCTGCAAAGAGGATAGGATCTGGTCCCTCCCTGTTTGTTCAGGTACCAAACAACTGACATGTTGTCTGAGTGAACGGCAATCACGCCTTGAGGGAGATAATCGTGGAGGGCTTGAAGGGACAGAAGTACTGCCCTCATCTCCAAGATGTTGATATGAAGCAAAATCTCTTCCGGATGCCATTTGCCTTGGACTGACCTGCCCAGGGAATGCCCCCGTCTGGGAGGCGTCCGTGGTCAAAGTGGCCGCCGGAGGAGGTAGAACAAAGGGTCGTCCCTGATCCAAGTTGGAGGGCACTAGCCACCAGCGAAGGTCCCGTCTGCAAGATTCCGTGATCCATACAAGGTGGTCGAGGGGGAGTTCCTGAAAGGACCACTGAGCTGAGAGGAGCCACTGGAGAATCCTCATGTGCAACCTTGCCAAGGGGACTAGAAGAACAGTGGCGGAACATGGATCACAATAGCTGCAGGACCATTCTGGCTGGGGCTTTGGACCTGGGAAGTAAGGCTCGAACTTGATTTTGTATGGTTTGAATTCTGTCTTTAGGTAGATAGACCTGCATTTGGTTCGAGTCTATCTCTACCCCTATGAATCTTATTCGTTGAGATGGCCGCAACACAGACTTTGGCCAATTGAAGGTGATTCCAAGGGAATTGCCCAGTGATATAGTGGCTTGTAGGCTCCGCAGAAGTAAATGCTTAGAGGTGGCAGTTAGGAGCCAGTCGTCTAGATACGGAAACACCTGGAATCCTAGACTTCTCAGGTGAGCATTCACTACTGCCAAGCACTTGGTGAACACCCTGGGGGCTGTGGTGAGACCAAAGGGCAGCGCACGGAACTGAAAATGACTGCCTCCTAGGCTGAAGCGCAGATGTCTCCTGGACGCTTGATGTACCATGATATGATAATATGCGTCCTTGAGATCTATGGAGCACATCCAAACACCTTTCTCCAGCAATGGGAGAATGGTTTGTAGAGTGACCATTCGGAACTTGGACTTTCTGACTGAATGGTTTAGGATGCTGAGGTCCAAAATGGGCCTCAAGTCCCCGGTCTTTTTTGGCACCAAAAAGAATCTTGAGTAAGTCCCTAATCCGATCTGGTCTGCGGGGACCGGTTGGATGACTCCTTTTTGCAGCAGCTTTGAAACTTCTGAGGCTGCGGTATCCCGTTGACTGGGTGGCGGGTCCGGGATTTTTTTGGACTGGGGGGGGGGGGTGAGAGAATGGGATGGAGTAACCTCCGGTGATAATCCGAAGCACCCATCGGCCCTGAGTGATCCCTTCCCAGGCCTTCAGGTGCTTCAAGAAACGACCCCCGACTGGCTCCGGAGCAGCACAGCCGGGCAATCCCTCAGGGACTATGAAAGGCTGAAGAGCCACGAAAGGACTTGCGGTCTCCAGTGTTGCGAGGGCCTCTGCCGCCTCTGGGACGGCGTCTTCCGGATGAATTTCCCCCTCCTCTGCCTCTGGAGGGGGAACCTTCCTGCTGAGAGGGGTAAGGCTTCTGAGATCTACGGAACCACATTTTCCCTCCTCTTTTAGCCTTGGGATAAGGCCGAAAGGGAGTAGAAAATCGTGCCCCTACGGCAGTCAGAGTCTTACCTTCCTGTTCACAGCGGGTTAGTGTGTCTTTTACCTTGGGTCCAAACAGGGAGGACCCATCAAAGGGGGCGTCGGCAAATGAAGACTTAAAGGCCTCCTTGAATGACACAGGCGGAGCCAGGCTTATCTCCGAGAGCAATGCCTGTACCCCGCTCTACTCGCCTTCGCCGCATCTGAAATGAGCCTCATGGACGAGTTCGAAATGGACGACATTGTAGCCAGCTGAGAGCCAACCGTCTGGGCCAGCTCCTCAGGCAGGTTACCCAAGAGGGTATCGGATAGCTCCTTAATCAGATCCCTCTGAAATCTGGTAGTTCAAGGACCTCAGTGTAAAGGCCGCTGAACTAAGGGTGCGCTTTCCGTACCGATCCATGCTCCTAGACTCCTTATTAGGAGGATGGACGGACGTAGAAACCTCTGCTACATCTTGCTGGGTAGCAGATGCCACCACCAAAGCATCTACAGCCACACCTTTAGTAAGGAACTCTCTATCAGGGGGCGCCGAGAGAAATTTGTTCGGACGAGCGGGCACCGGTTCCACAGAGTTCCATCCACAGGATGGGAGGCTGAAGGTAAGGTTTCCTCAGAGTCAGACATGTGAAAGGGGGGACAAGAAAGGGTCATCTTCAAGGGTTCAGCCGTCCTGGTCATAGTCCTACCTGCTCTCAAAGGGGTCAGTAAGAACCTCAGGGCTACTGTCCTTTCTTCCTTTCCCAGAGATAGATTTGGGGGAGAGGTGGTATGCTCCTTACAAGGGGAAAGCAGGTCCTCTGCCAATTTAACTAGTGGCTTTTGAGACTGAGAGCTGGAAGGTCTAGAAAGGAGAGAAGATTTCCTTGGAGTAGGTGTTTGTTTTAGCCTGGGGGTGGTGAAAAGACGGACACCTGAATACCTCTGAGGCATAATGGTAGTGCTGTGTTTGCCGGTAGCCAAGGCCTGCTGAGAAGTCTCAGACCCGGACGACGAATGGTGAACAATAACTGGTGATTGTCAAAGGTTCCGATGGCATACCAGCCTCTGAAAGGTCTCGGTAGAGGTCTTATCCACTACCTCGATTGGGAGAGGGGGCTGCAAAGGCACCTGACTTAGATGATAATCAGTCCTGACAGGCTATCTGATGGTGAACGGTTGTGTTCAGAAGGCTTGAGCTTAAGCAGTTTGTGTTTAGATCGATATCAGGATGTGGAACAAATGCCATCCTACACAAGATTCAGGGGACTCCCTAACAAATCTAGCTAAAATGTCCACCCTATGCTAAATAGTTCTGGAGTGGAACTGGGCACAGAAACAATTGGGGACATTATAGGAACGGTCTAAACAAGTAACACACAGGGTATGATAACACCAGGGTGGAATTTGTTTACCAAATCGAAGGCAGTTAACTTTCTCTGACATTAGTTTAGAAAAAGAAAGCTTTCCTCAACGGGGTACTTGGCTTTCACACTTTTCACTTTGGCACAGACCAACCGATGCATGTACTTCCTTATCTGCTTCAGGCTCCCGACACCAAGAAAGAATGGAGATAATGACATAGGCGGACTCCACTTATACCCCAGTACACCCATCCCAGTCAAGTGCATCTGCCAGACATAGGAGGAGGAAAGTCTTTTACTCTGGTAGTCGGGCAGGCCAAGGGCTTCCACGAAAGGAAATCCCCACAAGTTAGAACAACTACAGTGAAACATGAACATCCAATGTTGCCCTGACCAAAAAGGGGCTATGAATTATCAAGCTCAGCCTGCCATCACTTCCGTCAGTACCCTTGGAATTAGGGGCAGTGGTAGAAAGGCGCACAGAGGTCTGTTCACTTGAAGAAGGCTCCCGCTCTCCATGTCCTTGTCTGTTGAGTTCTAGGGCAGAACATTTGATGTTGTCTATTCTGCTGAGAGGAGAAAAGGTCTACACTGGGGTTTGGCAGATGCCTGCTCAGAGTCTGCTTGCAGGTAAATTCTGACATGAGATGTATGATGCTATGACTGTCAAATATAAATCCTGTGCCAAAATCCAAATTTTCATTAAATGACTGCACAGTGGTTAAGAATGGGTACCTCCTTGTTTATGTACTACATAACCATAGTGCTGTCTGTCCAAATTTGCAGTGTTCCTGGGTTCAAGCTGTATTGTAAAGCTTTGAGGACTAGAAAGATTGCCAAACAATTATTTCTGGTTTATGTGCAGCTTTCTTTCTTCTGGGTCCAGATACCCTGCACCATCAAGGGGCTAAGTACACTCCCAAGCAATATCTGAACTGTCTATGGGGATGGTCTTTGTCTGCTTCTATTAGGGGTAAGTGTGACCCTGGATCGGGCAAGATTTTTTTTCCCCACCAGTGTAGTTCTCCCTTCAAGAAGGGAAGGACATGCATTAGGGTTTACAAGGGCTTAGAATGCTGTTCCCAGATATTTTCTAGGAACCACTGAAGTTCTCGCATGCAGTTTTGCAAGAGGGGACCATTAAAATTTAGGAGGTCATATATCCCAAATCCATTTTGGTATTCCCATGTACAGACCGTCTGACTTAGTGGTAAGCTGACCAGACAATGTGTGAATTAAAAAACCTTGTCCTGAGGCAGGAAGGCTGTTGCACTAAATATCAGTGCGACCAGGAAATGAATTCTCGTCAGGGGTTGAATGTAGAACTGGTGACGAGGCCTGCCCTCTGGAAGTAGTCCATGGTGTCTTGTAAGGCTGCCCTGAATAAGGCAGTCCAGGTAAGGGCACATGTTCAACCCTAAGGTTCTGCAATGGACTACCTGGAGCTAGACACTTTGTGAAAACTCTAGCAGTAGTTGATAAACTAAATAGTAAAGTACACAACTAGTAATGGAATTCTGCTTCCATAAACTAAGGGAATCTCCTGTGTTCCTCTGAGATGGGGGCATGCAGATAGGTGACCTTCAAGTCTACTGTGACCCTTTGAAAGATCATGGGTAGCAGTTTCTGATGAGTAAACATTTTACAATTTGTGATATACAGGAACTTGTTTAACTCTGGCAAGTTTAAGACTGGTCTTCAGATGCCCTCCTTTCTTGGGATAAGAAAGATTCTCTAGTAAAACCCTGTCTACTCTTCCTCGGCACAAACTGTTGAATGGACCCTTGATATAAAAGGTCTAAGCAAGAAGGGATGGCAAAAAAACTCTTATTCTTTTGGAGTTTTAGTCATCCCTGGGAAGGGTGCTCTTTCACTGAAATGAATGAAATACACATTTTCTATGACGTGAATGATACACTGGTCTCTGATAAGTTTCCACTGCTACAGGAAAGAGGACAGTCTCCATGCTGGAGGTTGTGGGATTGGGGCCCGTGGATAGTAACAGAGGCTGTTAAGGGGGGGGGGGGTCGTTGGTATCCCCAGGCTTAGGACACTGTCTAGGTTCCACCTCCTACACCGTCTGGGTTTCTTTGCTTAGAGAGGCTTGTCTTGCCTAGGGGGAAAAGGCCAAGGTTTTGAAGGATAATTTCTATTATACATAGGAGAAAGAGATAGAATTCCTTCAGAATTTTTGTTTTCCCTTTCTGTCCAACTTCTCAAATACTCTTTCTGCAGGACTCTGGCATTTACCTGATCAGAGGGTGGCAGAGTCCTCAGTCAATCATGTCTACGAATAACAGAGCCCGTAGCAGCTGCTCTACAAGATGTTTTTCACATGGTTTGAATACTTTTTGGTTGCTGTGTCTTCCGGCTTTTCCTGGTTAGGGGGCAGCCTTACAAGACACCATGGACTACTTCCAGAGGGCAGGCCAAACTCCGGTCCGCTAATGATTGGCAGTAGATTTTTACGTGCCGATTTGCCAGCCCTGACGCACAACCTTCAACGAAGGTACGCCCATTCACGCATGTCGCCACACAGAAGACGCTCTAGCTGAGAATCGAACCGGACAGCGTCTTACTGTGAGGCGACAACGCTACTGCAGCACCACCACCGCTTTTTGGTCATGTGTGAAAAAATGACATTCACTTTGTTTCAAGTACTTACAAAACAAACCTAAAGAAAATAAGTACATTAAATGCAAGCCAGTCAGTGCATTCTTTTTCCTTCTCTTTTACAGTGCACCTTCAGAAAGGTCAAACGTTAACCCAAAATACAACTTTCACTGACCTCAAAAGAAAAGAAGAATAATATGTCTGATTTGCATAACACCACAAAGCTACAAATTTTATTTTTACTACTTTGTAATCAATCAATATCAACTTAAAAAAAAAAAAAAAAAAAAGAGTTCAAACTTACAAACGTGAATCCTAGAGAGACACCATTGCAAAATGTAACGCTATCATACCACTGCCAAAGGAACCAGTGAGTTTAAAAGCAATTCTGTAGACATCTTACAAAGTTCCTTTTTCCCAACAATCATAACTATGAATTGCAAAGTAATTTACTAAACATGTTAGTAAGTTACTGCAGATGAGATTTCTGTGCATAAAAATAATCTGGTTTCTAAACACCTACTTATAAAGCAAAACAATCCTACCTGTGAATCATATTACGGGAATGTAGGTAAGCCAGCCCCTGTAGTGCACCATGGATAATAGCAGCAATTTCTACTTCCTGAAGGGGTTTCTTGTGGACTACAAAAAAACAGAATCAGTTGTAAGACATCCACTCCAAATCCCAACAATTTAGAATGCATCTGAGTCAACCCTTGCATAAAGACAAAGTAATTCAACAGTACAATTGCACGTAAGGTACTAACCATGACAGTAAACCTTTGAAAAAAAGTTACCCTAATAATAAATACCCTCTGAAGTTATCCACCTTCTGTCTCTCATTTCCTTACCAGAATTTCCAAAAGCAGTGACTTTCCCCATGACTGACCAGTAAAGTACAGTTGTGTACACTTACCATAAATGTAGATGTTCAAGTGTATTCACTGTTGCAGTCATAACATTTGGGTTATCAGCTTGCAGTAGCCCTCAGTCGGCCTGATTAACAAAATCTTGGGTCTTGCGTCGGTTGCTGTCCCTTCTTCCATGACGTCAGGTCATCAGGGGTATAAAACATGCAGCAGACGCCATTACATCAGTTTTTCTTGCCCCAGATGTCAGGTGTCCCCCTAATGGGAAGCAACTAAATATAAAAGTACAAAGATATACCTCCAACAAAAAAGCAAATACACCAAAAACACTTTTAAAGCATAGTAAGTGAGAGTAGAGGTATAGCCAAAGGAACAAAAGGGGGCTGGAGGGAAGGGTAACCAGGACTGCAACAGTGAATACACTCGAACATCTACATTTATTCTAAGTGTACACAATAGTACTACATTCTTCATGTTTCACTGTTGCAGTCATTACATTTGGGTAGATTCCCAATGCTAAGGTTGGGAGGAGGAATTTAAATATAATTTGGATCAGCTATAAGGCCCTGCAAGACTGCAGTGGTAAAATCAGCCCTGGATTTAGAGAAAAATTGGCAAATGACAATGCTTGGTGAAAGTATGCACAGAACTCCAGGTAGAGGCTTCTAGGATGTCCCTGGCAGGTACACCTCTGAAAAAGGCTGTAGAGGTAGATGCAGCCCTGGTGGAGTGAGGTCTGATCCCCTGGGGGTTAGGTTTTCCATGGTGCTTATTACGGAAATGACTGCAATGGCTTATACATTTAAAAATGGTTTGCTTAGAAATAGCCTTTCCCTCTGCCCCTGCAGCAAATGCCACCAGAAGTTGTTCAAATTTCCTTTGAGGTTTAGTCCTGTCCAAGTAGAATCTAGGTTGTCTGTGCACATCTAAGGAATGCAGTATCCATTCCCCTTTATTCTGTGGATTGGGAAAGAAGTTTGGCAAATGAATGGACTGATTAAGAGCCACACTGGATACCACCTTGGGCATGAAGGATGGATTGGTTCTGAGGTCATCCTGTCCGCATGAAAGATGACGAAAGGCTCCACTGCCATAAGGGCCTGTAATTCAGATACCCTTCTAGCTGAAGTGATTGCTAAAAGGAAAGCTGTTTTCCAAGAAAGAAAAGAGGTAGGGGTGAGTTTCTCCAAGACAGAGTTAAGATCCCAGGCTGGGGTTGGAGCTCTCCTGGGTGGTCTCAAATTTCTGGCCCCTCTGAGGAACTGCTTGAGCAGTGGATGAGAGAAGAGGAAATGTTCTGTGTTATAATGAGCTGAAATGGCTGAGGCATTGATTTTAATGGAGGAAAGAGACAGGCCCTTGTGAAGCATCTCAGTTAAGTATTGTAATATCTGAGGTAAATTGGGTGCTGCTGTGCTCATATCCCCTTGAGGCTGGTTCCAGGCACAGAATCCTTGCCATTTTTCAGCATAAGATTTTCTAGTACTAGGCCTCCTTGCCTCTAAAATGATATCCATCACAGGTTTGCTGAGGGATGGTAAAGGAGAGATTAAGTAATTAGCCAGGCTGCCAAAGTTCAGTGTTAGAAGCTGAGGGTGCAGAATCTGGTTCTCCTGCCGAGACGGCAGGGAAGAGTCTGAGGCAGGTGCCATGGAGATAACAGTGAAACACTGTGCAGGAGGAGGTACCAGTGTTGGCTCGGCCAGTCTGAAGCAATCACAATCATCCTTGGTTTGTCCTGTTTGACTTTTAGTAGTACTTTGGAGACCAGAGGCAGAGGGGGGGAAGGCATAGACTGATCAGTTTTTCCAGCTGAAGGACAGAGCATCCACTTTCCAGGCTTGTTTGTGGAGAGTCCTTGTGCAAAATTTTCCAATTGGTAGTTCTGGGGAGGAGGCAAACAGGTCTATATCCAGGGTCCCCAACATTTGCTGGTCAACATGTTGAAAGTCCTTGGTTTCAGTTTCCACTCGTGTGGGTCCATGAGGTTTCTGCTTAGTCCGTCTGCCAGCGTATTTAATTTTCCTGGCAGGAATTGAGTTTGTAGGTTCACTTGCTAGCTCAAGGCTGTGTTCCACAATGCCATGGCTAGTCTGCAGAGGGGGTAAGAATGTGTACCCCCCTGCTTGTTTATCCACCACATAACAGTGGTGTTGTCCGTCTATACAATTAGTTATCCTGGAAGAATAGCCAATTCCAAACCAACTCATTCGCTCAAAGCTTTCTGGAATTCATAAACTCTAATGCCCTGGATCAACTTATCCAAACCCACACCAGGGGCAACAATATCCTAGGTCTAGGCATTACCAACATGAGTGACCGGTGTTCCACACCTGAAGTCAATGCCTCATTGGTCCGATCCCACCATAAGCTAATTACCCTAGATATCCACATCCTGCCCCCCCACCCCCACCCCCATTAAGGAAACCATGGTAAAAAATGTCTCCAAAGCAAACTTCATGCTTCTTAAGACAGAAGGGGTGAACTTCATGACACCCATGCAGATGGACAATACAGTTACGACTACTGAATCCTACACAATTGCACTTTATAAGCACTTACATGAGTGCATGGATCATGCTATCCCAAACAGAGCCAAGACTCTATCCTCCAAAAATAGGAAGCCAATTTGGTGGTCCCCTGCCAAACAAACTGTACAAAAGAAGGAAGACATTGCTGCAAAAGAGTAAAATCCCATGAGTGGAGGAGCTCCCTGGTCAGCCTCAGTAAGAAGCTGCGATCCCTGATAAAATCCTCCAAAGCTAGTTACGAAAACAAAATCGCCACCGATTGTAAAGACAACCACAAAGCATTCTATAGCTATATCAAGAATCTCAATAGCAACACTCAGATCGGCTCTGAGTTGCAGCACAATGGCACTAAATATACAGACCCAACTGATATTGCCAACATTCTGGCAGATGGGCTCTTTAGGGGGTGAGAGGGGGGTAAAGTTAGCACTGAACCTATCTCTATACCGGAAGAATGCAAAGTTCCTGTAATCACGGCTGCACAGGTAAAAACCACACTCTCCAAAGCCAAGAACACCGCATCCATGGGACCAGAGAACATCCCAGGCTGCGTTCTACACGAATTACAGTACGAACTGGCACCCCACCAAAGTACCATGTTCAATCATAGCCTCACCTCAGGTTTTGTACCTGCTGAATGGCGCACAGCGACGGTTATCCCACTGCACAAGGAGAGAGCCACCACGGACCCCAGAACTAATGCCCCATTAGCCTGACAAGCCTGATCTGCAAGGCTATGGAACGTATCATCATGGAACTTATAAACAAAGACATTGGTAATCTCCAAACTCTGGACCCCACCCAGTTCGGGTTTGTAAAAGGCAGATCATGTCTCCTAAACCTGATAAGACTTCTTTGAAGCGGTCACCAAAGCCGTAGACAATGGTAAGGTGGTTCACACAGCCTATCTAGATCTTACCAAAGCTTTCAACACCCTCCACCACTCTGGAATTACAGATTAACTAAACTAGGTATAAATCCCGATGTCACAAGATGGGTTGCCAACTGGCTTCACTGACAGAACCCATGCTGTGAAAGTAGCAGACTCCAAATCCGACTTCAGACCAGTGACAAGTGGAGTACCACAGGGTTCAGCCCTGGGTCCTCTCCTGTTTGGTATTTACTTCTCTGAAGTACAGGCTAAAACATAAGGTCTTTGGCTAATGAAGTTCGCAGATGACTGCAAACTAGGAGCCATAACTGAAACTCCTAACGATGTGGACATCCTACAAAAGGGCCTCACTGAGACAGATGCCTGGTGTCAAAGGAATGGCCTCAAGCTCAATGCCAAAAAGTGCATTCTCATCCCCTTTGGTAAAAACTCTGGACCCATGTACTACAACATAGGCGGTAGTATACTTAACACCGAAATTGTGATGATACCTTGGGACACAGGCGGACAGTAGTCTCTCCTTTGATAATCACATTGCCACAGTAGTCAGGAAATCTTTCTACGTGGCACACCTCATCACAAAAGGTTTCTCATCCAGAAAAAAATTGTTCCCCTCTACTCATCACTCATTAAACCCATTACAGAGTACAACGCCCCTTTTGGTATGCACCTCACAAGATATCTACAACTGGAAAGGCTGCAGAAATACCTCACAAAGAGGATTATCGGCCTCAAACAGATGCCCTACGCAGACAGTCCCAAAAAAACTCCAGCTTTACTCCGTCGCATATAGTCTACTCAGAGGTGATCTCTGCCTAACATACAAAGCTATGTCAAAGCCAGAGCTGTTGGACATGCTCCACTTAAAGAAATCCCAATCCCTCCGAGCTACAAGCTCTAGGGATCTAAACCTTGTCACCACAATAAACAGAACATGACGGAGGGATAGATTCCGGTCCCAGAGAATTCCCATACTCTGGAATAAAGTACCTATCTATATCAAACAAAGCTCCTCATTAGCACTCTTCAAGAAAAATCATGATGATTGGATGGGAAATAGGAAATTCACCCCGGGGATCACCTCTGTGGCTCTGCTCGAAAGTGGCAAAGGAAAATAATTTTCTTGGGTGGCAAAAGCCAGGGTACCTTTTTGGCTGGGCTTGTATAGGCCCCAGGGCAGATAGCCTAGTACCTACCTATGAACCTATGTGGTCCTTGAAGGCTGTCAGAGCATTCTGTACAGCTAACATTTCTTTTTGATTGATATGCAGGTGCATTTGACTTGGGTTCCATTTGCCCTGAATGCACTTCTCTGCCAGGTGAGCCCCCCATGCATAGTCTGATGCGTCTGTTGTTAGGGTTTGGGCAGCAGTGGGTGGTGTGAAAGGTAGTCCCTTGTTTTGGTGGCAAGCCTCTACCCACCAATGGAACACTAGGCGTAGGCAAGGTATGATAGGAATCATTGTTTCTAGGTCCTGAGAATGCTGACACCATAGGCTTTTTAGATACCACTGTAGTTTCCTCATATGCAGTCTTGCATATGGAATTAGAAGAATGCAGGAGGCCATGAACCCCAAGGCTTGCAATATTTGTCTTGCAGATAGCAAGGTTTTTGTGGCCACTTGTCTGAAGTAGGTTGTCAAATGAGTTTCTCTGGCGTGATGTAAGCCATCTGGGAAGTTGTATTCAAGCTTGCTCCCAGGAATATAATTTGTTGACAGGGTACCAGGTGCGATTTCTTTTCATTTATGATGTGCCCCAGACAAGTTAAAACCATTAGTACAAAGGGCAGATGATTCAAAAGTATGTCCTGGCTTTATGCCTGAATTAAACAATCGTCCAGGTATGGGTATATTTGAATATTTCTTTGCCTGCAAAATGCAATAACTGGAGCTAGGCACTTTGTAAATACCCTGGGTGCAGAAGACAAGCCAAAGCGCAGTGTAGAGAACTGATAGTGCATGGAGCCTGCTTTGAAGCGTAGGTATCTTCTGCAAGACTGCCTCATTGGGATGTGCAGGTATGCTTCTTTTAAATCTAGTGTTGCCAACCAGGCATCTTTGCCTAGCATAGGAAGTAATTGGTGAAGAGTCAGCATCTTGAATGTTGGAATCTCCAAAAAGTTGTTTACAGTAGACAGGTCCAGGATAGGACACCATGAATTGTCTTTTCTGGATACCAGGAAAAGTCTTGAGTAGAAACCTTGTCCCTTTTCCTCTTCTGGTACCAGTTGAATAGCCCCCATGCTTAAGAGAGAAAGTACTTGTTTTTGGGCCTTTGCCCACTGATTTGGGGGTAGATCCAGCCACCCGCTTGATGTTGGCAACATGTGGAAGTGAAAACTGTATCCCTGGGACACTAGTTCCCAATTCTTTGCATGAAGAGCATTCCCCCCAACGGGGCAGTCAGTTGATAAATGCTTGGAAATTTTAAAATGAATTAATTGAGACAGTTTACCATAGGGGAAAGTCTTATTATTCCCAGATTTGGAAGTGGAGGCCGCCCACTGCTTAGTTGTGTGTCCCCTGGGACTGAAACCTGGGGTTTTTGCTTTATCTGGGTTTGGCTTGAGAAGACCTGCAAGGGGCTGGAAAGGACCAATTCTTAGAGGGCCAGTACCTACTAAATCTAGGAGGCTGAACTTGTAAAACATCTTTAACAGTTTGCATAGATTTAGCTTCATCTTCCATCTTTTTAAGAACTTCCTCAGCCTTGTTGCCAAACAGGCAGTCCCGATTTAAAGGAGCATCAAACAATTTAGCTTTAACATGATCAGGCAAAGATTGCGCCTTAAGCCAAGCATGTCTTCTGAACACAGACCTAATAACAACAGCCCTGTAAGAGGCCTCTAATGAATCAAAAGCACATTGCAAAGTATGTTTTCCAACTTGTTCAGCAGAATGCATTAAATCCTGTAAGTCTATTTTCCACACAGTCAGGAATCAACATCATTTTCTGTTTAAGCAGTCCAGTAACATGTTGCTGATACTTTAACATATGAAACTGGCAGTTTAAGGCCCTAATGGCCAAGGTAGCATAAGTGTAAACCTTTTTATCCCATCTATCCAGCGCCCTGGAGTCTCTATCAGAAGAGGTAGGATTTTTAGCAGTAGAAGCCTTAATGCCCTTGGGCCCCTGTGAAATAGTCTCTGGATCTGTAATAGGAACTTGTGGGACTCAGGGACCCTGTAGTATCGGTCAGGTTTTCTGGGAGCAAGACGCAGGAAATCAAGGGCCAAACTAGATTCCGAAAAAGCATAATCAACAATGTCTAGTACAGGGGGAATAGCTAAAGGCCTATGCTGAGGTAGGAGAAGGAAATCCCTAAGCCTCTTTTTTGAATCAGAAAAATCCTGGCTTTCCCAGTGGAAATGCTCCCTTAGAGTATGTAAGGTTTCCCCCAAAAGAAAAATCCTCAGGAGGGGAAGTAGAGGGAAAGGAGTCCTCTGCATCAAAATCTTCATAAGTAGACAAGGGCAAATCCAGATAATCAGAAGGATCAGAAAAAACAGAATCCTTATCAGAAGATTCATAATCAACTTCAGTCCTAGGCATCTTAGAAGGGGGGGGGTGGCTACCCCTGATTAGAGTTAAATCTTCAACCATTCTTATCATTTGTTGTTTAGGCACAGAAGCCTGAGCATGTGGACTGCGCATAGGTTTTTTTGGCATGGATCGGGATTTAGGCCTAAGTAAAGAAGGAGGCGTCAATTTAATATGCACCACAGGCCTGAATACACCCTCAGAAGCCGGTGCCTGCACAGCGGCTCCAGACCCATCCCAGGTAGAGACATCCGCGGGTTCCATCGTTGAAGCATCTTGTGGCATACCGGATTCCGAATAGGTCTCAGTAGAGGCCTGTGAATCAAAAGTAGTGGGTATTAGGGGCTGCAAAAGCGCCTCACTGAGTACTGGCGAACCGGCGACTGGCTTAGAAGAGTCATCGTCTGTTTTGGACCGCGACGGTCTGTCTCTGTCTTTTTCTTTCCTTAAGTATTCCGGTAGTTGGATTGCTAACTGACGACATTTCTGGATAGTTAAATCTTGAGCCAAAATATTTAGAAGCAAAAATATACTGACGTTTAATCGTGTGTTGATTAAATTTAGCACAAACTCGACAGCAAGGCACGTTGTGGTCAGGGCCTAGGCATGGAATACAGTACAAATGAAAATCCTTATGAGGTATTTGCTTCCCACAATTAATGCAATTAACTTTTACTGATATCGGTAAGGAGCAAGAAAAAGTTTCCTCAATGGGGTACATAGCTTTTAGTTGAGGACTTCGGTTCTGAAAGTCGAAAATGAAAATTTCATGACTCGGCCGACCGGCACTTGCAAACTGCTTTGCTTCGGGCACTGCGCGGCTAGAAAGATTGATGTAATGGCGTCGGCAGCATGTTTTATACCCCTAACGACCTGAAGTCATGGAAGAAGGGACAGCAACCGACGCAGGACCCAAGACTTTGTTAATCAGGCAGACTGAGGGCAACCTGCCAGCAAATTACCCAAATGTAATGACTGCAACAGTGAAACACGAACATCTGCTTCAGGCACCGTGCGGCAAGAAAGACTGATGTAATGGCGTCGGCTGCATGTTTTATACCCCTGACGACCTGACGTCATGGAAGGGACAGAAACAGACGCTGGACCCAAGACTTTGTTAATAAGGCTGACGGAGGGCTACCTGCAAGCAGATAACCCAAATGCAATGACTGCAACAGTGAAACATGAAGAGCATCTGCAGTAAGATTTTTAGAGAGGAAATTGCAAGAGTCAGGTACCCCGTAATACCTATCAGGTTTTCTGGGAGTTGGAGGTAAAGTAAACCAAAAAAGAGCACTAGCTTTGTGAGTCCTCAGAAGTTCGTTTATTACAGATAAACATTAAACGCTTTCGTCAATGCCAGTTTACTTCATCAGAATCTTTTTTTTTTTACTTGTTCTATTTGAGCCCTACTGCACCACCTTTTTAGCAGGAGGTAAAGTGTCAGGGGCCAGGCTAGATTCAGAGAAGGCATCATCTACAATGTCCAGAACAGGAGGGATAGCTAAAGGCCTGTGTTGAGGCAGGAGTAAGAATTCCCTAAGCCTCTTTTTGGAGTCAGGGTAATCCTGGCTTTCCCAGCAGAAATGCTCCCTAGGAGTATGCAAGATTTCACAAAAAGGGAAATCCTCTGCAGGGGAAGCAGAGGAAGCAGAGGGAATGGAGTCCTCTGCATCAGAATCCTCATAGGTAGATAAGGGCAAATCCTGGTCATCAGAGAAAACAGAAATTTCAGAATCCTGATCAGAAAAAAAAAGTAGGAAAATCAGTCCTAGGTCTCTTAGAGGGGGAAGGGTGTCTTCTCCTGATTAGCGTAATAAGGTCTTCAACCATTCTTATTTGCCTTTTAGGCATAGGGGCCTTACCATGCAGTCTGGACTTCTGTTTTCTAGGAATGGATCGAGTTATAGACCTTGAAGAGGAAGACGTCGTCAGTTTAATATGCAAGTCAGTAGGCCACATTTCACCCTCAGTAGCCAGTGCCTGCACAGCAGCTCCGGACCCATCCAAGGTAGAGACATCCGCAGGTTCCACAGTCGAAGCATCACGTGGCATACCAGACTACGAATACTTCTCAGTAGAGGCCTGTGAATCTGCAGTAGCTGGTATCAGGGGCTGCGAAAGCGCCTCACTGAGTACAGGCGGACTGGCGACTAGCTTAACAGAAGTGTTGTCGGCAGTTTCGGACCTATGCGGTCTGTCTCTGTCTTTATCCTTGCGTTTTTTGGGGAGAGCGATAGTCGGATGGCATAAAGTACAGTTTTGTACCTACCATAAATGTAGATGTCCAATAGGTATGGATCTGCAGTCCTAACATATGGGTTTGTCCTGCCTCAGGCAGCCCTTCGGTCGGCCGGATTCCAAAGTCTGGGTCTGGCCTCGGCTGATGTCGCACTTCACCCGACGTCATAGCTGCTGGGGTATAAAGGCATCAGCCGACACCATTTTCCTCAGTGTTTCTTGCCCCAGATGCCAGGTGCCCTCTAGGAAGGCTAAATTTGGATAAATGCAAACAATTCCAAACAGTAGAAAGCAATATATATATATATATATATATATATATATATATATATATATATATATATATATATACAAATACACCATAATAGATCCCCCAGCTAGCTAGAAGAGGGGTAAGTACCCTAGGAATACCACAGAGGGGAAGGAGGGTGGGTAATCCTGACTGCAGATGCATACCTATCGGACATCTACATTTATGGTAGATACAAAACTGTACAATGTCCTTCAAGGATGCATCTGCAGTCCTAACATATGGGTAGAATACCATAGCCAAACTGGGGGAGGAGGCACTAAGATAAAGATGGTGTAGTTAAGATCCCTTGCAAAACAGCAGTTGCAAAACCTGCTCGGGATCTGGAGTATAAAGGAAGATTATAATGCTTGGCAAATGTATGCACGGAGCTCCAAGTAGCAGCTTCTAAAATGTCTTTGGTAGCCACTCCTCGTAGGAAAGCTGTAGTGGTGGCTGTAGCTCTTGTGGAGTGAGGCCTGATATTTTCAGGAGTTGTCTTTCCATGAAAAGAGTAGCAAAATCTAATGCAATTTCCTATCCATTTTGAGATTGTCTGTTTTGAAATTGCTTTTCCTTGCACTCCTGTTGCATATGCTACCAGAAGCTGGTCAGTTTTTCTGTTGGCCTTAGTTCTGTCCAGGTAGTAGCGTAATTGTCTGTGCACATCCAAGGTATGTAGGAGCCTTTCCCCCCTGTTCTGTGGGTTGGGGAAAAATGTAGGTAAATGAATCGCTTGGTTCAATGATACCCTGGAGACCACTTTTGGCATAAAAGTAGGATTAGTTCTCAGAGACACTCTATCCTGATGGAAGATAAGGAAAGGCTGTACTGCCATTAATGCCTGTAACTCAGATACCCTTCTTGCTGAAGTGATTGCTAGCAGGAAAGCAGTTTTCCAAGATAAGAACTGTAAATCTGCTGTTGCTGCTGGTTCAAAAGGGGGAAGTGTTAATTTTTCCAGCACAAAGTTGAGATCCCATGTAGGTAAAGGTGGTTTCCTTGGAGGATTTACATTTTTGATTCCTCTCAAGAACTGCCTGAGTAGAGGATGAGAGAAGACAGGAGGATCCATGTTGTACTCTGCTGAAATTGCTGATGCATGAATCTTAATAGAGGAGTAGGACAGGCCATTGTGGAACAGTTCTGCTAAGTATTCCAGGATGTGTGCTATGTTTGCCAATGAGACATTTTCTCCCTTTGCTGCACTCCAAATGAGGTATCTTTTCCATTTGGCTGAATAAGTTTTCCTTGTGGAGGATCTGCGTGCCTCCAGGATAATGTCCTTAACCCTCTGAGATAAATCTGGTTTATTTTGTTTTATGCAATATTCCAAGCAGCTAGCTGCAGTGTTTTCAAGTTTGGATGCAGGGTCTTGTAGTTGTTCTGTGTTAGAAGTAAGGGACACAGAGGTAGAGGCCATGAGTGTGTCCGAGACATGCTTCTCAGTAGCGGGTACCAATGTTGCCTTGGCCAGTCTGGAGCTATCAGGATTACCTTTGGCTGTTCCTCTCTGATCTTCAGTAGGACTTTGTACATCAAAGGAAGAGGTGGAAATGCATATGCTGTCAGGTTTTTCCAGCTGAAGGAAAGGGAGTCCACCCTCCAGGCAAGTGGGTGGTATGCTCTTGCAAAATTTCTTCAATTGGTGGTTGTGTGGGGAGGCGAACAGGTCTATCTCTGGCATTCCCCATTTCTTTGTTATGGTTTTGAAGATATCTGGATGCAGCATCCATTCGTGAGCATCCGTGATAGTTCTGCTTAAGGTGTCTGCTAGTGCATTTTCTTTTCCTGGTACAAATCTGGCCTGTAGTTGAATGTTGAGATTCAGGGCCAAATTCCACAGGTCCATTGCCATCCGGCATAGAGGATATGAGTGTGTACCTCCCTGTTTGTTGATGTACCACATGACTGTGGTATTGTCCGTCCTTATCAGCAGGTGACCTTGTTGAAGGAATGGTCTGAATGCCTGGATTGCATGTTTCACTGCCAGCATCTCCTTTAGATTTATGTGTAGATTCAGCTGGTCTTGGGTCCATAGGCCTTGTATACACTTGTCCTCCATGTGTGCCCCCCAGCCTAGGTCTGAGGCGTCCGTGGTGATGGTCTGGTTTGGATGTGGTTTTTGGAAAGGCAATCCTCTGTTCATCTGACGGGCCTGAGCCCACCACAGGAATTCTTTTTTCAGGTATGGAATTATTGGAATCTGGGCTTCTAGACAATGCTTGTGTTGAGACCATACATTCCTTAGGTACCATTGCAACTTTCTCATATGCAGCCTGGCATGTGGGATCAATATTATGCAGGATGCCATGTAACCCAGGGCTTGCAGGACTTTCCTTGCAGTAAGCTGAGTTTGTGTTGTTAATGTCATGAAATAGACTGGCAGTTGCTTTTGTTTTTCTTCTGTGAGAAAAGCCATCTGAGTTGTTGTATCCAGATCTGCACCCAAAAATGTTATCCTTTGGGATGGTACTAGTCTTGACTTTTGAATGTTGACTGTGTATCCCAAGGCTTGCAACAGTTGTATGATCTTTTCCAAATCTTTTGTTAATTTTGTCTTGTTGTCTGCTTGTATTAGGCAGTCGTCCAGGTATGGGTAAATTTGAATTCCCTGAAGCCTGCAATGAGCAATTACTGATGCCAGGCATTTCGTGAATACTCTGGGCGCAGTAGATAAGCCAAAGGGCAATGCTGAGAATTGATAATGCTCTGATCCTGCAAGAAATCTGTGGTGTCTTCTGCAATCTGGTCGTATAGGGACGTGCAGGTATGCCTCCTTGAGATCTAGAGTCACCAGCCAAGACTCCTTGCCCAGCATGAGAAGAAGTTGCTGGAGGGTCAGCATTTTGAATTTTGGAACAATGAGGTATGTGTTTAGTGCGGACAAGTCGAGAATAGGTCTCCATTGATTTTCTTTTCTTGGTACAAGGAAAAGCCTGGAGTAAAATCCTTGGCCTTGTTCCATAGGTGGTACCTTTTCTATAGCTCTCATCTTTAGTAAGTTGTTGATTTGTTTTTGAGCCTCTGTTTTTTGGCTTGGTGGAAGGTTTGGCATTCCTCTCTTTTTTGGTAAGAGTGTGGAAGTTTAACCTGTAGCCCTTGTCTATTGTTTGTAAAGTCCATTTGTCTCCTGTTATGCAATGCCAGTTGTCGGAAAATAAGGCTAGCTTTCCGCCCAAGGGTGCTTCCAGTTGTTCCCTGGTAGGCGGAACCAGAGCCAAGTCATTGTGTCTGTCCTGTGGAAGTGGTTGTGGTTGCAGCTGTGGCAGCACTTCTCTGGTTGGCAGGTTGCCACTGACGTCCCCTGTAGGCACCCCTAGTTTGACCTCTGCCTCTTGGGCGTCTATTTCTGCCTCTCTGTGCTCTGGAGGTGTCTGGAAAGGACCAATTCTTCGAAGGCCAATTTCTGCTAAACCTCGGAGGTTGGACCTGTAAGAAATCCTTGACTGTTTGGACAGATTTTGCTTTTTCTTCCACTTTCTTGAGAACCTCCTGTGCAGGGGAGCCAAACAAACTTTGTTTCTCCATAGGAGCATCTAGGAGTTTTGACTTAACATGGTCTGGTAAGGATTGTTCTTTTAACCAGGCATGCCTTGAATCACTGCTCCAGTCATAGCTGATCTAAAGGAAGCCTCCAGTGCATCATAGCCACATTTTAAAAAATTACTGACCTGCTGAGAGTTATGTACCAAATCCTGAAGGGACTTGCGGTCTATAGGTTCAGGAGAGGACAGTTTTTTATTTAGCTGGTCTAACAAAAATTCCTGGTACTGAATCATGTGAAATTGACAGTTTAAGGCCCTGGCCAAAAGAGTAGCAGATGTATAAACCTTTTTACCCCATCTCTCTAATGCTCTAGATTCCCTTTCAGAGGGAAGAGGGTTTTTGGCAGAGGCAGCTGCCACACCTTTAGGGCCCTGTGAAATGGTTTCTGGGTCTGCAACATGAGCCTTATACAAGTGGGACCCTGTAATATCTATCAGGCTTGGCAGGGGTCGGAGGAAGAGAATCAGGGGCAGTACTGGCATCATTATATGCATCATCAACAACTGATAGTACTGGAGGAATGGCTAAAGGCCTATGCTGTGGTAAGTGTAAAAAAGTCCTTAGCCTTTTCCTTGAATCTGAAAAATCCTGGCCCTGCCACTGGAAGTGTTCCCTCATAGAATGTAGGGTCTCCCCAAAAGAAAATTCTTCAGGAGGAGAGGCAGAAGGAATGGAGTTCTTCTGCATCAGAATCCTCATAAGGAGAATATGGACCTTCCTGATGGTCAGAAATATCTGAATCATCCGAGGAATAGTCTGTAGAGACAGGTTCAGGGGGTTCAGTTCTAGGCCTCTTATCTGGAGGAGGTTGAGAGGCCCTGTCTGGGTGAGGTTGGGATCCCCTGATCAAAGAAATGAGATCCTCAGCCAGGCTGAGTATCTGGGAACTAGAGGAAGGCCCTGTGTGAGGGAGCTTTTGTAGGTAAGGCCTTAAAAGATTTAGCCGCTTTAGCCCTGGAAAATGCCTTGATAGACATAGAAGCAGGGGGTCTAGCAGCCCCACGTGCAGGGGTAGAAATGTCTAAAGGAATAGTGTCTGACAAATCCTGGGTGCCTGCTTCTGTAGCAGTAATTTCAGTAGCAGATTCGGCCATGCTCTGTGAGGCCTCGGATATCGGAGGCATGCTTTCGGCCGAAGGAAGAACCGAGGACTCGGTTTCAGCCGAAACAGAGACACTCGCGGTTGGCCTAACCGTGGGTTCAGCCGAAACCGTGGACCGCGAGTGTCGGTCCTTTTCCTTGCGCTTTTTAGCTAATTGTGTAGTCTGAGTCTCCGACGGCATTTTATAAGCAAAAGCGGGACCAAAAAACTCCTCTGCAAACTCCGACCGACGTCTAAGCATCCGTCGGTTGAAGGAAGCACAGGCTAGACAAGCTGATGCGTCGTGGAAATCCTTATGAGGTATTTGTTTCCCACAAGTTAAACAATTATTTACTTTGACATCTCTGAGGCAAGAAAGAGTCCGCAACGGGGTACTTAGCTTTTTTAGAAGTCTTCGGTAGTAGAAATCTCTGGATCTGACCGACCGGCACTTGCGAACAGCTTCTGCTTCGGGCACCGCGCGGCAAGAAAGACTGGGGAAAATGGCGTCGGCTGATGCCTTTATACCCCAGCAGCTATGACGTCGGGTGAAGTGCGACATCAGCCGAGGCCAGACCCAGACTTTGGAATCCGGCCGACCGAAGGGCTGCCTGACAACAGGACAACCCATTTGTTAGGACTGCAGATGCATCCTTGAAGGACATCGTGTGGCTTACCACTTCAACTACCAAGATTTCCACTGGCAGTAATAATGCATAAAAAGATGACTACCTGTCTTGCAGGCACTTTGCTTCATTCTCTGTAAATCTTTCTCATCAGGAGAGCCTTCTGGACTTCTCCAGAACCAGGAGTACTGGAAACGCCATAGTCTTCTCTCCTGAATTCTCCCACATAGTGAAGTTGCCTTAAATAGTCCATTTTCTCTAGCTGCCATAGGTTACTTGTAGCTTCTGGAAGATTCCCTTAAAGGGATCCAGTCCCAAATCATGCTTTTCCATAAGCTTTGCTGCTTACAGCTACAGACCTCAGATATTCCACCTAGCCTGAAACTATAGTGTGGCTACCTGCCTTACCCTTTCCCATGTATACCAGCTGCCACATACTTTTGTTGGCATCATCACATTGTCACGCCAAGTTTATCTGGGCAACACCATAAGGTTGACTGTTAACTGATTACTACTTACAATTCTGTGGATTAACAAAAAAAGGTTGGTAGATGGATGGACTGGTTTAAAGTCACACTGGATACCACCTTGGGCATAAATGATGGGTTAGTCCTGAGGGAAACCCTGTCCGCATGGAAGATAATGAAGGGTTCCACAGCCATAAGGGCCTGAAACTCATACACTCTTCTTGCTGAAGTGTAAGGCTGTTTTCCAAGAGAGGAATTTTAACTTTGCTGTAGCAGCAGGCTAAAAGGGGGGAGCATGAGCTTCTTTAGTACAAAGTTAAGGTCCCAGGCTGGAGTGGGAGCTCTCCTCATGGTTCTTAGATTGGTTAGCTCCTCTCAGGAACTATTTGACCAGAGGGTGAGAAAAGAGGGGTGGTTCAGTATTGCTATGAGATGAGATGGCAGAGGCACAAGGATAGGCCTTTGTGCGAGCAGTTCTGCTAGATAATCTAGGATTTGAGGTAAGGTGGGTACGGTTGTGTCCCTTCCCTGAGACCGACTCCAAGAACAGTAGCTTTTCCACTTTTTTGAATAGGATTTCCTAGTACTAGGCCACTTGGCCTCAAGGATGACATCCAACATCTTGTTTGCTGAGGGCTGCTGGTGATGTATTCATGGAATGAGCCAGGCTGCTAGGTTCAGGGTTTGTAGCTGAGGGTGCAAAATCTGGCCCTCTTGCTGGGACAGCAGGAAAGGGGTCTGATGCAGGTGTCAGGGAGGCACTGCTGTCAGACTGCATAAAAGTGGATACCAGTGCTGGCGTGGCAAGTCGGGTGCAATCAGGATTGTCCTTGGCCTGTCCCGTTTGATCTTGAGTAGTACTTTTGAGCGGAGGGGCAGAGAGGGAAAGGCATAGATTGAGAAGTTTTCCCATGTAAAGGATAGGGCATCCACTTTCCATGCTTGGCTGCGAGGAGTTCTGGTGCAAAATTTGCTCAATTGATGGCTCTGGGGGAAAGCAAAGAGGTCCACCTCTGGTGTCCCCCACCTGTGGATTAGAAGCTTGAATGAGCTGGGTTACATTTTCCACTTGTGTGTGCCCATTAGATTTCTGCTCAAGTCTACCAGTGAATTTTGTTTGCCTGGCAGGAATTAAGCTTGCAGGTTCACTTGATTGCTCCAGGCTGTGTTCCACAGAGCCAAGGCTAACCTGCAGAGTGCGTAGGAATGGGTTCCCCCCTGTTTGTTTATGTACCACATAACTGTGGTGTTGTCTGTCTTAATCAAGAGTTGCCCTGAAAGGATAAGGTATTTGAAGGCTGTCAGTGCATTCTGTAACGCTAACATTTCGTTTTGATTGATATACAGGTGCATTTGTCTTGAGTTCCATTTGCCTTGAATGCATTTGCCTGTCATGTGAGCCCCCCATGCATAGTCTGATGTGTCTGTCAGGATTTCGGTGGTGGGGGGGTTGAGTGAAAGGGAGTCGCTCGTTACGGTAGCAGGCCTCTGCCCACCAAAGGAACTCTGTCCTTAAGCAAGGAATGATAGGAAAGTACAGTTGTGTACCTACCATAAATGTAGATGTTAGAGTGTAGTCACTGTTGCAGTCATTACTCTTGGGTTATCCTGCTGGCAGGCTACCCTCAGTCGGACAGAATTCCAAAGTCTAGGTCCAGCATCAGCTGCTGTTGCCTCTTCCCTGATGTCAGTGCGCCAGGGGTATAAAAGATGCAGCCAATGCCATTTTCTTCAGTTTTTCTTGCCCCAGATGTCAGGTGCCCCCAAACTGGTATGCTGTAAAAAATGCCAATAAAAATGCATGCATAAAATTTTCTTTATCTACAAGCAAATACACCAAATAGGTTGTATAGGATAGAGAAGTGCAGATAAGTCCCAGCAAAGAGAAGGGGGATGGTGGGTGGGTAACCTGGACTGCAACAGTGAATACACTCTAACATCTACATTTATGGTAGGTACACAACTGTACTATGTTCATCGTGTTTCACTGTTGCAGTCATTACTCTTGGGTTGAATCCCAAAGCTGAGGATGGGCGGCTGGACTAAACAGGATTAGGAGAGCTATGAGCCCCTAGAGAACTACAGTGGCAAAGCCTGCACTGGACTTAGAGTAAAGAGGTAAGTGGTAGTGCTTTGTGAAAGTGTGCACTGAACTCCAAGTTGCAGCCTCTAAGATATCTTTGGTTGGTACTCCTCTGAGGAAGGCTGCTGAAGTGGCTGCTGCTCTGGTGGAATGAGGCCTAATACCCTTAGGCACTGATTTGCCATGTTGAGAATAGAAGAAACGGATGCAATGGCCTTTCCATTTAGAAATGGTCTGTTTTGAGATGGCTTTTCCTTGTGATCCTGCAGCATATGACACTAAATGTTGCACAGTCTTTCTGAAAGCTTTAGTTCTGTCAGAACAGAAGCATAACTGCCTGTGTATGTCCAAAGAATGCAGAATTTTCTCATCCTTGTTCTGTGGATTTGGATAAAAGGTAGGCAAGTGAATGGTTTGGTTGAGGGCCACAATGGATACCACTTTAGGCATAAATGTAGGATTTGTGATCAGAGACGCCCTCTGTCTGGATGAAAAATGATAAAAGGTTCCACAGCCATGAGTGCTTGTAACTTAGAGACTCGCCTTGCTGAGTTTATTGCTAGTAGAGAGGTTTTCCAGGATAAGAATTTTATATCTGCTGTTGAAGCTGGCTCGAAAGGAGGCAGTGTGAGTTTTTCCAAAACATAACTGAGGTCCCAGCCCGGAATTGGTGCTCTCCTTGGAGGCTTAATGTTTCTGACTCCTCTGAGGTACTGCCTTATTAAAGGATGAGAAAACATAGGTGGTTCCATATTGTAATGGCCTGAAATGGCAGAGGCATGAATCTTAATTGAGAAAGAAAGGCCTTTGTTCAGCATCTCAGTTAGGTATTATGAAATCTGAGGTATATTTGGTACACACGTCAATGCCTTGTTCCTGGCTCCAAGCACAGAATCTCTTCCATTTTTCTGCATAAGATTTTCTGGTACTGGGCCTCCTGGCCTCCAAGATAACATCCATAACACCTTTTGAAAAAGGTGTGTTCTGAATGGTTACATTATCCGCCATGCTAGCAGATTTAAGGTCCTGAGTTGGCTGTGCAGGATCTGATTGTTTTGTTGGGTCAGCAAGTGAGAAGTTTGAGGTAATATCCATTCTGGACCTTGAGACAAGCTCTTTAGGACTGGGTACCAGTGCTGGCGTGGCCAGTCTGGTGCAATCAGTATCATTTTTAGCTTCTCTTGTCTGACCTTTAGGAGTACCCTAAGAAGGAGAGGCAGTGGAGGAAAGGCATACACGGTTAGGTTTTTCCAGCTGAAGGATAGGGCATCTAATTTCAATGCTTGCTTGTGATAAATCCTTGTGCAAAATCTCTGCAACTGGTAGTTGTGAGGAGAGGCAAATAGATCTATGTCTGGGCATCCCCATTTCCTTATTATCATGTTGAAGACTTGTGGATCCAGTTTCCATTCGTGGGGATCCATGAGGTTTCTGCTTAGTTCGTCTGCCAGAGTATTTGTTTTTCCTGGCAGGAATTGTGCTTGCAGGTGAATTTGAAAAGCCAATGCTGTGTCCCATAATGTCATTGCTTGTCTGCAGAGGGGGTAGGAATGTGTACCTCCCTGCTTATGTACCACATGACCGTAGTTTTGTCTGTCTATCAGTAACTCTCCTGGATGAAGCAGGTCCTTGAAAACTGCCAGGGCATTTTGAACAGCTAGCATCACTTTTTGATTGATGTGAAGATCTGGTTTGCAGGCCATGTGTCCTGAATACATTTTCCTGCCATATGGGCCCCCCAGGCTTAATCTGATGCATCCGTTGCTAGTGTCTGTCTGGCTGTGGGTACACTGAATGGCAGACCCTTGTTGTAGTGACAGGCTTCTGCCCACCATCAACACTCCTGTTGTAGGCAGGGAATGAGTGCAATTACTGTCTCCAGGCTGTGGCAATGCTGAGTCCAAACACTTTTTAGAAACCATTGTAGTTTCCTCATATGCAGTCTGGCATATGGAAATAGTAGAATGCAGGATGCCATGAAACCCAGGGCCTGCAGGATTTTCCTGGCAGATAAGTGGGATTTTGTTGCCAATTTCTTGAAGTAAGAAGTCAGTTGCTTTTGTTTGTCTTGCATGAGATAAGCCATCTGGGCAGTTGTATTTAAGTTTGCACCCAGGAATATTATCTCTTAAGAGGGCACTAGTTTTGATTTCTTTTCGTTTACTGTGTACCCTAGGCCAGTTAGTAATCTTTTTACAAATGCCAAATGCTTTAAAAGAATGTCTTTGATCTCTGCTTGAATTAGGCAGTCGTCCAAGTAGGGATATATTTGAATTCCTCTTTGTCTGCAAAACGCAATTACTGGTGCAAGGCATTTTGTGAAGACCCTGGGCGCAGGAGAAAAGCCAAAGGGCAGTGCACAGAATTGGTAATGCACTGAGCCAGCTATGAATCTGAGGTATCTTCTGAAAGATTGTCTAATTGGGACATACAGGTATGCCTCTTTTAGGTCCAAAGTTACGAGCCATACCTTCTTGCCCAGCATGGGCAGTAGCTGCTGTAGAGTCAACATCTTGAATTTTTGGACTTCCAGAAACGTATTTAGTATAGATAGGTCCAGTAATGGTCTCCAGGTTCTGTCCTTTCTGGGTATTAGGAAAAGTCTGGAGTAAAATCCTTACCCCTGCTCTTGTTGTGGTACTTGCTAAATGGCCCTCATGTCCATGAGGGCTGTAATTAGTTTTTGTGCCTCTGCCATTGATTGTGTGGCAGGTCTCGCACACCTTTTGACCTTGGTAGAGTGTGAAAATGGAACCTGTAGCCTTGGGACACTATGTTCAGGACCCATTTGTCTTTGGGTAATAATTTGCCAATTTGATGAAAAAAGTGCAAGTTTAACCCCCACAGAGGGCTGTCATAAGAAAAGTGCTTGGATCTGGTAGAGGAAAGCCATTGGGACTGTTTCCTGTAAGGTTGTGATTTGTCTTCTTTGCTTTTGGAGGTAGGAGCACCCCATTGTTTAGGCCTGTATGAGCCTTGGGCTGAGATCTGCCTCTAGGATGCCTGTATCTGCCTCTTTGTGGTCTGTCTGACACTGGAAAGGACCAATTTTTAGAAGGCCAGTTTCTGCTAAACCTGGGTGGCTGTACCTGTAAGAAATCCTTGACTGTCTGCATGGATTTTGCTTTATCCTCCATTTTTTTCAACACCTCTTCTGCTTTAGTACCAAAGAAAGTATCATGCTGCAATGGTGCATCTAATAATTTTGCTTTAACATGATCAGGCAGATTCTGTTCTTTTAACCAAGCATGCCTTCTAATAACAAAACCTGTAACAGCGGCCCTGCAAGAGGCCTCCAATGAATCATAACCACATTGCAAAGTATGCTTTCCCACTTTTTCAGCTGCATGCAATAAATCCTGCAATTCCTTGTTCTCTGAACATTCAGTATTTGTCAACAATTTCTGTTTAAGCAGTGATCAAATATTGCTGATACTTAAGCATATGAAACTGACAATTTAAAGCTCTTACAGCCAAGGTAGCAGAAGTATAGACTTTTTCCCCCATCTGTCTTGAGCCCTAGAATCGCTATCAGAGGGGACAGGGTTTTTGCAGTGGAAGTTTTAACCGCTTTGGGACCTTGAGAAATAGTTTCTGGGTCAGCAGCGGGGTTCTTATATAGGAATTTATGAGAATCCGGAAAGTACAGTTGTGTACCTACCATAAATGTAGATGTTAGAATGTATTCACTGTTGCAGTCATTACTGTTGGGTTATCCTGCTGGCAGGCGACCCGCGGTCGGCCAGAATTCCAAAGTCTAGGTCTGGCGTCGGTTGCTGTCGCCTCTTCCCTGATGTCAGTGCGCCAGGGGTATAAAAGATGCAGCAGACGCCATTTTCTTCAGTTTTTCTTGCCCCAGATGTCAGATGCCCCCAAAATAGGCTAAAAATATGCCAATAAATATGCATGCAGTAAATAAACATTTCGTTCATCTACAAGCAAATACACCACATAGGTTGTATAAAATAGAGAAGTATAGGTAAGTTCCAGCAAAAAGGGGGATGGAGGGTGGATAATCTGGACTGCAACAGTGAATACACTAGAACATCTACATTTATGGTAGGTACACAACTGTACTATGTTCATAGCGTTTCACTGTTGCAGTCATTACTGTTGGGTTGAATCCCAAAGCTAAGGCTGTGTGGCTGTCCTAAAGAGGATTGGGAGGGGCTATAAGGCCTTGCAAAACTGCAGTGGCGAAGCCTGCTCTGGATTTAGAATAGAGAGGTAAAAGGTACTGCTTTGTAAAAGTGTGCACTGAACTCCACGTTGCAGCCACTAAAATGTCTTTGGTTGGTACTCCTCTGAGAAAGGCTGCTGAAGTGGCTGTTGCCCTGGTGGAATGAGGTCTAATGGCCTTGGGCACTGATTTGCCATGTTGTGAGCAGCAGAAATGAATGCATTGGCCTATCCATTTTGAGAAAGTCTGTTTTGAGATGGGCTTTCCTTGAGATGCTGCAGCATATGCCACTAGAAGTTGCTCAGTTTTTATGAAAGCTTTAGTTCTGTCCAAGTAGAAGCATAGTTGCCTGTGTATGTCCAAAGAATGCAGAAGTCTCTCACCCTTATTCTGTGGGTTTGGATAAAAGGTAGGCAGATGAATAGTTTGGTTGAGGGCTGCAATGGACACTACCTTAGGCATAAATGTGGGGTTCATTCTTACAGAAACCCTGTCTGGGTGGAAAATGATGAAAGGTTCCACAGCCATGAGTGCCTGTAACTCTGAAACTCATCTTGCAGAGGTTATTGCTAGGAGCAGAGCTGTTTTCCAAGATAAAAACTTTATATCAGCTGTATTGGCTGGCTCAAAAGGTGGCAGTGTGAGTTTTTCCAAGACATAATTGAGGCTCTCATTGGAGGTCTTATGTTTTTGGCCCCTCTGAGGTACTGCCTTATCAATGGATGGGAAAAAATAGGAGGTTCCATACTGTAATGAGCAGAAATGGCTGAGGCATGAATTTTAATTGATGAAAAGGATAGGCCTTTGTCCAGCATCTCAGTTAGGTATTGTAAAATCTGAGGAATATTTGGTACAGATGTGTCAAGTCCTTGTGCCTGGTTCCAAGCACAGAATCTTTTCCATTTGTCTGCATAAGATTTTCTGGTACTGGGCCTCCTGGCCTCCAAAATAACATCCATCACTGCTTTAGAGATAGAGGAGTGTTTTGAATGGTTAAATTATCCGCCATGCTGCCAGATTTAGGGTCCTGAGTTGGCTGTGCAGAATGTGATTGTTTCAGTGGGTTAGTAAGTGAGAAATAAGAGGCAGTGTCCAGGCTGGGCCTTGAGACAAGTGTTTTAGGATAGGGTACCAGTGCTGGCATGGCCAGTCTGGGGCAATAAGAATCATTCTTGGCTTCTCTGGTCTGACCTTTAGGAGTACCTTGGGGAGGAGAGGCAGATGAGGAAAGGCATATACTGTTAGACTTTTACAGCTGAATGATAAGAGCATCCACATTCCATGCTTGCTTGTGATAAGTCCTTGTGCAGAATTTCAGTAGTTGGCAGTTGTGAGGGGAGGGAAACATATCTATGTCTGGTCATCCCCATTCCTTTGTTATCATGCTGAAGACTAGTGGATCCAGTTTCCATTTGTGGGGATCCGTAAGGTTTCTGCTTAGATCGTCTGTCAGAGTATTATTCTTTCCTGGCACGAATTGTGCTTGCAGGTGTACCTGATAAGTCAATGCTGTGTTCCATAAAGTCATGGCTTGTCTGCAGAGGGGGTAGGAATGTGTGCCTCCCTGCTTGTTTATGTACCACATGACTGTAGTATTGTCTGTCCTTATCAGTAGTAGTCCTGGATGGAGTAAATCCTTGAAGGCTGTCAGGGCATTGTGAACAGCTAGCATCTCTTTTTGATTGATATGTAGATGCATTTGGCTTGCGGGCCATGTGCCCTGAATACCTGTCCCTCGTTGAGGTGACAGGCATGAGCCCACCATCAAAACTCCTGTTGCAGGCAAGGAATGAGGGTAATTAATGCTTCCAGGTTTTGACAATGTTGAGTCCAGACACTTTTTAGGTACCACTGAAGTTTCCTCATATGCAGTCTGCCATATGGAATTAGCACAGTATGCAGGATGCCATGAAGCCCAAAGCCTGCAGAATTTTTCTTGCAGATAACTGGGTCTTTGTTGCCAACATTTTGAAGTAAGAAGTTAGTTGTCTTTGTCTGGCGTGAGATAAGCCATCTGGGCAGTTGTATTTAAGCTTGCACCCAGGAATATTATTTCTTGAGATGGCACTAGTTTCGATTTCTTTTCGTTTATTGTGTACCCTAGGCAAATTAATAATCCTTTTACGAATGCCAGATGCTTTAGTTGAGTGTCCTTATTCTCTGCTTGTATAAGGCAGTCATCCAAGTAGGGATAAATTTGAATTCCTCTGCCTGCAAAATGCAATTACTGGTGCCAGGCATTTTGTGAAGACCCTGGGCGCAGTAGATAAGCCAAAAGGCAGTGCAGAGAATTGGTAGTGCATTGAGCCAACTATGAATCTGAGGTATCTTCTGCAAGATTGTCTGATTGGTATATGCAGGTATGCCTCTTAAGTCGAAAGTTACAAGTCAAGTCTTCTTGCCCAGCATGGGCAGAAGCTGCTGCAGAGTTAACATTTTGAATTTTGGACGGTCCAGAAACGTGTTTAGAACAGACAGGTCCAGTATTGGTCTCCAGGTTTTGGCCTCTCTGGGGACTAAGAAAAGTTTTGAGTAAAATCCTTGTCCCTGCTCTTGCTGTGGTACTTGCTGAATGGCCCTCATTTGCATAAGGCTCGAAACTTGTTCTTGTGCCTCTGTCCACTGATTGTGTGGCAGGTTTGGCATACCTTTTGCCTTTGGCAGGGTGTGAAAGTGGAACCTGTAGCCCTGGGACACTATATTCAATACCCATTTGTCCTGGGTGATCATGTGCCAATTTTGAGAGAAAAGTGCTAGTTTTCCCCCTAAGGGGGCTGCAAGAAGATAAGTGTTTAGTGCTGGTAGAGGCAAGTCATTGGGACTGTTTCCTGTATGGCTGCACTTTGTCTTTGCCAGTTTTGGAGGTAGAAGCACCCCACTGTTTTGGCCTGTATGAGCCCTGTGGCTGGGATCTGCCTCTGGAATGTCTGTATCTGTCTCTTTGTGGCCTGTCCGACACTGGAAAGAACCAATTCTTTGTAGGCCAGTTCCTGCTAAATTTTGGTGGCTGCACCTGTAAGAAATCCTTTACTGTTTGCATAGATTTCGCTTTGTCCTCCATTTTCTTCAAAACCACCTCTGCTCAACACCAAATAAAGTATCATGCTGTAATGGAGCATCTAATAATTTTGCTTTAACATGACCAGGCAGCTTTTGTTCCTTTAACCAAGCGTGCCTCCTAATGACAGAACCCGTAACTGCGGCCCTGCAGGAGGCCTCCAGAGAGTCAAAACCACATTGCAATGTATGCTTTCCCACTTGTTCAGTTGCATGCAATAAATCATGTAATTCCTTATTTTCTGTACAATCAGAATTAGTCAACATTTTCTGTTTTAACAGTGACATTAAGTATTGCTGATATTTAATCATATGAAATTATCAATTTAAAGCCCTCACAGCCAAAGTAGCAGAAGTGTAAACAGTTTTTCCCCCATCTGTCTAGTGCCCTTGAGTCCCTGTCAGAAGGGACATGGTTTATAGCTGTAGCGACCTTAACCCCCTTGGGACCCGGAGAAATAGTTTCTGGGTCAGCAGAAGGGTTTTTATAAAGAAATTTATGAGAATCAGGAACCCTGTAATATCTGTCTGGCTTAACAGGAGCTGGAGGTAAGGAATCTGGAGAAAAGCTGGACTCTGAGAATACATCATCTACAATGTCTAGCACAGGGGGAATAGCAAGAGGCCTGTGCTGAGGAAGTAAAAAAAAATCTGAGCCTTTTCTTTGACTGAGTAATCTTGGCTCTCCCAGTGGAAGTGCTCCCTCAAGGAATGCAGGGTTTCCCCAAAAGAAAAATCCTCAGGAGAAGAGGCTGAAGGAATGGATTCTTCAGCATCAGAATCCTCATAGGGAGGAAGAGAGTATTCCTGTACAGAAGAGGAGTCAGAAGAAATGGAAACCTGATCTGAAGAGTCATAGTCTGTCTCTTGCCCAGGTCTTTTGTTAGGAGGGGGATGGGAACCCCTGATCAAGGTAATAAGGTCTTCGGCCATTTTGAGCATCTGTTTTTTTAGGCATGGAAGTCTGTTCTGAAGAATGCTGTACTTGTTTGTTTGCCTTTAAAGCTGCTGTAGTCTTTGCTTTTGAAGCTGAAGTAGGCTTTACATACAACTGTGTAGGTCTGAAAACACCCTCCAAAGCTGATGCCTGCTCAGCGGTTCTGGACCCATCTGAGGGAAAGATTTCCAAGTACTCAATACCTTGAGTATCCAGTGGCCTAGCTGGCTCCACGTGGGAGTCGTCAGCAGCCAGTGGCTCTGAGGTAACGGGTGTCAGGGGCTGCATAAGTGCCTCCCTGAGAACCGGCGACTGGCTTAGCGGAAGCCTCATAGTCAGTTTTGGATCTCGGATGCCTGTCTTTCTCTTTTTCCTTGCTTTTTTAGAAAATCCGGTCGTCGGTTGTTCCGGCGGCATTATGTAATTGATTTTGCTTATGACTGTGGCCAAAAATTCAAAGTGACGCTCAATAGTGCATTTGTTGAATCTAGCACAAAAACTACAGCTAGCAACGTTAAGATCAGGGACTAGGCAAGGAATACAGAAAGAGTGATAATCCTTATGAGGTATTTGCTTCCCACAAATACAATTGTTAACTTTTTCTGACATCGGTCTGGAGCAAGAAAAAAGTTTCCCCAACGGGGTACTTAGCTTTAATGAAGACTTCAGATCTGAAATTAGTCTGTGAAAATCTCAGGAGTTGGCCGACCGGCACTTGCGAACTGCTTTTGCTTTGGGCACCTCGTGGCAAGAAAGACTGGAGAAAATGGCGTCAGCTGCATCTTTTATACCCCTGGCACACTGACATCAGGGAAGAGGCGACAGCAACCGACGCTGGACCTAGACTTTGGAATTCTGGCCGACCGCGGGTCGCCTGCCAGCAGGATAACACAACAGTAATGACTGTAACAGTGAAACATGATGAACATCCCTGTAATATCTGTCTGGTTTAGCCGGTGCAGGGGGTAAAGAGTCAGGGGACAGGCCTGACTCGAAAATACATCATCTACAATGTCTAAAACAGGTGAAATAGCAAGGGGTCTATGCTAAGGAAGTAGCAGAAAGTCTCTGAGCCTTTTCTTAGATTCAGAATAATCTTGGCACTCCCAGTGGAAATGCTCCCTCATGGTATGCAGGGTTTCCCCAAAAGAATAATCCTCAGGAGGAGAGGCTGAAGGAATGGATTCTTCAGCATCAGAATCCTCATAGGGAAGCATGGAGTAATCCTGTTCAGAAGAGGAATCAGAGGAAATAGAAACCTGATCAGAAGAATCATACTCTGTCTCTTGCCTAGGCCTCTTATCAGGGAGGGGGAGATGGGAGCCCCTGATCAAAGTAATTAGGTCTTCGGCCATTTTGAGAATCTGTTTTTTAGGCATGGAAGTCTGAGTAGGAGAATGCTGCACTTCTTTGTCTTTAGAGCTGCTTTAGTCTTTGAAGCTGAAGATGGCTTAATATATAGTTGTGTAGGTCTGAAGACTACCCTCAGAAGCAGATGCCTGCTCAGCAGCTCCGGACCCATCTGAGGGAATGATTTCCAAGGGTCCAATACCTTGAGTATCCGGAGGCCAAGTCGGCTCCACGTGGGAGTCGGAAGCGGCTTGTGGCTCTGAGGTAGCGGGCGCCAGGGGCTGCAAAAGAGCCTCACTGAGGGCCAGCGAACCAGCGACTGGCCTAGCAGAGGCCTCGTCGGTTTTGGACCTCGGATGCCTATCCTTTTCTTTGTCCTTGCGTTTTTTGTAAACTCCGGTTTGTCAGCTGGTCCGACGGCATTATATAATTAAATCTTCGGCCAAAGTAATGAAATGCAAAATCAAACTGACGCTTAACAGTGCGTTGGTTAAATCTAGCCCAAAACCGACAGCTAGCAATGTTGTGATCAGGGCCTAGGCAAGGAATACAGTAAGAGTGAAAACCCTTATGAGATATTTGCTTCCCACAAGAAATACAATTGTTAACTTTTTCTGACATCGGTCTGGAGCAAGAAAAAGGTTTCCCCAATGTGGTACTTAGCTTTAATGAAGACTTTGGTTTTGAAATTCGGATTTGAAAATCTCAGGAGTCGGCCGTCCGCCACTTGCGAACTGCTTTTGCTTCAGGCACCGCGCGGCAAGAAAGAATGAAGAAAATGGCGTCGGCTGCATCTATTATACCCCTGGCACACTGACTTCAGGGAAGAGGTGACAGCAGCCAACGCCGGACCTAGACTTTGGAATTCTGGCCGACTGAAGGTAGCCTGCCAGCAGGATAACCCAAGAGTAATGACTGCAACAGTGAAACACTATGAACATTCACTGTTTCCAGGTCCTGAGAATGTTGACACCACAAACTTTTTAAGTACCATTGAAGTTTCCTCATATGCAGCCTTGCATATATAATTAGGAGAATGCATAAGGCCATGAACCCTAGGGCTTGCAGTACTTTTCCTGCTGATAGCTGGGTTTGGGTGGCCAGTAGTTTGTCAAACAAACCTGTTTTTCTGGAGTGAGGAACGCCATCTGGGAAGTTGTGTTCAAGCTTGCTCCCAGGAATACAATTTTTTGGCTGGGTACACGATGCGATTTCTTTTCGTTGATGGTATACCCCAGAGAAGTTATAGGAGTCTCTCTACATATGTCAGGTGCTGAAGTAGCAATTCTTGACTGTCCGCCTGAATCAGGCAATCATCCAAGTAAGGGTAAATTTGAATTTTTCTCTGCCTGCAGTATGAAATGGCTGGAGCCAGGCATTTTGTGAATACCCTGGGCACAGTAGATAAGCCAAAGGGAAGTGGAGAGTAAGTACAGTTGTGTACACTTACCATAAATGTAGATGTTCAAATGTATTCACTGCTGCAGTCATTACATGTGGGTAATCTTGCTGGCAGGTTGCCCTCAGTCAGCCTGAATTCCAAAGTCCTGGGTCCTGCATCGGCTGCTGTCGCCCCTTACCTGACATCAGGTCGTCTGGGGTATAAAAGATGCGGCCAACGCCATTTTCTATAGTTTTTCTTGCCCCAGATGTCAGGTGCCCCCTAAAAAGGTAGCCAAAATTTATATATATAAACCTTCATCTACAAGCAAATACACCACATAGGTTGTATAAATCAGAGAAGGAAAGATAGATTCCATCAAAAGAAAGGGGGATGGCCGGTGGGTAACCTGGACTGCAACAGTGAATACACTAACATCTACATTTATGGTAAGTGTACACAACTATACTATGTTCTTCGTGTTTCACTGTTGCAGTCATTACATTTGGGTAGAGTCCAAAAGCTATGGTTGGGAGGCTGGAGCTAAACAGTATTAGGAGCGGCTATGAGGCACTGCAGAACTACCTGCAGTGGCAAAGCCTGCCCTAGATTTAGAGTAGAGTGGCAGATGATAGTGCTTTGTAGAGGTGTGTACTGAACTCCAAGTAGCAGCCTCTAAAATGTCCTTGGTTGGTACTCCCCTGAGGCTGTTGTAGTGGCTGCAGCTCTGGTTGAATGTGGCCTAATGCCCTTAGGCACTGGCTTGCCATGGTGCAAGTAGCAGAAACAAATGCAGTGGCCTATTCACTTTGAAATAGTCTGCTTTGAGATAGCCTTTCCTTATGATCCTGCAGCATATGCCACTAGTAAGTGCTCTGACTTTCTGAAAACTTTGGTTCTGTCCAAGCAGAATCTAAGCTGTCTGTGTAAGTCCAAATAATGCAGAACTTTCTCCCTCTTCTTCTGTGGATTTGGATAAAAAGTTGGCAGATGAATAGTTTGGTTAAGAGCCACACTGGACACCACCTTAGGTATAAATGATGGGTTTGTCCAAAGAGACACCCTGTCTGGATAAAAAATGATAAAAGATTCCACAGCCATGAGTGCCTGTAGCTCTGAAACTCGTCTTGCAGAAGTTATTGCTAGGAGCAGGGTTGTTTTCCAAGATAAAAACTTTATATTAGCGGTAGCAACTGGCTCAAAAGGAGGCAGGTTGAGTTTTTCCAAGACATAGTTGAGGTTCCATGCAGGCATTGGTGATCTCCTTGGAGGCCTTAAATTTTTGGCTCCTGAGGTACTGCTTTAATAAGGGATGAGAAAAAAATTGGTGGCTCTGTATTGTAATGAGCCGAAATGGCAGAGGCATGAATTTTAATAGATGAAAAAGATAGGCCTTTTTCCGGCATCCCAGTTAAGTATTGTTAAATCGGAGGAATATTTCGCACAGCTGTATCAGTTCCTTGTGCCTGTTTCCAAGCACAGAATTTCTTCCATTTTCCAGCGTAAGATTTTCTAGTACTAGGCCTTCTGGCCTCCAAAATGACATACATCACAGCTTTAATGAGAGGTGTGCTTTGTACGACTACATTATCCACCATGCTGCCAGTTTTAAAGTCCTGAGTTGGCAGTGCAGGATCTGATTGTTTTGCTGGGACAGTAGATGAGGTTATTTGAGTTAAGGCCCAAGCTGGGCATTGGGACAAGTTCTTTAGGACTGGAAACCAGTACTGGCAGGGCCAGTCTGGGGCAATCAGCATCATTTTTGGCTTCTCCTGTCTGACCTTTAAGAGTACCTTGGGGAGGAGAGGCAGTGGGGGAAAGGCATATATGGATAGGGTTTCCAGCTGAAAGATACGGCGTCCACTTTCCATGTTTGTCTGTGATAAGTCCTTGTGCAGAATCGTTTTACTTGGTAGTTGTGAAGGGAGGCAAATAGATGTCCAGGCATCACTATTTTCTTGTTATCATGCTGAAGACTTGTGGATCCAGCTTCCACTGGTGGGGATCCATGAGGTTTCTGCTTAGTCTGCCACAGTATTTTTCCTTCCTGGCAGGAATTGTGCCTGCAGATGTACTTGGCAAGTTAATGCAGTGTCCCACAAAGTCATGGCTAGTGTGCAAAGGGGGTATGAATGTATGCCCCCCTGCTTGTTTATATACCACATGACCATGGTGTTGTCTGTCTATCAGTAGTTGTTCCGGATGAAGTAAGTCCTTGAAGGCTATCAGGGCATTCTGAACAGCTAGCATCTCTTTGATTGATATGTAGATGCATTTGAGTTGAGGACCATGTGCCCTGAATGCACCTTCCTGCCATGTGGGCCCCCTGACATAATCTGATGCATCCGTTGTTAGTGTCTGCCTGGCTGAGGTTAATGTGAATGGCTGTCCCTTGTTTTGGTGACAAGCCTTTGCCCACCATCGAAACTCCTGTTGCAGGCAGGGAATGAGAGTAATCATTGTTTCCAGGCTGTGGCAATGTTGAGTCCAAACACTTTTTAGGTACCATTAAAGTTTCCTCATATGCAGTCTTGCATATGGAATTAGTAGGATGCCATGAAGCCCAAAGCCTGCAGAATTTTTCTTGCAGATAACTGGGCCTTTATTGCCAACGTTTAGAAATAGGTAGTCAGTTGCCTTTGTTTGTCTGGCGTGAGATAAGCCATCTGGGCAGTTGTATTTAAGCTTGCACCCATGAATATTATCTCTTGAGAGGGTACTAGTTTTGATTTCTTTTCATTGACTATGTACCCTAGGCATGTTAGAAGTGTTTTCACAAATGCCAGATGCTGTAGAAGAATGCCCTTGTTCTCTTCTTGAATTAGACAGTCGTCCAAGTAAGGATATATTTGTATTCCTCTGTCTGCAGAATGCAATTACTGGTGCCAGGCACTTTGTAAAGAGCATGGGCACAGGAGATAAGCCAAAGGGCAGTGCAGAGAATTGGTAATGCTTTGAGCCAGCCTTGAATCTGAGGTATCCTTCTGCATAATTGTCCAATTGGGATATGCAAGTATGCCTTTTTTAGGTATAGAGTCAAAAGCCAAGCGTTCTTACCCAGCATGGGCAGAAGATGCTGCAAAGTCAACATCTTGAATTTTGGTATATCCAGGAATGTGTTCAGAATAGATAGGTCCAGTATTGGTCTCCAGGCCTTGTCCTTTCTCGGTACCAAGAACAGTCGAGTAAAATCCTTGTCCCTGCTCTTGCTCTGGTACTTGCTGAATGGCCCCCATGTCCATGAGGGCTGAGACTTGTTTTTGTGCCTCTTCCCATTGGTTTTTTGGCAGGCAATGGAAATGGAGCTTGTACCCTTGTGACACGGTATTTAGAACCCACTTGTCCTGGGTTATAATGTGCCAATTTTGAGAAAAAAGCGCTAATTTTCCCCGTAAGGGTGCTGCCAGGGGGAAGTCATTGGGACTGTTTCCTGTATGGTTGTGATTTGTCTTCTCCAACTTTAGAGGTAGAAGCACCCCATTGCTTTGACCTGTATGAACCTTGCGCCTGGGATCTGCCTCTAGGGCGTCTGGTTCTGCCTCTGAGGTCTGACACAGGAAAGGACCAATTCTTTGTAGGCCAGTGTCTACTAAACCTAGGTGGCTGTACTTATAAAAAAATCTTTGACAGTTTGCATAGAATTAGCTTTGTCCTCCATTTTCTTTAACACCTCTTCTGCTTTAACACCAAAGTATCATGCTGTAAAGGTGCATCTAATAATTTAAATTTGACATGATCAGGCAGATTTTGTTCCTTTAACCAAGCATGCCTCCTAATTACATAACCCGTAACTGCGGCCCTGCAGGAGGCCTCCAAAGAATCAAAACCACATTGCAAAGTATGCTTTCTAACTTGTTCAGCTGCATGCAATAAATCCTGCATTTCCTTGTTTTCTGCACATTCAGAGTTTAACATTTTCTGTTTCAGCAATGCCATGACATGTTGCTGATATTTGAGCATATGAAACTGACAGTTTAAGGCCCTTTTAGCCAAGGTGTAAACCTTTTTCCCCATCTATCCAGTGCCCTAGAATCTGTCAGAGGGGGGTAGGGTTTTTTGCAGTGGAAGCCTTACCTCCTTTGGGACCCTGTGAAATAGTTTCTGTGTCTGCAGCAGGGTTTTTAAAAATGAATTTATGAGAGTCAGGAACCCTGTAATATCTGTCAGGCTTGACAGTTTAAGGCCCTTACAGCCAAGGTGTAAACCTTTTTCCCCCATCTATCCAGTGCCCTAGAATCTGTCAGAGGGGGGTAGGGTTTTTTGCAGTGGAAGCCTTACCTCCTTTGGGACCCTGTGAAATAGTTTCTGTGTCTGCAGCAGGGTTTTTAAAAATGAATTTATGAGAGTCAGGAACCCTGTAATATCTGTCAGGCTTAACAGGCGGTGAAGGTAAGGAGTCAGGGGTAAGTCTAGACTCTGAAAACAGATCATCTACAATGTAACACAGGTGGAATGGTTAGTGGCCTGTTTTGAGATAGTGAAAGGAAATCCCTGAGCCTCTTAAGATTCTGAAAAATCTTGGCTCTCCCAGTGGAAATGCTCCCTAATTGTATGCAAGGTTTCCCCAAAAGAATAGTCCTCTGGAGGAGAAGCTGAAGGTATAGATTCTTCAGCATCAGAGTCCTCATGGGGGGGGGATATTCCTGATCAGAAGAGGAATCAGAAGAAATAGAAACCTGATCTGAAGATTCATAGTCAGTCTCTTGCCTAGGCCTCTTACCAGGAGGGGGATGGGAACCCCTGATCAAGGAAATTAAGTCTTCAGCCATTTTGAGCATCTGTTTTTTGGGCATAGAGGCCTGTCCACGTGGCTCTTGAGTTTGTTTCTTTGCTTTAGAAGGTGCTTTAGCCTTTGAAACTGAGGTTGGTTTAATGTAAAGATGTTTAGGTATGAATACACCCTCAGAAGCCAGTGCCTGCTCAACGGCTCCGGACCCATCTGTAGGAATAGTATCCGAGGCTCCAATACCTTGAGTTTCCAGCGGCATGGCAGACTCCACGTGGGAGTCGGTAGCGGCCTGAGACTCTAAAGTAGCGGGCGTCAGGGGCTGCGAAAGCGCCTCACTGAAAACTGGCGACTGGCTTAGGAGAAGCTTTGTCGGTTTTGGGCCTCAGTTGTCTATCTCTCTCCTTTTCGTTGCGTTTTCTGTGAAATCCAGTAGTCGGATGGCTATCCGACTAAGACATTTTTGGATAATTAACCCGGCGTCCAAAATAGTTTAGCAAAATCATACCGATGCTTAATAGTGTGTTGGTTAAATCTAGCACAAAAGCCGACACCCAGAAACGTTGTGATCAGGGCCTAGGCAAGGAATACAGTAAGAATGAAAGTCCTTATGAGGTATTTGCTTTTCACAAGAAATACAATTATTTACTTTTTCTGACATCAGTCTGGAGCAAGAAAAAAAGATTCCCCAACGGGGTACTTAGCTTTATTGAAGACTTCGGATCTGAAACTCTAACACGAAAATCTCAGGAGTCGGCTGACCGGCACTTGCGAACTGCTTCTGCTTCGGGCACCGCGTGGCAAGAAAGACTGAAAAAAATGGCGTCGGCCGCATCTTTTATACCCCTGACGACCTGACGTCCGGGAAGGGATGACAGCAGCCGACGCAGGACCCAGGACTTTGGAATTCAGGCCGACTGAGGGCAACCTGCCAGCAGGATTACCCAAATGTAATGAGTGCAACAGTGAAACACGAAGAACATCCAACAGTGCATAGAGCCTGCCTTGAAACGTAGATATTTCCTGCAAGATTCCCTTATGGGGATGTGCAGATAAACTTCCTTTAAGTCTAGGGCGACCAGCCAGGAGTCCTTGGCTAGCATAGGAAGCAGCTGTAAGCATTTTGAACTTTGGCACCAACAGGAAGGTGTTGAGAACTGACAGATCCAGGATAGGGAGCCAAGAGTTTTCTTTTCTTGGCACCAGAAACAGCCTAGAGTAGAAACCCTGTCCCCTTTGCTCTGTTGGAACAGGATGAACAGCCCTGATACTGAGAAGAGGAAGTACTTGCTTTTGGGCCTCTGCCCACTGGTTTGGAAGGCGGACTGGCAAACCGCTTGGGGTTGGCAGCAAGTGGAAGTAGAATCTGTAACCCTGGGATACAATGTTGAAGACCTATCTGTCCTGGGTAATGTACTCCCAGTTTTTTGCATGCAGGGCAAGTTTTCCATCTAGGGGTGCAAGTACTTGGGCATGGCTGGGAAGGATGAAGGACAAGTCACTGTTAACTTTTTCCATAAGAGGGTGGCTTACCACTCCCTGTTTTGGAGGTGGGAGCACTCTATTGTTTATATCTGTGCATACGCTGAGACTGTAGTCCTGCTACTCTGAGTTTGGCGTGAGAAGGTCTGGGAGGGACTGGAAAGGACCAGTTTTTTGAAGGCAAATGCCTACTGAATCTAAGTGGCTGTACCTGTAGGAAATCTTTAACGGTTTGCATAGCTTTAGCTTTTTCCTATATCTTTTTAAGAACTTCTTCTGCTTTAGTGCCAAACAAACGTTCTTGGTTTAATGGAGCATCTAGTAATTTTACTTTGACATGGTCTGGCAAGATTTGTTCCTTCAGCCATGCATGCCTTCTAAGAACAGACCCAGTAACAGCAACCCGGCAGGATGCTTCTAAGGCATCAAAAAGTACAGTTGTGTACACTTACCATAAATGTAGATGTTCAAGTGTATTCACTGTTGCAGTCATTACATTTGGGTAATCTGCTGGCAGGATGCCCTCAGTCGGCCTGATTAACAAAGTCTTGGGTCCTGCGTCGCTTGCTGTCCCTTCTTCCATGACATCAGGTCGTCAGGGGTATAAAACACGCAGCCGACGCCATTACATCAGGTTTTCTTGCCTCAGATGTAATGTGCCCCCCTAATCGGAAGCAGTTAAACATAAAAGCACAAAGACATACCTCCAACAAAAAAGTAAATACACAAAAAAGGCTTTTAAGCATAGTAAAGGAAAGTTATGGTTGGAAGGAGGAGTTTAGAAAGCATTAGGGCCACCTAGAAGGCCCTGCAAGACTGCAGTGGCAAAGCCAGTTCCGGATTTAAAGAAAATTGGCAAAAGATAATGCTTGGTGAAAGTATGTACAGAACTACTGGTAGCAGCTTCTAGGATGTCCCAGGTAGGGACGCCTCCGAGAAAGGCTGTAGAGGTAAATGCAGCCTTGTTGGAGTGAGGTCTGATCCCCTGGGGGATAGGTTCTCCATGGTCCTTATAGCAGAAATTAATGCAATGGCTTTATCCATTTAGAAATGGTTTGCTTTGGAATAGCCTTCCTCTCTGCCCCTGCAGCAAATGCTACCAGCAGTTCAGATTTCTTTTGAGGTTTAGTCCTGTCCAAGTAGAATCTAAGTTGTCTGTGCACATCTAAGGAATGCAGTATCCATTCCCCTTTATTCTGTGGATTGGGAAAGAAGGTTGGCAAATGAATGGACTGATTAAGAGCCACACTGGATACCACCTTGGGCATGAAGGATGGATTGGTTCTGTGTGACACCCTGTCCGCATGAAAGAGGATGAAAGGCTCTACTGCCATAAGGGCCTGTAATTCAGATACCCTTCTAGCTGAAGTGATTGCTGAAAGGAAAGCGATTTTCCAAGAAAGAAATTTTAAGTCTGCAGTAGCAGCTGGCTCGAAAGGAGGTAGAGTGAGTTTTCTCCAAGACAAAGTTAAGGTCCCAGGCTGGGGTTGGAGCTCTCCTGGGTGGTATCAAATTTTTGGCCCCTCTGAGGAACTGCTTGAGCAGTGGATGAGAGAAGAGGGGAAGTTCAGTGCTATAATGAGCTGAAATGGCTGAGGCGTGGATTTTAATGGAGGAAAAAGGCATGCCCTTGTGAAGCATCTCAGTTAAGTATTGTAAAAACTGGGGTAAATTGGGCACTGCTGTGCTCATCCCTTGAGACTGGTTTCAGGCACAGAATCTTTTCCATTTTTCAGCATAAGATTTTCTAGTACTAGGCCTCCTTGCCTCTAAGATGATATCCATCACAGGTTTGTTGAGGGATGGTAAAGGAGAGATTAAGTAATTAGCCAAGCTGCAAGGTTCAGTGTTGGAAGCTGAGGGTGCAGAATCTGGTTCTCCTGCTGAGACAGCAGGGAAGGAGTCTGAGGCAGGTGCCATGGAAATGACCGTGACACTGCGCAGGAGGGGATACCAGTGTTGGCTCGGCCAGTCTGGAGCAATCACAATCATCCTTGGTTTGTCCTGTTTGACTTTTAGTAGTACTTTGGAGAGCAGAGGCAGAGGGGGGAAGGCATAGACTGATAGGTTTTTCCAGCTGAAGGCCAGAGCATCCACTTTCCAGGCTTGTTTGTGGGGAGTCCTTGTGCAAAATTTGTCCAATTGGTAGTTCTGGGGAGAGGCACACAGGTCTATATTTAGGATCCCCCATTTGCTTGTCAACATGTTGAAAATCCTTGGTTCCAGTTTCCACTTGTGTGGGTCCATGAGGTTTCTGTTTAGTCCGTCTGCCAGTGTATTTAATTTTCCTAGCAGGAATTGAGCTTGTAGGTGCACTTGGCAGCTCAAGGCTGTGTTCCACAATGTCATGGCTAGTCTGCAGAGGGGGTAAGAATGTGTACTCCCTTGCTTGTTTATGTACCACATAACAATGGTGTTGTCCATCTTTACCATTAGTTGTCCTGGAACAATGTAGTCCCTGAAGGCTGTCAGAGCATTCTGTACAGCTAACATTTCTTTTTGATTGATATGCAGATGCATTTGACTTGGGTTCCATTTGCCCTGAATGCACATCCCTGCCAGGTGAGCCCCCCATGCATAGTCTGATGCATCTGTTAGGGTTTGGGCGGCAGGGGGTGGTGTGAAATGTAGTCCCTTGTTTTGGTGGCAGGCCTCTGCCCACCAAAGGAACTCTAGGCATAGGCAAGGTATGATAGGAATCATTGTTTCTAGGCTTTGAGAATGTTGACACCATAGGCTTTTTAGATACCACTGTAGTTTCCTCATATGCAGTCTTGCATATGGAATTAGAAGAATGCAGGAGGCCATGAACCCAAAGGCTTGCAGTATTTGTCTTGCAGATACCAGGGTTTTGGGGCCACTTGTTTGAAGTAGGTTGTCAAATGAATTTGCTTTTCTGGCGTGAGAAGCCATTTGGGAAGTTGTATTCAAACTTGCTCCCAGTAATATAATTTGTTGACAGGGTACGAGTTGTGATTTATTTTCGTTTATGGTGTACCCCCAGACAAGTTAGAACCCTTTTTACAAAGGCCAGATGATTCAAAAGTATGTCCTGGCTTTCTGCCTGAATTAGACAATCGTCCAGGTATGGGTATATTTGAATACTTCTTTGCCTGAAAAACGCAATAACTGGAGCTAGGTACTTTGTGAATACCCTGGGTGCAGTAGATAAGCCAAAGGGCAGTGCAGACAACTGACCGTGTGTGTAGCCTGCTTTGAAGCATAGGTATCTTTTGCAAGATTCCCTGATTGGGATGTGCAGGTATCTTTGCCTAGCATAGGAAGCAATTGAAGAGTCAGCATCTTGAATTTTGGAATCTCCAAAAAGGTGTTTAGAGTAGACAGGTCCAGGATAGGACGCCATGAATTGTCTTTTCTGGGTACCAGGAAAAGTCTCGTGTAGAAACCTTGTCCCTTTTCCCCTTCTGGTACCAGTTGAATAGCCCGCATGCTTAAGAGAGAAAGTACTTGTTTTCGGGCCTCTGTCCACTGATTTGGGGGTAGGTCCAGCCACCCACTTGGTAACATGTTGGAAGTTAAATCTGTATCCCTGAAACACTATTTAAAACCAATTGTCCTGGGTAATCAGTTCCCAATTCTTTGCATGAAGAGCAATCTTTCCCCCCAAAGGGCAGTCAGATAAGTGCTTGGAAATTTTAAAAGGAAGTCATTGACACAGTTTACCATAGAGGGGAGTCTGATTATTCCCAGACTTGGAAGTGGAGGCTCCCCCCACTGCTTAGGTTCTGCGAGTCCCCTGGGACTGAAACCTGGGGGTTTTGCTGTGTCTGGGTTTGGCGTGAGAAGACCTGGAAGGGGCTGAAAAGGACCAATTCTTAGAGAGCCAGTGCCTACTAAATCTAGGAGGCTGAACTTGTAAGAAATCTTTAACAGTTTCCATAGATTTAGCTTCATCTTCCATCTTTTTAAGAACTTCCTCAGCCTTGTTGCCAAACAGGCGGTCCTGATTTAAAGGAGCATCAAACAATTTAGCTTTAACATGATCAGGAAAAGATTGGCCGGCCACAGTGGTGCAGTGGTTAGCGTTGTCGCCTCACAGCAAGAGGTTCCCTGGTTCGATCCCCAGCTGGGGTGCCTTCTGTGTGGAGTCTGCATGTACTCCCTGTGGTTGCGTGGGTTTCCTCCAGGTGCTCCGGTTTCCTCCCACATCCCAAGGACATGCTGTAGGTGGATTGGACACTCTGCTGTGGCGACCCCTAACCGGGAAAAGCCGAAAGAAGATGATGATGATCAGGCAAAGATTGCTCTTTAAGCCAAAGCATGCCTTCTGAGCACAGACCCAGTAACAGCAGCCCTGCAAGAAGCCTCTAATGAATCAAAAATTACAGTTTTGTACCCATCATAAATGTAGACGCTTGAGTGTTCAGACTGCTGCAGTCATTACACTTGGGTTATCTGCCGTCAGGCGGTCCAGCAGTCGGCCAGAGTTCCAAAGTCCTGGTCCGGCGTCAAACAGCAGCCCTGCAAGAGGCCTCTAATGAATCAAAACCATATTGCAAAGTATGTTTTCCAACTTGTTAGGCAGAATGCATTAAATCCTGTAATTCTTTATTTTCCACACAGTCAGGAATCAACATTATTTTCTGTTTAAGCAGTCCAATAACATGTTGCTGATACTTTAACATATGAAACTGGCAGTTTAAAAAGGAACTTGTGGGACTCGGGGACCCTGTAATATCTGTCAGGTTTACTGGCAGCAGGAGACAGGGAATGAGGGGCCAAACTAGATTCCGAGAAAGCAACAACAATGTCTAGTACAGGAGGAATAGCTACAGGCCAATGCTGAGGTAAGAGAAGGAAATCCCTAAGCCTCTTTTTTGAATCAGAAAAATCCTGGCTTTCTCAGTGGAAATGCTCCCTTAAAGTATGTAAGGTTTCCCCAAAAGAAAAATCCTCAGGAGGGGAAGCAGAGGAAATAGAGTCCACTGCATCAGAATCCTCATAAGTAGGTAAGGACAAATCCAGGTCATCATAAGAGTCAGAAAAAACAGAATCCTGATCAGAAGATTCATAATCAACCTCAGTCCTAGGCCGCTTAGAAGGGGGGGGGGGGGCTGGCTACCCCTGATTAGAGTTATTAGATCTTTAGCCATTCTTATTTGTTTTTTAGGCATAGAGGCCTAAGCATGTGGCCTGGGTGTCGCTTTTTTAGACATGCATCGAGATTTAGGCTTAAGTAATGAAGGAGGCGTCGATTTAATATGCAAGTCCATAGGCCTGAACACACCCTCAGAAGCCAGTGCCTGCACAGCGGCTCCGGACTCATCCAAAGTAGAGACATCCGCGGGTTCCACAGCTGAAGCATTTCGCGGTATACCAGTCTCCGAATGGGTCTCAGTAGAAGCCTGCGAATCAGAAGTAGCGGGCATCAGGGGCTGCGAAAGCGCCTCACTGAGTACCAGCGAACTGCCGACTGGCTTAGGAGAAGCATCGTCGGCAGTTTTGGACCTCGGCAGCCTTTCTCTGTCTTTATCTTTGCATTTCTTCGGAATACTGGTAGGCGGATGGCTAACCGACGACATTTCTGGATAACTAAACTGAGAACCGAAATATTTAGAGGCAAAAATATACCGACGGACAGTGCGCTGATTAAATAAAGCACAAAACCGACAGCAAGGTACGTCGTGGTCAGGGCCTAGGCAAGGAATACAGTATGAATAAAAATCTTTATGAGGTATTTGCTTTCCACAAGTAATGTAATTATTAACTTTTACTGACATCGGTAAGGAGCAAGAAAAAGTTTCCCCAGTGGGGTACTTAGCTTTGAGTTGAAGACTTCGGTTCTGAAACTCAAAAACTAAAATTTCAGGAGTCTGCCAACCGGCACTTGCGAACTGCTTCTGCTTTGGGCACCGCACGGCAAGAAAGGCTGATGTAATGGCGTCGGCTGCATGTTTTATACCCCTGACGACCTGATGTAATGGAAGAAGGGACAGCAACTGACGCAGGACCCAAGACTTAGTTAATCAGGCCGACTGAGGGCAACCTGCAAGCAGATTACCCAAATGTAATGAATGCAACAGTGAAACACGAAGAACATCAGGGGAGAATGTCAGACATCTTGGGTCTTTTTTGTAAATGAAATCTGTGCTCCTGGGAGACAGACTCCTTGAAGTATCCATTTGTCTGTCTAATGGGATGTCTTTCTTGTTTCAAATCAACTAGAATAACCTTCCAGCTTCCTCCCTTACTGGTTCCAGAATTCCCACTGCTAGATGAGCAATGGGATTTTTGTACTAATTTATGGAACTCCTACACAATGTCAAAACTACCATTTTGGAAGGGGGGGCTGGAAAGTACAGGTGTGTATGTACATTTACCATAATTGTAGATTTTCGAGTGTATTCACTGTTGCAGTCATCATATTTGGTTTATCCCTGCCAGGGTAGACCTCGGTCAGCCCAAATACCAGAGACTTAGTATTTCTGCATAAGTTGCTGTCGTTTGAGGACTGATGTCAGGTAGTCAGTAGTATAAAGTAAGGCAGCTGAAACCATTACATCAGTTTTTCTTGCCCTAACCTGTCAGGAACCCCCAAGTAGGAGGCCAAGGTCTGGTGGAAGAAACACCACCAGTGGAAAGTAAATACCAATGTGTCCCTTGAAAGAAATGAACAAGTTAGAACGGCAATAAGAGGAGAAAGAAGAAAAGGGGGGTGGAGGGGGGGACTAGGACTGCAACAGTGAAGACACTAACATATACATTTATGGTAAGTGTACACAACTGTACTATGTTCTTCGTGTTTCACTGTTGGAGTCAGCACATTTGGGTTGATTCCCAAGCTGAGGAAAAGGGTGGAGGCAGTCAATGAAACTAGGGGCTGGCTAGGATGCCCTCCAAGACTGCAGAGGCAAACCCTGCACTGGATATGGAGAAGAGAGACAAATGGTAATGCTTGGTAAAGGTGTGAACAGATGTCAAGGTGGCAGCCTCCAGGATGTCCCTGGTGGGGACTCCTCTGAGGAAAGCCGCAAAGGTGGAGGCTGTTGTGGTGAAGTGTGTCCTGACCCCCTTGAAGGGAGGCTTTCCATGCTATTTGTAGGAGAAATGGATGCAGTGTGCTATCCGTTAGGAAATGGTTTGTTTGGAGATGTCTTTGTCTTCTGCCCCTGTAGCAAAGCTAGCCTGCAATTGATCAGAGTTTCTGAAGGATTTAGTCCTGTCTAGATAGAATCTGAGCGGTCTGTGCACATTTAGAGAGTGAAGAATTCTTTCACCCTTGTTCTGGGGATTAGGAATAAAGGTGGGCAAATGAATGGACTGGTTGAGAGCCACCTTGGGCGTGAAGGATGGGCTAGTCCTGAGGGATACCCTGTCTGCAAGAAAGATAACAGGTTCCACAGCGTTCTGGTAGAATGAGCCTTGATCCTGTGGGGTAAAGATTTGCCCTCAGAGCTATAGATAAAGACTATACAACTGGAAATCCAATTCGATAGTGACACTTTAGAAACTGGTAAGCCCATTCTAGAGTCAGAAAAGGAAATGAATAATTGATCTGATTTTCTGAAAGTCAGTCCGCTGTAGATAAAAACATAGTTGTCTATGAACGTCTAACTGATGAAAACGGTACTCAGCTGCATTACAGTGGTTAGGGAAGAAAACTGGGAGTTCTACTAATTGGTTTAAGGTAGCATTAGAACAAACTTTGTGGACAAAGGCGGTATTAGTACTAATGATACCCTGTCTTTGTGAAAAATCAAATACGGTGGCTTCATAGTCAAAGCCTGTAGCTCCAATACCTGTCTAGCTGATGTGATAGCCACCAAAAAAAAGGTCTTCCAAGACAAAGTTTAGAGAAGAGGAGTGGGAAGGTTCAAAGGGGGGAGAAGTCAATTTGGACAACAAAATTTAAATCCCAAGAAGCCACTGGTTCTTGCAGAGGTGGTCTCCATAGAATGGCCCCTTTCAAAAAGGTCTTGCATAGCTTATGAGACATTAAATAGGTATCTGGAAAACCTAAGTGAAAATTAGAAATCACTGCCAATTGGACTCTGATAGTGGCAGATCCTTGCTGAAAAAGCTCAGAAAGAAAATTTAGAATCACATGGATAGAAGCAGTGTATGGATCCACATTCATTCTCTGTGAACAAATAGAAAATGTTTTCCATTTACTGCCATACAGCCTCCTAGTTGAAGGTTTATGGGAGGACATAAGAATATGTGACACTGAGGATGATACATCATGAAGCTTGACTATAGATGAAACTGGAACAGCCACGCTGTCAATTTGATGGTGAGGATTGAGGAGTGTAGCGAACCAGACATGTGAGTCAATAGATCTGGAGCTGGGTCCAGAATCCAAGGATCGTCCAGTAGGAGAGGCTCGAGGAAGGGGAACCAGACCTGACGTGGCCAGTAAGGAGCAATGAGGATCAACTTGCTTTCCAGCAGACTGGCTTTCTGAATCACTTTGGAAATGAGAGGGATTGGAGGAAAGGCATACAGAAGTCCCATGGTCCAATCGTGAGCCAGAGCATCTCCCCAGAGGGGGAATGAGGGAAAAATAGCTGCTGCATTTGGTATTGACTGGGCTGGCAAAAAGGTCGCAGCAAGGCTGCCTCCATTTCTGGAAAATCTGATCCACTGTTTCCCGTTTCAGAGACCACTCATGATGCATTAGGATTGCCCGGCTGAGCATGTTGGCTATCACTTTGGTCGTCTCTGGAATGTGCATTGCAACCAGAAAGCACTCGGAAAAAATCGCCAATTCCCAAACTCGTATGGCCTCTCAAAAGAGTGGGTAAGATCTGGTACTATCCTGTTTATTGATAAACCAAACCACCATGTTGTCTGATTGTATCGCAATTGTCCCTAGTGGAAGAAGGTCTTGAAGTGCTTGCAACGCCAGAAGCACCGCCCTCATCTTCAGAACATTGATATGCAGATGAGCCTCGTGTTCTTGCCATGTGCCTTGGACAGTCCTGCCGAGACAATGCCCCCCCACCTGATCTGGGAGGTATCTGTGGTGACAGTGGCAACGGACTGGGCTGGAACAAAGGGGACACCAGTGATCAGAAAGAAGACTTCACTGAGTAAGCACTTTCACCCTCCTGGGCATCTTCAGAGTCAGTTAACTTCATTAAAATCAAACTTTAAATACACTTGCCAATTAATACACAATTGAACAATGTAAAACCATTGAAAAAATCAAGTAATTAATTAATTAACCCCTTAACCGTTTGTTGAACAGATCTTTGCCTCTTCAAAATCAATGTTTCTTAATACAATGCACTAGACAAGATTGGACGCTAGTAATGCCCCGGGCATTAATGACACTCTTTCCCTAGCTTGCATTTTAAGACAAAAGGCAGCATGTATTTGATATACAAGAATACATACATATATCAATGTAAACAGACATCAGTTTTTGTTTTGTTTTCTGGTTGTGTTATTAGATTCTAAACAATATATGTTGTACTATTTGGAGAGAATAATTTAGGTAATGGATGGATGGTTTATTTAGGTGTATATATATTTTAGTTTTGCTTAATTGTACTGAGAACTCAGTGCATTGTATTAAGAAACATTGAATTTTAAAAGACAAAGATCTATTCAACAAACACTTAAGGGGTTGATTAATTAATTACTTGATTTTTTCAATGGTTTTACATTGTTCAATTGTGTATTAATTGGCAAGTGTATTTAAAGTTCGATTTTAATTAAGTTAACTGACTCTGAAGATGCCCAGGAGGGAGAAAGCGCTTAGTTAGTGAAGTCTTCTTTCTGGTTCTTTGTATTTGGACAATAAAGGTTCAGTGATTTTACCTGCAGTGTTACCAAAGTGCTTTTCTATTTACCAGTATTTTACATCCGATGGAGCGGCACCAGTGATCAGTTGATTGGGAGTTATCCACCAACGAAGGCCCTTCTTGCATGATTCCGTCAGCAGGATAGGATGACTCAGTGGGAGAGATGGGAAAGACCAATGGGAAAACAGAAGCCACTGGAGAATTCTCATGTGCAAGCTGGCTAAAGGTAACAATAGAATTGTGAAAGCCATAGTCCAGAGTTGCTGAAGAACCCACTTCGCTTTGACTTTTCGCAACGGGAGAAAACGTTGAACTTGGGAGATTAAGTTCTGTGCCCTTTCGGCGGGAAGACGAGCTGTCATGTTCACTGTGTCTACCTCTGCACCTATAAAAAAATCAGATTGAGAGGGCAATAATGCAGATTTTTTCCAATTTATGGAGATCCCTAACTGAGCACAAAGTTGAATCGTAACGTCCCTATTTTGGAGGAGTAGATGCCTGATCGGGGCAGTCAGGAGCCAGTCGTCCAAATACGGAAACACCTGGAATCCCTGACGTCTCAGGTGAGCTGTCACTACTGCCATGCATTTGAACACCCTGGGGGCTGTGGTGAGACAAAGGGCAGAGCGCGAAACTGATAGTGGCTGGCTCCCACCCGGAAGAGTAGATGGCTTCTGGATGCCTTGTCCATATTTATGTGCTAGTATTCGTCCTGAAGATCCAGAGAGCACATCCAAAAGTCTTTCCCTAACAACGGGAGTACAGACTACAGTTCTACCATCCGAAACTTGTCCTTCACTGATTTGTTCAATCTGCTGAGGTCCAATGTTGGCCTCCAATCTCCGGTTCGTTTTGGAAAGTACAGTTGTGTACACTTACCATAAATGGAGATGTTCGAGTGTATTCACTGTTGCAGTCATTACATTTGGGTAATCTGCGGGCAGGTTTCCCTCAGTCGGCCTGATTAACAAAGTCTTGGGTCCTGTGTCGGTTGCTGCCCCTTCTTCCATGATGTCAGGGGTATAAAAACATGCAGCCGACGCCATTACATCAGTTTTTCTTGCCCAAGATGTCAGGTGCCCCCCCCCCCCCAAAATGGGGAGCTAAATAAAAAAAAAAAATATATATATATATATATATATATATATATATATATATATAGATAGATAATGAAAAAACACAAAACATATACCTCCAAACAAAAGCAAATACACCAGAAAGGCTTTTAAAGATAGTAACAGAAATGACAGGTACAGTTAGAGAAAAAACAGGGGGCTGGAGGGAGGGTAACCAGGACTGCAACAGTGAATATACTTGAACATCTACATTTATGGTAAGTGTACACAACTGTACTATGTTCTTCGTGTTTCACTGTTGCAGTCATTACATTTGGGTAGAATCCCAAAGCTATGGTTGGGAGAATGGATTTATACAGCATTAGGAGCTGCTATAAGGACCTGCAGGACAGCAGTGGCAAAACCAGCTCTGGATTTAGAGAAGAGAGGTAAATGGTAATGTTTGGTGAACGTATGAACTGAGTTCCGGGTAGCAGCTTCTAGAATGTTTCTGGTAGGAACCCCTCTGAGAAAGGCTGCAGAAGTAGATGTAGCCCTGGTGGAATGAGACCTGATCCCCTTGGGGATAGGTTTACCATGGTGCAGGTAGCAGAAACGAATACAATGGCTTATCCATTTGGAAACAGTTTGCTTTGAAATAGGCTTTCCCTCTGCCCCTGCAGCAAATGCCACCATTAGTTGCTCAGATTTTCTTAGAGATTTTGTCCTGTTTAAGTAGAATCTTAGTTGTATGTGTACATCCAATGAATGCAGAATACGCTCACCCTTCTTCTGTGGATTTGGGAAGAAAGTTGGCAGATGAGTGGTCTGATTAAGAGCCACACTGGATACCACCTTAGGCATGAAAGATGGATTGGTCCTGAGAGCCACCCTGTCCGGATAAAAAAATAATAAAAGGCTCCACTGCCATAAGAGCCTGTAGTTCTGAAATCCTTCTAGCTGAAGTGCCTGTTAAAAGAAAAGCAGTTTTCCAGGAGAGAAATTTTAGGTCTGCAGTAGCAGCTGGCTCAAAAGGAGGGAGAGTGAGTTTTTCCAAAACAAAATTGAGGTCCCATGCAGGAGTTGGTGCTCTCCTGGGATTTCTTAAATTTTTGGCCCTCTGAGATACTGCTTTAGCCAAGGATGAGAGAAGAGGGGAGTTTCTGTGTTGTAATGAGCTGAAATGGCAGAGGCATGGATTTTTTATGGAAGAAAATGATAGGCCCTTGTGAAGCATCTCAGTTGAGTATTGCAGAATCTGAAGAATACTGGGCGTTGCTGTGCTTATTCCTTGTGACTGGTTCCAGGCACAGAATCTTTTCCATTTGTCAGCATAAGATTTTCTAGTGCTAGGTCTTCTAGCCTCCAAAATGACATCCATGACTGGTTTGCTGAGAGATGCCAAGGGTGAAATTAGTTGATTAGCTACGCTGCAAGATTCAATGTTTGGAGCGGAGTGTGCAGAATTTTGTAGTTCTGCTGAGACAGTAGGTAAAGTGTCTGAGGCAGGTGCCATGGAGGAAGGTGTGACACATTATGCAGGAGTGGGTACCAGTGCTGGCGAGGCCAGTCTGGAGCAATCAGAATCATTTTTGGTTTGTCCTGTTTGACTTTTAGTAGAACTTTGGAGATCAGAGGCAGACGGGGAAAAGCATAGACTGATAGGGTATCCACTTTCCAAGCTTTTTTGTGATGAATTCTTGTGCAGAATTTGTACAATTGTAAGTTCTGGGGTGAGGCAAAAAGATCTATGTCTGGGTTTCCCCATTTGCGTGTCAACATGTTGAAAACTTCTGGTTCCAGTTTCCATTTGCGTGGGTCCATCAGATTTCTGCTTAGTTTGTCTGCCAGAGTATTTAGCTTTCTTGGCAGGAACTGAGCTTGTAGTTGTATCTGATGGGTCAAGGCAGTGTCCCACAAAGCCATGGCTAGCCTACAAAGGGGGTATTAATGTGTACCCCCCTGCTTATGTACCACATAACTGTGGTGTTGTCCATCAGTAGCTGTCCTGGATGAAGGTAGTCCTTGAAGGCTGTCAGAGCTTTCTGTACACCTAGCATCTCTTTCTGATTGATACATAGGTGCATTTGATTTGGGCTCCATTTGCCATGAATGCACCTCCCTGCCAGATGAGCCCCCCAAGCATAGTCTGATGCATCTGTTAGGGATTGGGCGGCAGGGGGTAGAGTTAATGGCAGTCCCTTGTTTTGGTGGCAGGCTTCTGCCCACCACAGGAACTGTAGTTGCAGGCAAGGTATAATAGGAATCATTGTTTCCAGGCTGTGATGATGTTGACTCCATACACTTTTTAAGTACCACTGAAGTTTCCTCATATGCAGTCTTTCATATGGAATTGGAAGAATGCAGGAGGCCACGTACTCCAAGGCCTGCAGAGTTTGTCTTGCAGATAGCAGGGTTTTTGTGGCCACCTGTTTGAAGTAAGTCATCAACTGAATTTGCTTTTCTGGCGTAAGGTAAGTCATCTGGGCAGTTGTATTCAAGCTTGCATCCAGGAATGTAATTTTTTGAGAGGGTACCAGTTGTGATTTCTTTTCATTTATGGTGTACCCTAGACAAGTTAGAAGTCTTTTTACAAACGCCAGATGTTTTAGAAGAGTGTCCTTGTTTTCTGCCTGAATTAGAAAATCGTCCAGGTATGGATAAATCTGAATGTTTCTTTGCCTGCAAAAGGCAATTACTGGTGCCAGGCACTTTGTGAAGACCCTAGGTGCAGTAGATAAGCCAAAGGGCAGTGCAGAGAACTGGTAATGCAAATAGTCTGCTTTGAATCAGAGGTATCTTCTGCAAGATTCCCCGATTGGTATATGCAGGTAAGCCTCTTAAGTCTAGAGTTACCAACCAGGCATCCTTGCCTAGCATAGGTAGTAACTGTTGGAGAGTCAGCATCTTGAATTTTGGAATGTCCAGAATTGGACGCCATGATTTGTCTTTTCTGGGTACCAGGAAAAGCCTTGAATAAAAACCTTGTCCCTTTTCCTTTTCTGATACTGGCTGAATAGCCCCCATACTAATGAGGGGCATAACTTGTTTCTGGGCCTCTGCCCACTGATTTTGAGGCAGAGCTGGCTATCTGTTTGGGATTGGCAACATGTGGAAATGAAATCTGTATCCCTGGGATACTATATTTAAAACCCATTTGTCCTGGGTAATCAGTTGCCAGTTTCGTGCATGAAGTGCCAGTTTTCCCCCCAAAGGGGCGGACACAAGATAAGTGCTTGTTGATTGCAGTGGAAAGTAATTGAGACTTTTACTGTAGGAAGGTGCCTTATTACTTCCAGATCTGGAGGTTGAGGCACCCCATTGCTTTGTTCTATAAGTTCCTTGTGACTGAAACCTGGAGCCTTTGGAATGTCTGGGTTTGACCTGAGCGGCTCTGGTGGGTACTGGAAAGGACCAGTTCTTAGTAGGCCAGTGCCTACTGAACCTGGGTGGCTGCACTTATAGGAAATATTTTATAGTTTGCATAGATTTACCTTTATCTTCCATCTTTTTCAAAACTTCTTCTTCCTTATTACCAAATAGAGTGTCCTGTTGTAATGGAGCATCCAACAAATTTTGCTTTAATATGGTCAGGCAGATTTTGCTCCTTGAGCCAAGCATGCTTTCTTATCACAGATCCAGTTACAGCAGCCCTGAAAGAGGCATCCAAGGAAACAAAACCACACTGCAAAGTATGTTTACCAACTTGTTCAGCTAAATGCAATAAATCCTACAAGTCTATTTTCCACACAGTCAAAAATCAACATCATCAACGATGTCTAGAACAGGAGGTATAGCCAAAGGCCTATGCTGAGGAAGAAGGAAATCCCTAAGTCTCTTATTAGATTCTGAAAAATCCTGACTCTCCCAGTGAAAGTGTTCCCTTAAGGTATGCAAAGTTTCTCCAAAAGAAAAATCCCCAGGAGGAGAAGCAGAAGGGATGGAATCTTCTGCATGAGAGTCCTTATAAGTGAGAATAGATAATTCCTGATCAGCAGAGGAATCAGAAGAAATAGAACCCTGATCTGAAGATTCATAGTCAGTGCCTTGCCTAGGCCTCGTAGCAGGAGGGGGGATGGGTACCACTGATCAATGTAATTAAATCCTCAGCCATTTTGATCATTTGTTTTTTAGACATTGGGGCCTGAACACGTGACCCAAGCGTTGGTTTTTTAGACATAGAAGTAGGTTTTGGCCTTAGTTTTGAAGATGGCATTGGTTTAATATACAAATCTTTAGGCCTGAAAACACCCTCAGAAGCTGGTGGCTGCTCAGCGGCTCCGGACCCATCTAAGGTAGAGAAATCCGCGGGTTCAATACTTAAAAGTATCTCACGGCATACCGGGCTCCGAATGAGTCTCAGTAGAGGCCTGCGAATCAAAAGTAGCGGGCATCAGGGGCTGCAAAAGCACCTGAGTAACGGCAAACCGGTGACTGGCTTAGGAGAAGATTAGTCGGTTTTGGACCTCGACGGTCTGTCTCTGTCTTTTTCTTTGTGTTTTTTAGGTATTCCAGTAGTCAGAATGCTAACTGACGACATTTCTGGATAGTTCAAATTTGAGCCAAAATATTTAGAAGCAAAAATATACCGACAATTAATAGTGCGTTGATTAAATTTAGCACAAAACCGACAGCAAGGCACATTTGTGGTCAGGGCCTAGGCAAGGAATACAGTACAAATGAAAATCCTTATGAGGTATTTGCTTCCCAGAAGTAATACAATTATTAACTTTTACTGACATCAGTAAAGAAGGGCGGCCACAGTGGTGCAGTGGTTAGCATTGTCGCCTCACAGCAAGAGGTTCTTCGGTTCGATCCTCGGCTGGGGTGGCTTCTGTGCGGAGTCTGCATATCCTCCCTGTGGTCGAGTGGGTTTCCTACGGGTGCTCCGGTTTCCTCCCACATCCAAAGACATGTTGCAGGTGGATTGGACACTCTAAAATTGGCCCTAGGTGTGAGTGCGTGTGTGTGTGTGCCTTCTGTGGAAGGTTGGGCGACAGGCTGGCAACTTGACACTGTAAAACTCCACTGCCAATCATGAGCGAACAGGTGATCCGCTGTGGTGACCCCTAACCAGGAAAAGCCAAAAGAAAAAGAAAGAAGACTGACATCGGTAAGGAGCAAGAAAAAGTTTCCCCAACGGTGTACTTGGCTTTTAGTTGAAGACTTTGGTTCTGAAGCTCGAAAACGAAAATTTCAGGATTCGGCCGACCGGCACTTGGAAGTGCTTCTGCTTCGGGCACCGCGAGGTAAGAAAGACTGATGTAATGGCGTCGGCTGCATGTTTTATACCCCTGACGACCTGACGTCATGGACGAAGGGACAGCAACAGACGCAGGACCCAAGTCTTTGTTAATCAGGCCGACTGAGGGCAACCTACCAGCAGATTACCCCAAATGTAATGACTGCTACAGTGAAAGTCGAAATGTAGATGTTAGAGGATTCCTTGTTGCGGTCACCCTATTGGGGAGACTGATCCCGTCCCATAGTCCGAATACCAGAGTATAAGGCTCATTGCGGCGATGGCGCCTTGGACGGCGTCAATGCGTCAGAGGGTCATGTAAACATGACCGGCGTGATTTCCTCAGTCCAAGACACTTGCAGATGTCAGAAGACCCAAAAAGAAAAACATCCCTAACCAAAACATTTTAAACATAAAAATATATACAACAATATTAACAAAAAAAACAGCTGCAGCAGCAGGGTACACACACACCCCAACAAAACTGTAAGAGAGGAAGGAGGGGGGTGGACTCAAACAGGGAATCCTCGAACATTGTAATTTATGGTAGGCACAAGCACTCTAGTGTTAGAGGCAATTCCCTTGCTGCAGTCCCCAGAGAAAGGAAGCACTGAACCAGGCTTAGTAAAGCTTAGCTGGATGCAGTTTTTTGCAATAGAGCTGAGGCATAAGTGGCTGTAGTCTCTGTGCTTAGTAGCAGCCTATCATTAGAGTATATAGGCAGGTGATAATGCCTGAGCTGCCTGCCCCAAGAAAAAGTAGCTGCTTCCAGAATATCATTTTGACCAGGGCTTAGAAATGAAGTGCAAATGTGGCGGTAGCCCTAGTGGAAATGAGACTGCCCAGCTGGAACCTCTTTTTGCACAAAAAAATAACACAAAATGCAATCTTCTGCCAACTGTGCTAAAACTAGTCCCTTTATTTTGGAAACAAAGAAAAACTCCTGTTCAAAGAATAAAATAGTAACTGTCTTTTTCCTGCCTAAAAAAATTATAACTGTTCAAATAATAAATGAATAAACTGTATTACATCTTGGGTGTGCAAAATCTTTTCCCTGGAGGAACCGCGATCCTGCAATCCGTAAGCAAATGAATGCATTGAAACAGCTAACACACTAAGGGTCTATTACTCATAAAGGAAGGATTAGTCAGTATGAAACACTCTCATATGGAAAACCAAAAGGGCTCTACTGCCATCTTCCATGAGAACTCAAGCACCCTTAGCAGCAGAGTAATAGCTAACAGAAAAGCAGTCTTCATGAGCTGCATTTCAATTCAACAAAGAGAAGGTGCTCAACAGTTGTAAAGAGAGTTGAAAACAAGGCGCAGATCCCAAGTGGGGGAGGTGGGTCACAATCATAGTCTTATAAAATTGCTGCTCTGAGACTGGATGCGAAAGTAAATGTGGCTCAAGGTGGGTACAATCAAAGATTGCTGAAAGAAAACACTCAAATTAGGGCCATTTTTCAGGACAAACTCTAATGTTATAATTCCAGTAAAAGATATTGAATTTTCAAACTTGTTGGAGGCTCTGAACTCTACTGTGTCTTTAACAACCTCCAAAACAGACATCTCTTATGATAGTCTCGTACTCCCTCCTAGCACTAGGCCTTTGCCCTTCCTGAGATGCACAGAAAACTTGTTGAGGAAGCTGAAGCTGTGAGTCTTCAAGACAAGTGTAAAGCTGATTGAGTAGTTGTGTTGATCAGGGTAAGATGACCGTCCTTCTGAGATAACAGCCTAGGAATCTGGTGGTAAAAGGCCATGGAAGCAATCTTGGAAGACTCCTAAAATCAGATACCAGTGTTTTTGTCTGACCTCTCAGAGCATCAAAATCAGACCTGCCTGTCTTGTTTGACCTTTGAAGATACAGAGGGAAGAAGAGGTTTAGTGTGGAAAGGCATGGTTATGCAACTGTTAGGCCATGACCTTACAGCAATTCCTGGAAATAAGAAGCTGTGTGATGAAACCCTTTGATCCATAGCAGGTCTGGTGGTTTAGTGGAGAAAGGAGTTCTGGTATTGATCCAGAAACCTCTGACACTGTCAAGATCTGAAATACATGTGGCTCCCCATTCCACTTTGCTTGGATCCAGCAGTTGTGGACCTAACATCTGCTAGGCAAAATTATTGTGTCTGGCAGAAACCTTGTTGTCTGCCTCAAGTTGCAGGCTTAGCTGAATCTCATACTTGTTGATGTACATAAGAGATTGTGTCCCATTTCCCCCTTGCTTGTTGATGTTGATATGTGAAAACCTAGAACAGTGCGCCACCAACTTGACTAAGTAACATCATTTAGATTGAGCATACATCAATGCAAACTCCTGTGCTAACATCTGATGCATGTTGATAGCAGTGGGTAGCAGTCTGGCAGGCCTCCATCTGATATCTGAGCTCCATTTAGATGAGCCTTTTGAATGTGTCGAGGCATCTGTCCCGCAAATCACACTCGCCTCTGGCGGGTCACCACAATATTTTGTTTGGGTCATCCAAGCCTCCCCATATGCAGTTTTCCTTATTGAAGGCAAGGTATTACAAGATTGACAGTGTCCATTTCTTAGCAGGATCTGTCCTGCCTCTTTTCCGGACATTGCCTTTATAGTTGGGAACTCCCATTGGGAAAGACCAGAATGATTGATACCATGAACCTAATGCTTGAGGGACAAGCTTGCAGTCATGCGGACTGATAAGGATACTGGGGAAGTAGTCTGACGAACTCTTTTGTGCTCATCAGCCTAAAAAGGCCATCTGGGCTGCTGTATTCAGTTCTGCTAGAGAAAGCATCTGTCTTGATGACTTTATTCAGGACAATCCTAGCAGTCTAGATTACCTAGGCTGAAGCCTGAAGAAGTGACCAAGTCCAGATGGCCAGAATCTTCCTTTAATCAGTATCAGTAGAGAAGTCAAGTGGATAGATTTTGAAGCCTAAAAGCAAATCTAAGCTTCAAAACCGCGAGATACCTTCTGGCATACTCTGGGCATAGGCATAAGAAGGTAATGCAATGAACTGAACCAATATTGAAAATCTCACTTTCCCACATCTCCAATGCTTTTCTGCAGTGCCCTTATCTTGAACTGAAGGTAAGCTTCCTTAAGATCCCATGATAAGATCCAGTGATCCTTGCCCAGCAGAGGTAACAGTTGCTATTGAACTCACATCTTGAACTTGGGAATGTCAGATAAGTGGACCAAATAGGAAATCAAATTTCCCCTTTCTTTTGGTTCTTTGGTACTAGGAACAGTAGAGCCTAAAATCAAACTGGAGGAGTGACCCAGGCCCTGGCTGAATGGAGAAACTGAGTAACTTTTTTGTGAGCTTGTTTTCTTCTTTCTTTGTGGAGGTCTTGCATCTGATTGAAAGGCAAGGGCCAAAAAGAGACAAATCGTGAACCGTGATGAATGATATCAGCACCCATCTGTCTTGAGTGAAAAAATCTTTCATTTCGAAGATCCACTTATCTTCCTCCCAAAGGAGCTGCCAGGCGAGAAGGTGCTGGCGAGGAAAAAGGCAATGTCATTGGTTGCAACTACGAAGGACTGCTGAACTCAGGAAGTCTGAGCTAGTGAAGACTGGGATCTAGATCCTAGCCTAAGCAGACCTTGAGCCCACCCCCCCTAGGCGTCTAGACCTACCCTAGGGAACCATCACCATAAGCAGGATATGTCTTTGTCCTCCAGGCCATTTCTTTAAACTTGGGAGGCTGCACCTGCTTTAATCTTTAGCAGTCTGCATAGACTTCCAAAATCCTCCATTTTCTTTAAAACTACAGGCACTCATCATTCAATCAGGCACTGTAAAGGCAGCCAAAAATCCTGGTGCTTAACAACTAAGAGGCCTTTCTGATCCTTCAACCCTTCATGTCCACCAGATTACGAACTAGTACAGCAACTCCCCGAGGGAGGCCTGAACAGCATCAAAAAATCCACCCTAAATTTCATGAAAAAAAGGAGATAACCAAATCACTCAATACCTTCACTTGACAATAACCTCCAATTTCCTCATGGAAAGGAGATAATTCTTGTATTTTCTTTTATGGGTATTAATCAATGCCCTCATGGCTAGAGAGTGGAAAAGTCCATCTTTTTGCCCACCTATTTAAAGCCTTTTTGCTTGATCAGGGGCAAAGCCACCCCAGCTTGAAGAGAAAACCTTTTTAGGCTGAGAAACAAGCTCTGGGTCCGCCTGGGACACTCTTAAACAAATACTTATGAGCTTAGGGCTTTTTATAGTATACCTATCAGGAGGAAGAGGCAGGACCACATATCACACAGAACAGAGAAGCCGGGCCAAAAACATCCAAATAGAGAAGCCCAACCAAGGAGGAATAGCTGAGGCATGCTGCTGTCCCATGGAACAAGAATAGCCTAAACCTTTCCTGGAAAAAGAGTAATTCCTCAGAGGGAGAAGAATGAAAGCGGAATGAATGCTCAGGTCTCTAATGAAAGCTGGGGGGAGGGCTCATCAGAAATGAATCAGAATAAGTGAAGCCTCCCTTGTGGAATCTCAAATCAGTCTTCCCTGAAAGACTCTGAAGCCTGTGAAAACTGTTCAAAACTTTCAAATTCTGTTCCTGAACAGGCCTCAAAACCCCATTTTAATAGAACCTCTAATCAGAGTAATCAAATCTTCTGCCTTTTTAAGCATATGTTTCTTGGGCAGGCCAATTTCCCCCTCTAAGAAGAAGCTTTGCTGAGCAGCCCCCCTCTAAAGAAGCATGCTGGAGAAGGGAGAGGCTAACTACCTTGGGAAGAGGGAAGAGAGGTCCCTGAGAAGAGAGAGGGCCCCTCCCTGCTCCTGGCACTTCCTGCGAGTAACAGTAAAGTCGCCTGAGAGTCCTCAGAGACCCTGCCTAAGAAAACCTCCTAGCCTGACTGGCCCTTCCTCAACGTCCGGGAGCGGACTGCGTGTCCTCACCCTGAAGCTTCACTGTTTTTCCCTTGCTTTCTTGGATGAGCAGGCGGTGGGAGCATATCCGGCCGCAGGCCGCCAATTACCAGCGCTTCCCAAACACTAACCGCTTCTAATCAAGCAGCCTAAATCTAGCACAAGAGTTGCATCTACACAAAGGCGGCAACCAACCCCAAACAAGTCGGGTACAAACGTATGATACAAATGTATGATAATCCCTATCTCACAATCTATACAGTTAAAATACTTTTATTGATTATTCACTTTTTCTGGCATACTGAAAACCAAAAAAGAACAAAAATGTTAGCCAACTCTGTTTTAACCAACTCTGTTTCCTTCGGAAACTCCGGGGAACGCCAACCTGCAAACGCGAACCTGCACTGTGAAATTGCTTCTGCAAAAGACTGAGCGGCAAAAAAGACTGAGGAAATAGCGTCGGTCATGCTGTTAGTACTGACGCGTACTGACGTCAGTCTAAAGCGCCATGACCGGCGTCAACTCTCTCTCTGCCTCTGGGCGACTGGCGGACGGGAAATTCCCCAATAGTCAGGACTGCAGCAAGGGAAGACGAAGAACATCACGAAGAACATCGGTAGTTGCAAAAGACGACGTTGGCTTGTGTTGAGATTGGTTAGTCCTAAGGACTTCCTCGGAAGCCGGTGCCTGCTCAGTGGCTCCGGACCCATCCAAGGTTGAGACGACCGCAGGACCCTTGGTCGAAGAAGAGTTTTGCGGCATACCGGACTCTGAAAGGGTCTCTGTAGCGGCCTGCGAATCAACAGAAGCAGTCATCAGGGGCTGCGAAAGTGCCTCACTGGAGGACCAGAGAAAGTACAGTTGTGTACACTTACCATAAATGTAGATGTTCGAGTGTCTTCACTGTTGCAGTCATAACTGTAGGGTGCTCCTGCCGGCAGGCAGCCAGAGGTCGGCCAGAATCCCAAAGTATGGGTCCGGCGTCGGCTGTACAACCTAGTACCCTGACGTCAGTACGCTCTGGTACATAGCCCTCAGCCGACGCCATCTTCTCCAGCCTTTCTTGCCCTAGATGTCAGAAGTCCCCAATAAATCATAAATGAATCCCACTAGGAAACACAAATACACCACAAAAAAAAAGAAAAAGAGGGGATAGGAGGGAGGGAAACACCGACTGCAACAGTGAAGACACTCGAACATCTACATTTATGGTAGGTGTACACAACTGTACTATGTTCCTCGTGTTTCACTGTTGCAGTCATAACTGTAGGGTGGAATCCCAAAGCAGTGAAAAAAGGGGGGAGGTTTAGACAGAAGGGGCAGCAAGAAGACCCTGCAAAACAGCAGAGGCAAAGCCTGCCCTGGTCTTAGAATACAAAGGGAGATTGTAGTGCTTGGAAAAAGTATGCACAGAACTCCAAGTGGCAGCTTCCAAGATATCCTTGGTAGGAACTCCCCTGAGAAAAGCTGTAGAAGTAGCAGCTGCTCTAGTAGAATGACTTCTCACAGTACCTGGAAATTGTTTCCCATGATGAGTGTAACAAAATCTTATTCCATAAGAAATCCATTTGAAATAGTTTGTTTGGAAATAGCCTTTCCAAGAGAACTGGAGGCAAAAGAAACAAACAATTGGTTAGATTTTCTGAACTCTTTAGTCTTGTCCAAATAAAATCGTAACTGTCTGTGCACGCCCAAGGAATGCAAAATCCTTTCCCTTTATTCTGAGGATTAGGAAAGAAGGTAGGAAGGTGAATTGTTTGATTCAAAGCCACTTTCGAAATCACCTTAGGCATGAAAGTAGGATTGGTCCTCAAGGATACTCTGTCCTGGTGGAAAATAAGGTATGGTTCCACAGCCATGAGAGCTTGCAACTCTGAGACCCTTCTGGCAGAAGTCAAAGCTAACAAAAGAACAGTCTTCCAAGATAAAAACTTAATATCTGAAGATGCAGCAGGCTCAAAAGGAGGCAAAGTAAGTTTTTCTAAAACATAATTAAGATCCCAAGCAGGAACAGGAGGGGTTCTGGGAGGCCTTAAATTCTTAGCCCCTCTCAAGAATTCTCACCAAAGGTTGAGAAAAAACAGGGGGATCAGTATTGAAATGAGCAGAAATAGCAGAAGCATGAATCTTAATGGAAGAAAAGGAAAGTCCATTAGACAAAAGATCCGAAAGGTAAAGCAAAATAGAAGAGAGATCAGGTACCAGAGGGTCCAAGCCTCGGTCCTGCATCCAAATGCAAAATCTCTTCCATTTAGAGGCATAGGATTTCCTAGTGCTAGGTCGTCTAGCTTCCAAAAGAACATCCAAAACTTGTTTGGGAAGGCTAGAAGAGATCAAATTCCTTTGAAGAGCCAAGCTGCCAGACAAAGGGTCTTGAAATTGGAATGTAGCCACTGACCCTGATGCTGGGACAAAAGAGAAGGGTTCAGAGGGAGAATCCAAGGAGGCTCCAAGAACAGGTGCTTTAAAGTTGGATACCAAAACTGTCGAGGCCAATTTGGAGCAATCAAGATGAGGAACTTGGGCTTGTCCTGTTTTATCTTTAGTAAAATCCGAGGAAGAAGAGGAAGAGGAGGGAAGGCATATCCCGAAAGGTTTCTCCAGCTGAAGGACAGGGCATCCACTTTCCAAGCTGTTGTGTGGAATGACCTGGTGCAAAAGAGAGGCAGCTGATGATTGAGATGGGATGCAAACAGATCTATCTGGGGGCATCCCCAAACTGCAGTAATCCGTTGAATAAGTTGGTGTCTAGCATCCATTCGTGAGGATCTAAAATGTTCCTGCTCAGGCTGTCCGCTAAGAGATTCTCTTCTCCTGGTATGAATTGGGTGGAGATGTAGATTCAGATTTAGAGCTGTGTCCCATAAAGCCATAGCTAGTCTGCAAAGGGGTACGAATGAGAACCCCTGCTTGTTTATGTACCACATGACTGTGGTGTTGTCTGTGCAAATCAAAAGAGGTCCTGGATGCAAAAGGTTATTGAAGGCTAGAAGAGCATTTTGAACTGCCAACATTTCCTTCAGATTGATGTGCCAGTGAAGATGATCCTTTGTCCAGGTTCCCTGCTGGCAATTGCCTAGAAAATGTGCTCCCAAGCATAATCCGAGGCCCGTGGTTATGATTTGAGAAGGTTGAGGAAGACGGAAAGGCTTTCCTTCGTTTAACGCACACACCCTGGACCACCAAAGGAACTCCTTCTGGAGGCAGGGGATCAGAGGAATCAGTGTGTCCAGATCGTGGTAATGCTGCGACCATATACTTTTCAGATACCATTGAAGCTTTCTCATATGAAGCCTTGCATTTGGAATCAACAGAATGCAGGAAGCCATGTAGCCCAGTGCCTGCAGGAATTTCCTTGCAGTGAGCTGAGGTAGAGTTGCCAAAGTTTTGAAAATTGAAGCCAGCTGTATTTGCTTTTCTGTAGTGAGGAAGGCCCTTTGTAAGGTTGTATTTAAGAGGGCTCCCAGAAATATCATTTGTTGAGAAGGGATCAAATGTGACTTTTTTGTGTTCACTGAAAATCCCAGTAGGAGGAGAAGATGTTGAACAAAATCCAGATGTTGGAGTAAAAGATCCTTGCTGTCTGCCTGAATAAGGCAGTCGTCCAAATAGGGGTAAATCTGAATCCCTGAGTCTGCAATAAGCCACTACTGGTGCCAGGCACTTGGTAAAGACTCTGGGCAGTAGATAAACCAAAGGGCAGTACAGAGAATTGAAAGTGTCTCGAACCTGCCTTGAACCTGAGGAATTTCCATGCTCCTGCCTGATGGGAATGTGTAAATAAGCTTCCTTTAGATCCAATGTCACCATCCAGGCGTCCTGAGAGAGCATTGGAATCAGCTGCTGCAGAGTAAGCATCTTGAATTTTGGAATTTCCAAAAAGGTGTTTAACACAGAAAGGTCCAGAATAGGTCTCCATGAGCTTTTCTTTCTTGGAACCAGAAAAAGTCTTGAATAAAACCCTTTTCCCATCTCTGACAGATGAACAGGCTCTATGGCTCTCATGGCCAGAAGAGCATCCACTTGATTTAAGGCCTCTGACCATTGATGTTTTGGCAGATCTGGCCAACTGAAAGCCCTTGGCAAGGTATGAAAGTGGAATTTGTAGCCTTTTAAAATCACGTCCAATACCCATTTGTCCTGGGTAATACGAGTCCAATTTTTGTAAAAAAAGAGAAAGTTTTCCTCCGAGAGGGGCATCCAGGTAAAGAGGTCCTGTAGCCCAACCGAGAGAGTCATTGAGTTTGCTTCCTTTGAGAATGGGATCTGTCTTCTCCCCTTCTAGGTGAAGAAGCAGTCCATTGTCTCGATCTGTAGGAGGCCTGAGCTTGGCCACGACCTCTGAGCGCCTATATCTTCCCCTTTGAGGCCTGTCAGACGTGGGAAAGGACCAATTTTGGAGGGCCAATTCCTGGAAAATCTAGGAGGCTGAACTTGCAAGAAATCTTTCACAGTTTGCATAGATTTTGCCTTTTCTTCCATCTTTTTAATAACCTCCTCAGCCTTAGATCCAAAAAGAACATCATGCTGAACAGGGGCATCTAATAATTTAGCCTTAACCTGTTCAGGTAAACTTTGCTCACGAAGCCAAGCATGTCTCCTGATAACAGTACCAGAGGCTGCCCTGCAAGAAGCATCCAAAGCATCAAAACCACAATGCAAGCTATGTTTGTTCAGTTGCATGCAATACATCCTGTAGTTCCTTATCTTCTGCACATGCAGGGAGGCAAGCTTTTGCTTTAAAACAGACAAAAGAAATTGCTGATACTTAAACATATGAAACTGGCAATTTAAAGCCCTAACAGAAAGGGTAGCAGAAGTATATACCTTTTTACCCCACCTGTCTAAGGCACGAGAATCCTTCTCAGAGGGAATAGGACTCTTAGAAGAAGCAACTTTAGCAGCCTTAGAGCCCTGAGATATAGTTTCAGGATCTGCACAAGGATTCTTAAACAAGAACAAATGAGACTCAGGAACCCTATAAAACCTATCAGGCTTAGAGGGAGCAGGAGGCATGGAGTCAGGATTCAAATTAGCCTCGGAAAAAGCATCATCCACAATGTCAAGAACAGGAGGGATAGCCAAAGGCCTATGTTGAGGAAGAAGAAGAAATTCTCTAAGCCTCTTCTTGGAAGCAGAATAATCCTGACCTTCCCAATGAAAATGTTCCCTCATCTCAAGCAAGGTTTCCCCAAAAGAAAAATCTTCAGGCAGAGAGGCAGAGGGTAAGGAGTCCTCAGCATCCGAATCCTCATAAGGAGGAAAAGAATATTCCTGATCAGAGGAAGAGACAGAAGATATAGAAGCCTGGTCAGAGGAATCCATAGGAACATCCTGTCGAGGCCTTTTCTCAGGGGGGGGGGGGGGTGAGAACCCCTAATCATAGTAAGCAAATCTTCAGCCATCCTTAACAATTGCTTCTGTGTCCTGGGAGTAGATTCAGAAGTAGCTTGAGCAGGAGCTTTGGACTTAACAGGAGTCTTTGTCTTTGCCTTTGAAATAGTGATGTGAGTAGGCCTGAATACCCCCTCAGAAGCCGGTACCTGCACAGCGGTTCCGGACCCATCCAAGGGAGCGACGTCCGAAGGTAAAATAGAAGGCCTTGATGGCTCCCCATGGGAGTCCGTATCGGCCATCGGTTCAGAAGTGGCGGACAGGGGCTGCAAAAGCGCCTCACTGACGACAGCCGAACCGGACGCTGGCTCCAGCTGCAACGAGTCCTGTTTGGACCTCGGAGGCCTGCCCTTGTCTTTGCGCTTCTTTTGAATTCCGGTAGCATCCGACGACATTCTATAATTGAAGCATCTGCCAAAGTAATTCAGTGCCCAGTCGTACCTGCGTTTGATAGTACGAGAATTAAACCTGGCACAGAACCGACCTCAAGAAACGTCGTGGTCAGGGCCTAAGCAAGGTAGACAGTAAGAGTGGAAATCTTTATGAGGTATTTGTTTCCCACACGTAATACAATTATTAACTTTTTCTGACGTCGGAGGAACAAGAAAAAGATTCCCCAACGGGGTACTCAGCTTTGAGAAGAGAAGTAAGAACTTCAGACCGACAACAACCAAAAAACGCTGTTCGAAAATCGCCAACCAACAACTTGCGAGCTGCTTTCCACCGCACGGCAAGAAAGACTGGAGAAGATGGCGTCGGCTGAGGGCTATGTACCAGAGCCGCACTGACGCCAGGGTACTAGCTTGTACAGCCGACCGACCCAGACTTTGGGATTCTGGCCGACCTCGGGCTGCCTGCCGGCAGGAGCACCCTACAGTTATGACTGCAACAGTGAAACACGATGAACATCAGACGACTAGCTTGTAGGTTTGAACCTGTGTTGTCTGTCTTTATTGTTACGTTTTTTCGGAAGATCTGCTGTCGGATGGCTTACCAAAGCCATATCAGAATTCGAGGACTATAAGGGAAAAAATCTGGCTACAATAAGGGCCCGAAGATGGACAGTTCTGCCATTGAACAAAGCACAGAAGCTACAACGAGGGACGTTGTGGTCTGGGCCTAAACAAGTGATGCAGTAACAGTGGAAGTCTCGGTGTAGTATTTGTTTTCCAAAGGCAAGACAATTATTAACGTTTTCTGACATCAGTTAGTGCAAGAAAAAAGGATCTCCAATGGGATACTTAGCTTTAGAAGACTTCAATTCAGTAGACGAAACTCAGGCAGTGGCCGACCAGCACTCGTGCGAACTGCTTCTGCTTCAGGCTCCACGGCAAGAAAGACTGATGTAATGGCGTCGGCTGCCTTACTTTATATTACGGACAACCTGACGTCAGTCCTCAAGCAACAGCAACCGACGTAGAAGTACTAAGCCTCTGGTATTTGGGCCGGCCGAGGGCTACCCTGGCAGGGATAACCCAAATGTGATGAGTGCAACAGTGAAACACGAACATTCAAGGTTCTTTGGAGGCATCTACAAATGTTTCCTTTCAAAGTTCCTAGGACAAGAGGAATTACTACAGGTTTACTGGTATCAGATGGGTACAGGATGTTTTGACCCCTGCATTAACACATTCCATATCTAGATCTGTAATGAGGCTTTATAAATAGTTTATAATACTCAACAAAAAAGAGAAAACATGACAATCATACACAACTGCGCAGAAAATAACCAGTCATTAGACAGAACCAAATACTTGCTCACAATTTCTTAATGGCCTAGCTTTAATATATGTATAACTGCTTAAAACATTTGCATTTGATCTACATAAAATAATATTAATTTATGACTAACGTTTAAAATGTTAAATATGTTAACCTCCTGTGTAAAATTCCTGATTGATTTTATTAACATGTTAAAAACTACTAAATTACTTTATATATTACATAAAATGTTAAATTAACATATTAAATACCAATATTAAATATTAAACAATATATTACATTTCTAAAGTGCTAAAATGTTTTTATTAAATTTTATTGAGGTGAAATAGTTCAGGGTCAAAACATCCTATTAGATCCATCAGGTCAAAGTAACTATTTTCGGAGTCCGACACTTCTTTGGCTTCCAAAATCAAGTACTGCACTTGCACAGTCTCTCCAAATGATATCTACTCAGTGGGAAAAGTAGAAAGTACAGAACATGGTGACATCAGTGTCAATTCTTAAGGCCAAAAACAACTGAGAGACACAGTCCAACTCTTCCCCTTCATTGCCTGATGAGACAGCCTCTATGGGGATGGTCTCAACAGAGGAAACACCAAACACTTATGGTTAATGTACCACTGGCTGTAAGGTTCACAACCTGCACGAATCCTTGGGCCAGAAAGACTCACTGTTGGCAGTACAGCTACAGTAGGTGAAAGGAGTAAGTGAGAGCCAACCAGTTACATGAAGGACAGGCAAATGCATAGAACTCTGCAGGGCAAATCGCCAGAGCTTGGACTTTTGAGCTCTTAAGAGAGGCAGCCACTTTTGGAGTCTGGACCTAGGGACAGGATTGATGCATTTTCAAATTCCTGCCAGAAGTCTCTCCTCGAATTAAAACCTTAGGGTACTCATCCTACCCTTCTCAAATACATTTTGTATCAGACCTCTTGCAAGATCACATCCAATCTGACTTTCGTGTGAAGGCCTTTGGCTTAGGAGAATGGGGAAACGCCCGCTTCCACCAGCATGGCAGCCTCCATGTGCATCTCATGCACCTCAACTAGAGTAAGAATCCAAATCCCCATTAGAAGTTCTCTTATGTCTAGAATATTTGGTATTTGATGTATTAACTTTGGAATATACTGATTGAAGGAGCATAGCTTAGCAAAGCCACCTGCCACTGTGCTAAAAAAACACGGGCAGGTGGCTTTGCTACACTATGTCACCTGCCACGAGGCTGAAAAGCACTTGTCTGGATTTTATTTTAAGACTATGTAAGATCAGACTAACAACCCTTGGGAAGAAGCGGGTGTGACCAAAATAAGATGCTCAAGTGTCAAAGGGTCTAAATAATGTGACCAGTGGGGAGAAGACCAACCCCCCCCCCTTATCCAAAAGTTTTCCTACCACTCTGTCCTGCTCCTCTGCTCTGTCTAATCTGGGTTCTGGCAGCCTCATGTCAAAGCATCCTAAATCCTTAGCACCAGAATGAACCACAAGTTCCTGAAGGAAATCATCTTTTCCAATACAGCTTTAGAGGTACCAGCCCCTCGGCACTCATTCAGGGAGGATGTGCTAGCAGCTGCCTGTGTGTAAACTTCCAGAGAAGATGACAAGGCTAGCATATGAACCAAGTTCCACCAATTCAGAATGGGAACCTGTCTCACAGCTCACCATCCTCAGGTCTATTGGATAAGAAAGAATAGTCGTGCAAAATCTTACCATAACCATAGAGGTCCTTCTCTTCCATATTGCAGTATACTTGTTGTGGGATTTCCTGCCCTCAGGCTACTCTTACGTCAGCTCGGCTGTTGCAGCTGTGTGGGACGTCACACAAGGCCATAAACCAGGGCCTTAAATGTGATGTGTGCATGCACAATCTTCAGAACTTGAAGCTCAGCAGGTAGAGTAGAAGGCCCAGCAGGAGAGGATGCCAGTGGTGTCATGTATGGGACCCTGGGGTCCTTCTGTAGCATAGATAGGTCCAGGGTGATGCTGGGATGAAAGGAGAATGAGGAGGGGGGTTAATGGTGGGTGGGAAGGAATACTGCAAGATGGAAGAGAAGGACATCTATGGTTATGGCAAGATTTTACACAACTATTCTATGTCCTTCTATTCCTATGTTGCAGTATTCTTGTTGTGGGAGAGTACCACAGCTTAGTTGGATGAGAGGATGGCGGATGCAGAAGAGGATTCTACAAAGCCCTGTAGGATTACCCTGGCAGACCATGTGGCTGCTTCCATAATGGAAGCAGTGTCCAGACCTTTGCCTTTACTCCCACTGGGGTTTTTTTTTCTGTGGTGAGAGTAGCAAAGACAGATGGCTTTCCTGATCCAACATGCAATGGTTTGTTTGCAGACTGCCTTGCCCAATGCTCTGGGATGGAAGGAAACAAAGAGTTGTTTAGATTTCTTAATGGATTTAGTTTTGTCCACGTAAAATTAGAAGTTATGTCCTTACCATAACGTTCCATGTGGAGTGTTCATCTCGCCTTTGTTCTTACACCTGGGTTCGGAGCCGATCCTCCGCTCCGTGTCGGCCGCTTGGCAAGCTCTGCATCGAGAAGAAGCTTGAGGCCAACCTAACTCCCACAATCCCCCTCTGCCTTTACCTCAGATCTAGTTTGCAAGCAAACCAGAAGTCAACAGAGAGAGTAACACATTCATGCCAAAAACAACATAACTGAGAGAAACACCTATACATATATATATATATATATATATATATATATATATATATATATATATACACATATATACACAACAACTGCGTAACGCAGAAGCAGAAGAAACCAAACCAGACACCAAACTGGACGTTCTTCCTGAGGGTGGGAGGGGAATGTAGAACAAAGGCGAGATGAACACTCCACATGGAACGTTATGGTAAGGACATAACTTCTAAATGTGAGAGTGTTCAATCTGCCGCTTGTTCTTACACCTGGGTAGCGTCCCTAGCTCCATGTTCCTGAGGAACTCACGGGAGAACGTTCTTGAGCACAGTGGAACCAAAGGTTGCGTTGTCCCTAGAAACCCTGTCTACCTTGTAATGAGAAATGAATGTATGTGGTTTAGACCAAGTGGCAGCTGCACAAATAGTGTCTAATGGTAAGCGAGCTGCATGAGCCAGGGATGTAGATACTAATCTTGTAGAGTGCCCCTTGGGTTTGACAGGTAAAGTTTGTTCCGAAGCAGTATAAACAAATATAATGCAATCAGTTAGCCATTTGGAAAGGGTTCGTTTAGTAACTGCTATACCCTTCCTGCTGTCTGCAAAGGCTACAAACAGTTGATCTGTCTTCCTGTGATCCTTTGTTCTATCCAGGTAAAATCTAAGTTGTCTATGAACATCCAACTTGTGTAACATATACTCCAACTTATTGGAGTGGTTTTTGAAAAAGGTAGGGAGCTCAATGGATTGATTAATGTTATTAACGGAGTAAACTTTGGGGAGAAAGGACGGATTAGTGCGAAGAGATACTCTGTCAGAGTGAAAGATCAAATAAGGGTGTTTAATAGAAAGAGCCTGAAGCTCTGACACCCGTCTAGCCGATGTAATGGCCACCAAAAAGAGGGTCTTCCACGACAAATACTTCAATGGACAAGAAGAGGCTGGTTCAAACGGAGGTAGCATCAATTTAGATAATAAAAGGTTCAGATTCCAAGGTGATGTAGGAGTTCTAACTGGTGGTCTAATATGGAAAGATCCTTTCAGAAAGGCCTTACAAAGTTTGTGAGCCATAATAGGAGCCCCACATTCTTCCACATGAAAGTTGGAAATGGCAGCCAATTGCACTCTCAAAGTGGCAGGAGAAGCTCCTTGGTGGAACAATTCGGTTAAAAACTCCAAAATCTTATTTAAGGGAGCTATAACAGGGTCCAATTGCTGTGCATTTGCCCAGTGAACAAAACGCTTCCTTTTACTAGTGTAAGTCTTTGTAGTGGAAGCTTTATGAGAAGCCACTAGTATATTCTGAACTGCAGGTGAAAGAAGATCAGACCTGGCTAAGTAGGGAAGCGGAGCAGCCAAGCTGCTAGTTGGAGTGACAGAAGCGAGGGGTGGGGAGCTCCTGACGAATGGGTCAGTAGATCCGGCTCCGGGTCCAGGATCCAGGGTTCCAGAATGCGGTGTGCCAGAAGAAAGGGAAACCAGATTTGACGAGGCCAGAATGGGGCAATGAGGATTATCGTCCTTTGCAGGTTGTTGCTTTCTGCAGAAACTTTGCAATCAGGGGAAAGGGAGGAAAAGCGTACAGGAGACCCAGGGGCCAATCGTGAACCAGAGCGTCCCTGGGGACTTCCCCTGGAGGGTGTAATAGGGCAAAATAGCTTCTGCATTTGGCGTTCATTGGAGACGCAAAAAGATCGCAGGAAGGCTGGCCCCATTTGCGAAAAATCTCCTTTGCAACTGACTGTTTGAGGGACCACTCGTGAGGCAACAGGATTGCTCTGCTCAACCTGTCGGCTATGACGTTGGATGACCCCGGGATGTGCGTTGCAATCAGAAAGCGACCCGTGGACTCCGCCCATTGCCAAATTCTCATGGCCTCTCTGCATAGCTGATAAGACTTGGTTCCCCCTTGTTTGTTTATGTACCAGACTACGGACATGTTGTCCGTCTGAACTGCAATAGTCCCTAGAGGAAGAAGGGGAGCAAAGTGTTGCAACGCTAGAAACACTGCCCTCAACTCTAGAACATTGATGTGCAGATTGTACTCTAAATTGGTCCATTCGCCTTGGACTGTCTGTCCCTGAAAGATGCCCCCCCACCCTACAAGGAAAGCGTCCGAGGTCACCGTGGCTGTCGGCGTGGTAGCACAAATGGTCTTCCGCTGGAAAGATTGTAAGTCTGGAGCCACCAGGCTAGGTGTGATTTGCATGTGTTTGTGATCAGAATTTCGTGTGTCAGAGGTAGCTGTTGGAACGACCATTGTGCAAACAGTAGCCATTGTAGAACTCTCATGTGCAGTCTTCCCAATGGTATCGCAATGAGAGAAGCTGCCATGAGACCCAAAACCTTCAGAACCAGTTTTGCTGGGGATTTTCTGGATGACAGAAGAAGAGATATGTGGCTTTGAAGTGAGGCTATCCTTTCTGGAGGAAGTCTTAGAATTAAATGATGCGTATCCAATTCTGTTCCTATGAATGAGATATGCTGTGATGGCTGTAGTAAAGATTTTTCGAAATTTACGGAAATTCCGAGATGAACACAAAGCTGCAGTGTGTAATCCCTGGCCTGAATCAGTTGACGCTGGGTGGTGGCAGAAAGGAGCCAGTCGTCCAGATACGGAAACACCTGGAATCCCAGGCATCTCAAGTGAGACGCTACCACTGCCATGCATTTGGTGAAAACCCTGGGGGCTGAGGTCAGACCAAAGGGCAGGGCTCGGAACTGAAAGTGGCTGGCTCCCAGCCGGAAGCGCAAGTGATCCCTGGACGCCTGGCCATTTTGATGTGGTAGTATGCCCTTCAGATCTATTGAGCACATCCAGTCGCCCTTCTGTAAAATGGAAGGATCGATTGAAGCGTGACCATCCGAACTTTTCTTTCTTGACGGTATTGAGATTGCTTAGGTCCAGAATCGCCTCCAGTCCCCTGTCTTTTGGAACTAAAAAGAACCTTGAGTAAGTTCCGAATCCTCTTTGGTCCGCTGGGACTGGTTGGATTACTCTCTTTCTAGCAGCTTTGAAATTTCTATAGCTGCAGGGTCTCAGATGGGGCGGCACATCTGGGAGTCTTTTCTTCGGAATTGGGGGCAATAGGAAGGGTATTCTGTAGCCTCTGGTAACAACGCTTTTTACCCAATTGTCTGATGTAAGATTTTGCCAGGCCTGAGGGTATAAAGCTAAGCGACCCACTGCCTCCAGAGCAGGACAGTTGGGCCTCCTCTCAGGAGTGCTGGAAAGGTTTCCCAGGGGGTGTATCCCTGTCACCTTGGTTTTGCAGACCCCCTCTGCCACCAGGGCGGCGTCTTCCACCTCTGCCCCTCCTCTGCCTCTAGAGGGGATCACCCTGTGTGCCTGGGAAAGATCCTTGGGGTTTTCGAAACCACATTTTTCCACCACATTGCCCTTTGGGGTACGGTCTGGATGGGGTGGAAAACGGACTCGACAGCAGACAGAGTCTTTCCTCTTGCTCACACCGGGTAAGGGTCTCCTTTACTTTGGGGCCAAAGAGCGTGGCACCATCAGATGGGGCATTAGTAAAGGAAGACTTGAAGGCTTCCGCAATGAACATAAGCGCATCCAGGATTGTCTCTGAAGAGCAATCGCTGAAGCTGCTGCCCTACTCGATCCTTCGGCTGCGTATGAGATCAGACTCATGGACGAGTTTGCAATAGATGTAAGGGTATTGAGATGTGCTGTAACCTTTTCTGAAACAGCAGCATCTGTAGTACCCTGGAGGGTATCTCCCAACTCTTTGATTAGATCCTCTGTAGCCGTGTGAAGTGGGTCAAATAGTTCAGGGATCGCATAGAAAAAGCAGCTGAACTAAAAATGCGCTTCCCATACCTGTCCATAGTCCTAGAATCTCTGTTAGGCGTATGGACAGATGAGGAAGATTCAGACATCTCCTTTTTCGTGGCCGCTGCCACCACCATAGCGTCCACTGGCACTCCCTTTGTCAGATAAGCCTTATCCTGAGGTGCAGTAATATATTTGTTAGGCTTTCTAGGGACTGGCTCCACCGTGTCAGGAGTCTCCCACGCCCTTCGAGCAATCAGCTCCATCAACTCATCGAAGGGCGGAGTGACCCAGGAGGAGGAAGGGCGAGCACCGAATGCCTTCAGCAAGACTGACTCATCCTCAGAAGGGGGGAGGGCTTGCCAATCACCTCTCTGCTTTAGGATCTCCAGGATGTCAGAAAAGGAGGCATCCTCTGAGGGTGATTTCGGGGACCCTTCTGACTCATCCAAGTCAGTGTCCGATGTCCATGATTCTTGTGGAGAATCTAAGTGTCTCCTCTTACACAATCTTTTCCTCGGAACTTCCTCGGGGCATCCAAGAAGCCTCCGAGGAAGAGGGGGCACCCTCCAGGGGTGGCTGAGACACAGGTGCTCGACGCTTAGATGTAGCCGTGGGTGCAGAGGAGGATAACGGTCCTTTATGGGAAGGAGAAGCCATTTCTGCTGATGTGGTTGTCTGGGTAGACAACACCTTCCTCATGAGGTCGAAGGCCCCCGGGTCCCGAGTCGAGGTATCTCCCGGTTCCGAAGAAATCGGAAGAACCCCCGAGACAGGCACCGAAGGCATCAACCCCGAGGACGGAGCCGAGTCGTTCCGAGCCGAGGCCCCGAGAGGGAGCGTCGGAACCGAAACATCGGTCCGACTCTCAGTCCCGGATCCAAGGATGGATCTTCGGCTCCGAGACTCCGGTACCGGATCCGACGGAGTCGAGGTGAACAGAGCCGACCGAGAGAAAGACGGTTCTGGCACAGAGGGCTCCACAATCAGCAGATCAGCTTCTCCCGGCTCCGAAGAATGGATAGGCATCGGAGGAGGAACAGGTGGAGATAAGGGAAGGCCTTTGAGTCTCGACACCAACTGGGAGGAGACTGAGATGAGTTTGGATAAGGCCGTATTCTCCATTAATTTCTGCACCACGCGGTCTACATCGGTGTCGGAGAGGGGCCTGGAAGAACGCGTCGAAGGAATCGAAGACGGAGCCGACCTCAACAGTGTCGGGGGAGGGAGCTCCGTCACCGGTTCCAAGACTCGAGGCTCGGAAAAGTACAGTTTTGTACCTACCATAAATGTAGATGTCTGAGAGGAATGCATCTGCAGTCCTTACAAATGGGTTGTCCTGTCGTCAGGCAGCCCTTCGGTCGGCCGGATTCCAAAGTCTGGGTCTGGCTTCGGCTGGTGTCGCACTTCACCCGACGTCATTGCGGCAGTTCTTCGGGTATAAAGGCATCAGCCGATGCCATTTTCCTTAGTGTTTCTTGCCCCAGATGCCAGGTGCCCTCTTGGATGGCTAAATTTGGATAAATGCCAAATATTCCAAATAGTAGAGAGCAAACACACAAAATAAGCATGTATGTACATATATACAAACAAATACACCATAATAGATCCCCCCCAAGCTAGCTGAAGATTGGTAAGTACCCTAGGAGTACCTCAGAGGGGAAGGAGGGTGGGTAATCCTGACTGCAGATGCATTCCTCTCGGACATCTACATTTATGGTAGGTACAAAACTGTACTATGTCCTTCAAGGATGCATCTGCAGTCCTTACAAATGGGTAGAATACCATAGCTAGGCTAGGGGAGGAGGAAATGAGAGTAGATTATGGTGTAGTTAGTATCCCTTGCAAAACAGCAGTGGCAAAGCCAGCACGGGATCTAGAGTATAGAGGTAAATTATAATGCTTGGCAAATGTATGCACGGAGGTCCAAGTAGCAGCCTCTATAATGTCCTTGGTAGCCACTCCTCATAAGAAAGCTGTGGTAGTGGCTGTAGCCCTTGTGGAGTGAGGCCTGATGTTCTCTGGAGTTTTCTTTCCATGGTAGGAGTAACAAAATCTAATGCAATTTCCTATCCATTTGGAGATTGTCTGTTTAGAAATTGGTTTTCCTTCCTTTCCTGTTGCATATGCTACCAGTAGCTGGTCAGTTTTTCTATTGTTTTTTGTCCTGTCCAGGTAGTAGCGTAATTGTCTGTGTACGTCCAAGGTATGCAAGAGCTTTCCTCCCCTGTTCTGTGGATTGGGGAAGAATGTAGGAAGGTGGATAGCCTGATTTAAAGAGACTCTGGATACCACCTTAGGCATAAATGTAGGATTTGTTCTCAAGGACACTATCTTGATGGAAGATCAGGAAGGGTTGTACTGCCATTAATGCCTGTAGCTCAGAGACCCTTCTTGCTGAAGTTATTGCCAGCAGGAAAGCAGTCTTCCAGGATAAGTATTGCAATTCTGATGTAGCTGCTGGTTCGAAAGGAGGTAGAGTCAGTTTTTCTAGCACAAAGTTCAAGTCCCATGCTGGCAATGGAGGTTTCCTGGGAGGTTTTACAATTTAATTCCTCTCAGAAACTGTCTGAGCAGAGGATGCGAGAGGACAGGAGGATCCAAGCTGTATTCTGCTGAAATAGCTGATGCATGTATCTTGATGGAGGAATAGGACAGGCCTGTATGAAAAAGCTGCCAAGTACTCCAGGATGTTGGCTATGTTCACCAGTGTCACATCTTGGCCCTTTGCAGTACTCCAGATGAGATATCTTTTCCATTTTGCTGCATAATTCTTTCTTGTTGAAGGTCTACGAGCCTCCAGGATTATGTCTTTAACCCTTTGGGATAAATTTGGGTTAATTGCTGTTATGTAATGTTCCAGGCAGTTAGCTGCAGAGTTTTTAGGTTTGGATGCAGGATGTTGTAGTTCTGTGTCAGCAGTAATGGGATCAGGGGCAGTGTCCATATTTGTTCCCGAGACATGCTCCTCAGCAGTGGATACCAATGTTGTCTTGGCCAGTCTGGGGCTATCAGAATGATCCTCGGACGTTCCTCTTTGATCTTGAGAAGCACCTTGTGCATCAAAGGAAGTGGTGGGAATGCGTATGCTGTCAGGTTTTTCCAACTGAAGGATAGTGAGTCCACCTTCCAAGCAAGTGGGTGGTAAGTCCTTGTGCAGAATTTCTTCAACTGGTGATTGAGTGGGGATGCAAACAAGTCTATTTGTGGTAATCCCCATTCTCTTGTGATGGTTTTGAAGATGTCCGGATGCAGCATCCATTCGTGGGCATCTGTTGTAGTTCTGCTTAATATGTCTGCTAGAATGTTTTCCTTCCCTGGTACATAAATTGACTGTAGCTGAATGTTGTAGCTCAGAGCCACATCCCATAGGTCCAGTGCCAACCGGCATAGAGGGTATGAGTGTGTGCCTCCCTGTTTGTTGATGTACCACATAACTGTGGTGTTGTCTGTCCTTATCATCAACTGGCCTTCTTGGAGAATAGGTCTGAATGCCTGGATTGCCAATTTTGCTGCCATCATTTCTTTTAGATTTATGTGCGGATGCAGCTGGTCTTGAGTCCATAGGCCTTGAATGCACTTCCCCATCATGTGTGCCCCCCAACCGAGGTCTGAGGCATCTGTCGTGATGGTTTGTCTTGGTTGGCTTTTGCAGAAGGGCAGTCCTGTGTTTGATTGACAGGCCTGAGCCCACCATAAGAACTCCTGCTTCAGGCATGGGATCATTGGAATTTTTGTTTCTAGGCTGTGCTTGTGCTGAGACCACAAATTCTTTAGGTACCACTGTAGCTTTCTCATATGTAGCCTGGCATGAGGGACCAGTATTATGCAGGATGCCATGAAGCCTAGAGCTTGTAGCACTTTTCTTGCAGTTAGATGGCTCTGCTTTGTTAATGCCAAGAAGTAGAGAGGAAGTTGCGGTTGTGGCTAGAAATGCCATTTGTTTTGATGTGTCCAATTCTGCACCCAGAAAGGTTATTCTTTGGGATGGAATCAGTCTTGACTTTTTTGTATTGACTGTATATCCCAGGGCTTGCAGCAGGTAGATGACTCTTTGTAAGTCTCCTGTTAGTTTGTTTTTGTTGTCCGCTTGTATCAGGCAGTTGTCCAGGTAGGGATAGATTTGAATTCCCTGAAGTCTGCAATGAGCGATTACTGATGCCAGGCATTTCGTGAACACTCTGGGCGCAGTAGATAAGCCAAAGGGCAATGCTGAGAATTGATAATGCTCTGATCCTGCAAGAAAACTGAGGTATCTTCTGCAAATTGGTCTGATGGGGACGTGCAGGTATGCCTCCTTGAGATCTAGAGTTACCAGCCAAGACTCCATGCCCAGCATGGGAAGAAGCTGCTGTAGGGTCAGCATTTTGAATTTTGGAACAATGAGGAATGTGTTTAAAGCGGACAGGTCTAGAATAGGCCTCCATTTGTTTTCCTTTCTTGGTACCAGGAAGAGCCTGGAGTAAAATCCCTTCCCTTGCTCCGAAAATGGTACCTTTTCTACAGCTCTCATTCTTAATAATTGAGATATTTGTTTTAGAGCTTCTGTCCTTTGAGAAGGTGGTAGGTTTGGCATTCCTCTCTTTCCTGGTAGTGTATGGAAATGGAACCTGTAACCTTTGTCTATAGTCTGCAAAATCCATTTTCTCTTGTGATGCAGTGCCAGTTTTTTGAAAATAATGATAGCTTTCCGCCTAAGGGTGCTTCTAGTTGTTCCCTGGTAGGCGGTGCCACCGCCAAGTCACTGTGATTGAGTTGTTGTAGTGGTGGTGGCTGTATCGGTGCCTCGTTGGTTGTTACCCTGCCATTGGCGACCCCTGTAGGCACCCCTGGATTGGTTTCTGCCTCTAGAGCGCCTATTCCTGCCTCTTTGTGTCTTAGAGGAGTCCGGAAAGGACCAATTCTTGGAGGGCCAGTTTCTGCTAAACCTTGGAGGTTGAACTTGTAAGAAATCTTTGACTGTTTGCACAGATTTTGCTTTCTCTTCCATCTTTTTTAGTACCTGCTGTGCGTGGGCACCAAATAAATTGACCTTGTCCATAGGTGCATCCAAAAGCTGAGATTTGACATGGTCTGGTAAAGCCTGTTCTTTCAACCATGCATGTCTCCTGATAACTGTGCCAGTCATGGCTGATCTAAAGGAAGCCTCCAGTGCATCATAACCACATTTTAAAGAATGGTTACTAACTTGTTGTATGTTATGTAACATTTCTTGAATATACTTTTTATCTAAAGATTCTTCAGAGGACAGCTTTTTAGTCAACTGGTCAAGCATAAACTCTTGATATTGAATCATATGAAATTGGCAGTTCAAAGCTCTAGCTGACAAAGTAGTAGAGGTGTAAACTTTTTTACCCCATCTCTCTAAGGACCTGGAATCCCTTTCAGAAGGGAGGGGTTTTTAGAAGTAGCAGCTGCTACAGCTTTTGGGCCCTGGGAGATAGTCTCTGGATCTGCAAAAGGAGCCTTATATAAGTGGTGATGAGTGTCCGGGACCCTGTAGTACCTATCGGGCTTAGCAGGAGCCGGAGGTAAAGTATCAGGAGCAGTGCAAGCATCATTAAATGCATCATCAACAACAGATAGAACTGGAGGTATAGCTAAGGGCCTATGCTGTGGCAAGTGTAGAAAGGTCCTAAGCCTTTTTCTAGAGTCTGAGAAATCTTGGCCCTGCCACTGAAATTGTTCCCTCATAGCATGCAAGGTTTCCCCAAAGGAAAATTCCTCAGGAGGAGAGGCTGAAGGGATGGACTCCTCAGCATCAGAGTCTTCGTAAGGAGAATAAGAAGCCTCAGGAGGGTCTGTATGATCGAGTCATCAGAGGAATCATCTGTGGCTACTGGCTCAGGGGCTCTGCTCTAGGCCTCTTTCTGGAGGAGGAGAGAGGCCCTGTCTGGATGAGGCTGGGATCCACGAATTAAAGAGATGAGATCCTCTGCCAAAGAAAGCATATGGGAGCTGGTGCTGGGCCTGTGAGAGGGGGCTTGGCAGGCACAGGTTTAGAAGCTTTGGCTGCTTTAGCCCTGGCAAAGGCCTTAATAGACATAGCTGGAGGAGGCCTAGCAGCTCCACGTGCAGGGGTAGAAATATCTAGGGGAATGGTGCCTGATAAATCTTGTGAAATCGCATCAGGAGGTTGGATTTCAGAAGCCGTTTCTACCAGGATAGAAGAGGCCTCGGTAGAAGGCAAGTTATCGGCTGAAGAAAGAACCGCTTGCTCGGTTTCGGCCGAAACAGAGACACTCGTGGTTTGCTTAACCGCGGTTTCAGCCGAAACCGCGGACCGCGAGTGTCGGTCCTTTTCTTTGCGCTTTTTGGTTATTTGCGTAGTCGGAGGATCCGACGGCATAATGTAGGCAAAATCGGAGCCGAAAATCTGTTCAGCAAAGTCCGAGCGACGTCTAAGCGTCCGTCGGTTAAAAGAAGCACAGGCTAGACAAGCTGCTACGTCGTGGTCTGGGCCTAAACAATGTATGCAATAGGAGTGGAAATCTTTATGAGGTATTTGTTTCCCACAAGATAAACAGTTATTAACTTTCTGACATCGGCTGAGGCAAGAAAGAGTCCCCAACGGGGTACTTAGCTTTATAGAAGTCTTCGAAGTAGTATTCGGTAGTAGTAATCTCTGGATCTGACCGACCGGCACTTGCGAACAGCTTCTGCTTCGGGCGCCACGCGGCAAGAAAGACTGAGGAAAATGGCGTCGGCTGATGCCTTTATACCCGAAGAACTGCCGCAATGACGTCGGGTGAAGTGCGACACCAGCCGAAGCCAGACCCAGACTTTGGAATCCGGCCGACCGAAGGGCTGCCTGACGACAGGACAACCCATTTGTAAGGACTGCAGATGCATCCTTGAAGGACATCTGACAACAGTTCAACACTCGGCCCCGAAGTCTGTGGAACCGGTGATCGAACTTTGACTGAAGAGCTCGGAGCCGATGACCTGGGCTCCGACGTCTTCGATTCCTTCGAGGATTTGGATGTCTGGTCTGAAGCATCCAAAGCCTCTTGAAAGGCAGGCTTCAAAAGCCCCCTGTCCATAAGTTTCCTGCGCCTATCTGTCATGACCCTCCCACTGAAAGAATGACATATTGAGCAGTCTTCTTGCAGATGGAGAGGGCCAAGACAGTAGACGCAGGAACTATGATTGCCAGTTACAGACATCTTCTGCCCACATTGGCAGCGTTTAAACCCAGATTTAGCTTTCTCAGACATGTCAAATTAGGTACAGTAACTAGTGAAAAAGCCAGTAAAATGTCTAGTCCAGTAAGTTTGTCAATTCCAGAAACAATTTGTCAAATCCAGTAAAATAGTCCAAGCCAGCAGTCAATCCAAGTTAAATGGGTGAAGTAGGCCCCGAGGGAAAAACTCTAATAAAGTAAATAAAATTTATATACGGAACCGAGAACCCTCGATACACTAGTCACACACACACACACACAGTCACTTAGTAACAACTTTTTTTAGAAAAAAATATATAAGAAATATAAGAAAAATAATCAATCTTAGCTTGAGTTGGCCCGAGCTCATCAAATCTGATGCGAACGTTGCAGCGGCAAACTAGATCTGAGGTAAAGGCAGAGGGGGATTGTGGGAGTTAGGTTGGTCTCGAGCTTCTTCTCGATGCAGAGCTTGCCAAGCGGCCGACACGGAGCCGAGGATCGGCTCCGAACCCAGGTGTAAGAACAAACGGCGAGATTGAACACTCACATTCTTAGTTGCCTGTGTACACATCCAGGGAGTGGAGTATTTTCTCCCCTTCATTTGTGGGAGGGGGGAAGAAGGTGGGCAGGTGGACAGATTGGTTTAGAGACAAATCAATGACCATCTTGGGCATAAAGAAGGGGTTAGTTCTCAGGGTGACCCTGTCCTTGTGGAACGTGGTGTGTGCGGGGGGGGGGGGGGCAAGGCATTAAGGCTTGCAGCTCTGAAACCCTTCTGGCTGATGTGATGGCCACTAGGACCGTCTTCCATGTGCATATCTGAAGGGAAGCTGCCCCAGCAGGTTCGAATGGGTGCTGGATAAGCTTTTCCAGGATGGAGTTAAGGTCCCAGGGCAGAGGGATAGGCTTTTTTGGAGGTCTAATGTGTAACACCCCTTTAAGGAAGAGTTTTACATCGAGCCAGGCTAACAAGGGGAGATCAAGAGGCAAGCAGGTTGATATTGTAGAAAGGTGTACTTCACTGAAGAATAGGTAAGTCCACTTTTCATCAATTGATACACTTAAGAACTGGAGGGGGGATCAGCAATGCAAGGGTCACTTCCCTTGTCTAGACACCACTTAGTAAATCTTTCCCATTTAGCTAGGTATGATTGTTGTAGGTTTCCTGGCCTCCCTCAGGACTGAAAGCATGTCCCCTGAATAGTGGTGTTTAAATGGGATAAAAAGTTCATCACCCACAGTGTCAGGGACAACATCTGCAAGTGTGGGTGGAGGACAGTTCCTTTTTCTTGTGTCAGAAGGTCCACCTTTTAGGGTAACTTGCAGTGATTGTCCTTGGCTATATTGTGAAGTAGGGGGGACGAGTGCTGCCTTGGCCAGTAGGGAGTCACTAACGAGATTTTCAGTTTGTCCTTCCTGATTTTCAGGACGACTTTCTGAGTCAGTGGGAAGGGGGGAAGGCATAAAGAAACTTCCCCTCCCAGAAAATGTTGAAAGAGTCTACTCTCCAGGCTAGAGGGGAGTAGTTCTTTGAGCAGAAGGTCTGCAGCTGCCTGCTCTGGGGGGAGGCGAGCAGGTCTACTTGAGGAGTGCCCCACCGGTGAACTATATCTAGGAAGACAGTCCTGTACAGCATCCATTCGTGTTGTGGTGAGGATGTCCTGCTTAGAAGATCTGCTTGCTTGTTGTCCTGCGAGGGGATGTAGGTTGCCTGCAGGGACAATCTGTGGCAAGAGGCTAGATCCCATATCATCAGGGTTAGTCTGCACAGCTGATGTGCCTTTGTCCCTCCCTGCTTGTTGAGGTACCACATTACATTGGCATTGTCTGTTACTATTTGAAGAACCCCTGGCAGAAGCAGAGGGGTAAAGATTTTCAGAGCTAAGAACACTGCTGTCATTTCTCTCACATTTTTGTGTTTGGCCTTCAAGGAAGGGTGCCAGTTTGCTTGAACCCTGTAATATGTCGTCGTTGCTCCCCAACCTGAATCTGAGGCATCTGCATGCATTACTTGCATTGGGGGGGGGGGGGGGGGCTGAAGTGGAAGCCCCGGGTTTAGTTGGACTTGTTGGATCCACCAGCTATTTCTTTCTTTACACAGGGAAGGATGGGGATTACTTGTTCCACGTGATTCTGGTGCTGGGACCAAATGTTTTTGAGGTACCACTGTAGCTTGTGCATATGCATTCTGGCCAGTGGCAGCATAGGGATGGTTGCTGCCATTAAGCCCAGGAGTCGAAGGAATTGCCCTGCAGTTACTGACAGACTGTAGCAGCTCCTTGAAGTGGGAGGTCAGGGATAGGACCTTATCCTGTGGGAGAAAGGCCTACATTCTGTCCGTTCGGATTCTGCAACCCAGAAAAATCTTGTCCTGGTTTGGGTTCAAGGAGGACTTCAAAAGTTTGAGGATGAACCCTAAATTTTTCAGAAGGGACATGGTGAAGTTCAGATGATTTGAGAGGGCATCTTTTGCCAGTATTAGGATGTCGTCCAGATAGGGGTAGAGCTGAATTCCCTGAGTTCTGCAAAAGGCAATGGTTGGGACCAGGCATTTTGTGAACACTCAGGGGGCAGTGGACAAACCAAAGGGCAAAGCAGTAAATTGGAAATGAGAGGGCGGCCCAGAGAAATGTAGGAATCTTCTGTGGGAAGTCCTGATGGGTATGTGTAGGTAAGGCCTCTTTTAGGTCCAAAGTGGCCATGAAAGCCTTGGCTGGTATGAGAAATACCAGGGTGGGAAGTGACGGCATTTTGAAGGTGGGCACCTGAAGGTAAAGATTTAGGAAGGAGAGGTCTAAGATGGGTCTCCAAGGGCAGTCTTTCTTGGGAACAAGGAAGAGATGGGAGTAGAAACCCTTTCATTCCTGTCCTGAGGGAACAGGTTCTATGGTACCCAGCTTCAGCAGGTCTGTCAGAACGTGTGGTAAGAAATATTTTTTTTTTTTTTGGGGGGGGGGGGGTAATGGATGCCTCTTATGGGTGCTTTTTCTTTTCAGGAAAAGAAATATCCTTTTTGTATTATGGATAGTACCCATTGGTCTGAGGTTGTGGTTTGCCAGAAGGAGAGGGCAGTGGGGAAAGGCATAATGAGAGTGGAAGGTGGGCAAGGCAGTCACATATTGTTGGGATTTCCTCTGTCCTGAAAGGGTTGTCTAGGCTGAGAATGCAGGGCAGCAGGTCTGGACGTGGTGGGTCTTGCATCTCTTCGAGATCTGGAAGAGGAAGTAGCACAAGTCAAAAGTGCAACAGTGAAACACAAAGAACATTAATAATAAGATTTTCCAGTCGCATTTTATTTAGACCACCGCAAGACCCACAGGACTTCCTCAGAAATTGGTGTGTATAGGCAATCAAAATTTGATCATCCAAAGGGTTAGATTCAGAGTCTGTAGGTTTGGATGAATGACAGCACCCTTTTGCTGTGTAAGCAAGTCCATACTGGTAAATAAATTGAGGTGACTCCCCTGGACCAGATAGAAATGAGGAACAAGTGCTGTCTAAGCCAAGAGAGTGTAACCAGAAAAATATCTGGTCTGTCCTTGATTTTGACAACAACCATGGGAAAGTACAGTTGTACAAGTTGAACTTACCATAACAGTAGATATTCAAATGATCACTGCTCCAGTAAGCTTTGCTATATGGGGTATATCCTACCAAGGACATAACTGGCCAGCGTCCAAAACTTCAGGGCACCTCTCCCATGTGCCCAAACTGTCAAGCAGCTCAAGTTGAGCTGACTAAACAGCAAGTTTGGACACAAAGTCCTTCGGAGCTTTCCTGCCAGCAGAGAGATAAAGGATGAGCTCTGTAAGGACAAGGCTAGAAACAATCAATAAATGAATGAATGTCCACACCCTGGTATAACAAACAAATCAAAAAACAAGGGGTATGGAGGGAGGGAGCAGCTACTGAAGCACTAAGCATTCAAACATCTACAGTTATGTTAAGTTCAACTTCCACAGCTGTACTATGTTTATCATACTGACCACTGCTGCAGTAGCCTTAGCTACATGAACAGATTACCCTAGCATAATACATCTGCGGGGGTGGAAGGAGAAGAGTACAGCAGCCCCTGGAGAATGGTCCAAGCAAAGTTTGATATGGATCTAGAGAATGAATCAAGCGTAAACTGCTTTGTTAAAGTATGTAAAGAGGACTAAGTAGTAGCTTCTACAATACGTTTAGAATCCAACCATTATCAGAAAGCCAGACATGAAGCAAAGGCCCTGGCAGAGTGGGTCTTGACCCTGCTTGGTATAGTTATGGTTAGTATAACAAAAGGAAATTGCTTTCGACAACCTTTTGGAAATAGCCTATTTTGACACAAGTTGTTCTCAAAGAAACCCTGTCCCTATGGAAAATGAGTATGGTTGACTCACCATAAGAGCCTGCAATTCAGATACCCTTCTTGCAGAGGTCAAAGCAATCAGTAAAATTGTTTATGTTAAGAACCTAAAGTCAGCCAGATTATCTGTTTTAAATGGAGCAAGTATTTTCTCTAATACAAAATTAAGATCCTAAGGAGGGACCACTGGTTTTCTTGTATGCCTCTTATGCAAAACTCCTTTCAAGAACATTCTGACATAAGAATGCAATGAAAGAGGAGGATCCATGAGCAGACATGCTGAAATGCCCAATTAATGATCCTTGACAAAGGATTAAGAAATGCCATAGGATAGTACTTCTCAAATCTTGTAAACTCATTGAACAACTAGCCCTGAATGGGCACTGGTTATGCAGTTGGCACCAACTAGCAAATAGCAAAGGTTTGCTAATATATGATTTTCTAGCAGCAGGTTTTCTTCCCTCCATTAGTACTCGCTGCACATTCTCAGGAAAGATAAGAAAAAGAAATGAAGACACTATCACCCAGGCAGGCAACCGAAGATTGATGGTGGGGTGTACCCCAACACCCCTGTTTGTCTGTGAGAAGATCCAGTCTTTGAGAAAGTTTGGGTTAATTGTCCCTAGCTATTTCTAAAAGAAGGGAGGAACCATAGCTGCCTGGGCCAGAAGGGAGTCACAATGATCTTGGGGGAATCCTTCTGAATATTCAAAAGTACCCTGGATATTAGTGGAAAGGGTGGAAAAGTATATGGGAACATTTCTGTCACAGAAAAAGAAAAGTCATCTGTCTTCCAGGCCTTCCTGCATGGAGTGCTGGAAAAGGACCTTGCCAGTTGACTGCTCAGAGAGTGAAGGCACAAAGGTCTAATAGAGGAACTCCCCACAGATGATCAAATCTCGAATCCCCCCCCCCCCAATCTAATTTCCATTCATGACCATCTGCCCTGGTCCTGCTCAGCTGGTCTGCCACACAGTTTTGCTCTGATGGAATGTAGGATACCTGTAAAGTGAGACTGTGCTATGAAGCTAACATTGCTAGTTTGCAGAGGGGGCACGACCTGATTCCCCCTCCCTTGCTTATGTACCACATGACTGTGGTACTGTCTGCAACCACTTGAGGTCCAGCGGACCAAAGATGGTTAAAAGAGTCAAAGTTCCTTAATTACGCCAAACATCTCAATATTTATGTGCTTGCATCTGTCCTTGGAGTCCCACACCCCCTACACTTTAACCCTCATGAAACTGCTCCATACACAAAGTCCAAAGCATATGTGGTGACAGACTCATTGACTGCTTTGGAACAGTGAGGGAGAAGAAACCTGGATTTAGGGATATCTGTCGTCCCCTTCAAAAGATTTCTCTTCTGATACCACTGCACCTTTCTCATGTGAAGTCTGAAACCAAAATCTTAAGGTACTCCCTTCACAGTGCCCAAGTCCAAGTGGAAAACCTTAGAAAAAGTGTTATGTACTTACCATAACTTGGCATCTTTGTTATCCTATGTCATTATTCCTCACAAAGGGTCTTGGTTCCGACATCAGATCCGAGCCAGCAACTTTAGCATACACAGATCCAAGGCCCAAGCTCCTTCCTTTCCCATAATCCCCTGCTGTCCTCTAACCCTCAGATCGAGTTTGCCAACAAGGCTAATAAAGCTACTCACAAAAGGTAGAAAGCAGAAAGGAGTCCTAGACCAACAACACTCAACTTCCTCAGAAGATCCAATAAGAAAGGGGAACAGCGGGAGGGATATGTGAGGAATAATAACATAGGACAACACAGATGCCAAGTAAACAACTCTATCTGATGTTATCTATGCCATTACTCATCACAGAATGGTCAGAGTCCTCAGCTACCATACACACTGGGAGGCCTCAAGGAAGGACATGTTGAAACATTGTGGTACCAAAGGAAGCCCTGTTCCTGGAAACCAAATCCAGCTTGTAATGAGATATAAAGATATGAAGATTAGACCAAGTGGAGACAGCACAAATATCAATGGAGAATTTGGCCACAAAGGCTGAAGAAGCAGCCACAGACCTAGTAGAATGAGCCCTAACCTTCCCCAGAATCTCAAGCTGCTTGCTGGCATAGACACTAGAAATACAACTGGAGATCCACCTAGAAATAGTCAACTTAGAAACGGGGAGGCCATGTCTATTCAGGGAAAAGCCACAAAGAGCTGATCTGATTTGCGAAACTCCTTAGTCCTACGTACATAACATCATAATGGTCTGTGCACATCCAATGTATGTACAATGCACTCTCCTTTACTTTAATAACTGGGAAAGAAAACTGTTAACTGAATATATTGGTTCAGATTGGATTTAGAGGCAACCTTGGGCAAAAGGGATGGATTTGTTCTAAGAGACACTATTCTTGGGAAAGACCATATACAAAGGAGCAATTGAAAGAGCTTGCAACTCGGACACTCTTAACCGAAGTTACGGCCACCAGGAAGGCAGTTTTCCATGACAAGAATTTGAAATCACATGAACTAGCAGGTTCAATGAACTTGGTTAGAGACTGCAGCACTAAAGTTAAATCCCAAGGAGCCGAAGGACCCTTAACTGGCAGTCTTAGAAGGACAATACCTTTCATGAAAGCTTTACAGAGCCTGGAAGAGAACGTTGGCTCACAGTTTATGAAAATAAGAAATCATTGCCAACTGGAGCTTAATAGTAAAGAAAATTGCCCCTCCTTGAAAAAGTGAGGACAAGAACAAGAGGATATCTGATACATAAGTGGAAAAGGGATCCAGATTCCTGCTTTTAACCCAGATAGAAAACCTTTCCCATTTTCTACAATAAACCTTTCTGGCGGAAGGTTCCTGGGAGGCTGAGATAATATTCTTGATGGGGGAAGATAGCCTGGACTGTTTCAAAATCACTGGAATTGGAGAAACCATGTGGTTAGATGATGGGTGCAAAGATTTGGAAAAGGAAGCCCCAAAGGATGGGAGATCAGAATAGGTTTTGCATTGTCGTGAATTTTCTGAAGGATATGACGCCTGAAAGTAAAATGTCTGCCATTATTTTCTGACTTCAGTGCTCAATGATTTGGCTGTGATTTGCCTGAAAACGACAACTGTATGAGAAATAGACCAACAATATGAGGCAAAAATCTGGACAGTTGAGCAGTATGGTTGGAGTCTCCAGGTATATGCATTGCAAGAAACAAACAGGTGGAGGATATCGCCCATTCCCACACTCTCGTGGCCTTTCTGCACAATGGGCAAGATCGTGCTCCCCCATTTGCTGACATACCAGACCGCTGCCATGCTGTCGTTCTGAAGTGCAACAGTCCCCAGAGGGAGGCATTTCTGAAAGGCTTGCAACACTGGCAGGACTGCTCTCATCTCTAGGACTACAGGGGACCACGACTTCAACAGTTCTCCCCTGGAAATGCCCCACCCCCCACCACAACGGGGAAGCGAATGCGATCACAATGGCTTTGGGTGGACGGACGGAAAAGGGCCCGCTTAAGATGACATCCTGAGACTGGAGCCACCAAAGAAGGTGCCTTCTGCACACAGGTATCAGTTTTATGGACATGGACTTAAGTTGAGACAGAACAGACCATTGAACCACCAGGGTGCACTGCAAAATCCCAATATGGTACCTTGACAGAGTAACAAGCTGTATGGCTGCAGTCATGGATCCTAGGGTCGAAGTATCAAGTGGACAGGAGGATACAAAAATTTAAGATCTGCATGACCTGCTCCTGGATCAGCTGAACTCTGTACAGAGGCAATGCTGCAATCTCTGAGACGGAGTCTAGCTGGACTCCTATGAACTCTAAACTTTGAGCAGGAACCAGATTTGACTTCGAGAGGTTAACTGTAATCCCAAATGACACGAGTCATCAGCAGTAGGACATAATGAATGGGTTGTGACAGTCAATCTCATGGGTGCTAGGAGGAGCCAATCGTCAAGGTATGGAAACAACTGAAATCCCTGCATCCGCGGGTGAGCTGCTACCACTGCCATACATTTGGCAAACACCTGGGGGGCTGTGGTGAGTCCAAAGAGTAGGGCTCTGAACTGGTAATGACTGGCCCCTAATTGGAAGTGAAGGTGTCTCCTCAAGTGCTTGTCTATCTTGATGTGATAGTAAGTGCCCTGGAGATCCACTGAGCACATCCAGTCGTCCTTGCGTAAGAAAGGCAGAATGGAATTAACAGTGACCATCTGGAACTTGGGCTTTTTGACAGATACATTCAATTTGCTAAGTTCCAAAATAGGACGCAGGTTCCTGGTCTTTTTTGGCATGAAAAAGCAATAGTAAGTTCTGGATCTTTTTTCTCCTGCTGGGACCTCTTGGATGGCTCATTTTTGAAGAAGTTGTTGAAACTTCCTTGAAGGCCAACTCCCTCTGACTGGGTGGAACATCGGGGAGATACCTTCATGTTGGAGGGGGTTGAAAAAGGGGAATGAAATAACCCCTGGAAACAATGTTTAACACCCACTGATTGGAGGTTTGTCCAGGCTAGTGGGTGAAGGGAAAAACGACCCCCGACTGCTTCCAGCGCTGAAAGGGCTACTCAGAGAAAGGCTCCCTTGGAGCTTTGATTTTGCAGACCCCCCCCCCCCCCGGCCTCTAGGACGGCATCTGCCATTGAATCCTGCCCCCCTTACTCTGGTAGAGGAAACATCAGGAGCGTCCTGGAAGGAAGAATGACTTCTGGAACCACATCTTCCTAGCTTCTTGTTGGGTCGTGGAGAAAGACCTCTGAGGAGTAAAACACTTGATCCCAACCACGGACAAAGTCTTCCCTTCCTGCTCACTAAGGGGCAAAGTGTCCTTCACAGAGGGTCAAAACAGAGTGGACTCAAAGGCAGTTTTGCCAAAAGATACTTCACAGGGTTCTTCGACCCACAGTCATAATAAAGGATGCTGTCTTATAGCTATGCCAGTACCTGCCACTAGAGAGGTGGCTTCTACAGCACTGGAAATTATCCTCATAGAAAAATTAGCAAGGGACAGAGTAGAAAGATTGGGAGACACTTTCTTGAGGCCCTCCGCTGGCAACTCTGTAAGGGATGTTGTGAGTTCTTTGACCAAGTCCTTTTGGAGGCAGATGGTGTGCCAAATAATTAACTGCCCTCAGTCCAAAGGTAGCTGAAGCAAACACAAGCTTCCCATGCTGGTCAATCACCCGATACTCCATGTTCAGGGGCTGGACTGTGGAAGCTCTGCTCCACCAGCTCCTTCCTGGTGGTAGCAGCAACCATGATGGGATCAAATCGGGACTCCTTTGCTCCAGAAGGGTCGGTTCACATGAAGGCTAAGGAGCTTATTGTTTCTTCAGAGGAGGGAGAAAAAAATAGAGCCAGAGATCCTCTTTGCTATAGAAATTATGATGTAAGGCTCGACAGGGGCTGCAGTCTGTCTAATCTGCCCACACCAATACATTAAACAGCTGAGTGCTAGGAAATAGGCCCTGACCCTTGAGCCAGACTGCACAGTCAAAGGAAAATGCTACAAGACTATTTGCTTGCTCAACATCAAAACTGAGACTCTCAACAGTCTGACTCAATGCCAAAACTCTAGGCAGACTAGATAGTGCCCAGCACAAACACACAACTGGCACTGATAATGCAAATAACTGAACATCTGACATCAGTGTCAAGAGCACTACTGACATCAAGAGCAAGTTCACGAACATCAAGGAGATGCTCAATGTCAGAAGCATACCCTTTTAAATCATACAGGGCCAAACTCACCAAACTAGTCATCACTGATACAGGTCCTGACATCAAGATCAATGAGGTCTGGGCCTGCATCTTCAAAATGAATGATTCTGTCTCACAAATTTGAGAAAAATCCTCCAATGTTCAAAGTGGCAAGCAAAACAATAAGAGGTTTTGTACTGTGGTACATTACGGCATGAGGAAGGCGCTTAGCAGCTGGAAAAACTTATCACTCCTCATGGGGTCCTAATGCCTTCCAACCAGTCCTGTTAATACAGGGGACAGACCTCTTCTAACCAGATTAGTAATTTTTTGATGAGGGACTAGCCGCCTCTTCTGAGGCTTTTGACCTTCACAACAAATGCTTAAAATACTAACTCCAGAGTGACAGCACTGCAGAGAAAGTGCAAAGACCACTCACAGTGAACACAGTGAAAAAGGTTACCACTCTATCTTCGGCATATTATGACAGAACACAGTTTCTCATACCGAAAAAGTACAGTTTTGTACCTACCATAAATGTAGATGTTCGAGGATTCCCTTGCTGCAGTCCTGACAATTGGGTATAGTCCGCGTCCCAGTCGGCCCGAATACCAGAGTATAAGGCTGACGTCGGGCATGGCGCCTTAGACTGGCGTCAGTACGTCAGGGTACTAATGCGCATGACCGACGCCATTTCCTCAGTCTTTTCTTGCCCCAGATGTCAGAAGACCCAAAAAGACAAGTCCCAAAAACAACCTGCACCAAAAAACATGTACAATATATACAGTAATATATACAAAAAATATAAGCATGTAAACTCACCTACACAACCACCCTGAAACACAGAGGGGAGGAGGGAGGGTAAATTGGACTGCAGCAAGGGAATCCTCGAACATCTACATTTATGGTAGGTACAAAACTGTACTATGTTCTTCGTCTTCCCTTGCTGCAGTCCTGACAATTGGGTAGAATCCCAAAGCAGAGGTAAGGGAGGCTGGCAAATTATAAAGTAGCAGGAGCTGACAACATGCCTTGTAAAACAGCTGTGGCAAAACCAGCTCTAGTCTTAGAGTATATAGGCAGGTGATAATGCCTAGAGAAAGTATGCACTGAACTCCAAGTAGCTGCTTCCAGAATATCCTTAGTTGCCACCCCTTAGAAATGCTGTTGAAGTGGCAGTAGCCCTAGTGGAATGAGGCCTAATCCCAGCTGGAACCTCTTTGCCATGATGGGAATAACAAAATGCAATGCAAAAACCAATCCACCTAGAAATAGTTTGTTTTGACACAGGCTTGCCCTGTGAACTTAAAGCAAAAGAAACAAGTAACTGCTGAGACTGCCTAAAATCTTTAGTCCTGCTCAAATAATAACGCAATTGCCTGTGTACATCTAAAGTGTGCAAAATCTTTTCCCCTTTATTTTGAGGATCTGCAAAAAACGTAGGCAAATGAATAGTTTGGTTTAAAGCCACACTAGAAACCACCTTAGGCATAAAGGAAGGATTAGTACGTAATGATACCCTGTCCTTATGGAAAATCAAAAAAGGGCTCTACTGCCATAAGGGCCTGCAACTCAGACACCCTTCTTGCAGAAGTAATAGCCAACAGAAAAGCAGTCTTCCATGACAAATATTTCAATTCAGCAGTAGCTGCAGGCTCAAAAGGTTGTAGAGTAAGTTTTTCCAACACAAAATTGAGATCCCAAGCAGGAGTAGGAGCTCTACGTGGGGGTCTTATATTCTTTGCCCCTCTAAGAAACTGCTTGAACAAAGGATGCGAAAACAAAGGTGGGTCACAATCATAGTGAGCTGAAATTGCTGCAGCATGAATCTTTATGGAAGAGAAAGACAAACCTTTGTCCAATAATTCAGTAAGATATTGAAGAGCCACACTCAAATTAGGCTCTGAAATCTCCAAATTCTTTGCTGTACTCCAAAATAAAAATCTCTTCCATTTTTCTGCGTACACTCTCCTAGTACTAGGCCTTCTAGCTTCCATAATCACATTTAAAACTTGTTGAGGAAGCTGAGACCTACCATGCTTCAACACAGAATATGCCAAGCTGTGAGATGAAGAGATTGAAGCTTGACATTGAGCAGATGACCGTCCTTCTGAGATAACAGATGAGGAATCAGAGGTAAAGGCCATGGAGGCTTCTTTACAAGACTCCTTAGAAGTGGGTACCAGTGTTGCCGAGGCCAATCTGGAGCTATCAAAATCATCCTTGGCCTGTCCTGTCTGACCTTTAGTAATACCTTTGGAAGAAGAAGTAGAGGTGGAAAGGCATAGACATGAAGGTTTTTCCAACTGAAAGACAGAGCATCCACTTTCCAAGCTGTGTGATGAAACCCCTTTGTGCAATACTTTGGCAGCTGGTGGTTTAGTGGAGAAGCGAACAGATCTATGTCTGGAGTTCCCCATGACACTGTCAATTTCTGAAATACATGAAGATCCAGTTTCCACTCGTGGGGATCCATGATTTGTCTGCTTAATACATCTGCTAGGGAGTTCTGTGCTCCTGGCAGAAACCTTGCCTGAAGAGTCAGTTGCAGGCTTAACGCAGTCTCCCATAAAATCATTGCTTGCCTGCATAGAGGATAAGAATGTGTTCCCCTTGCTTGTTGATGTACCACATGACAGTTGTGTTGTCTGTCAGAATCAACACCTGCCCTGGAAGAAGTAACTCCTTGAACGCCATCAATGCAAACTGGACTGCTAACATCTCCTTCATGTTGATATGTAGATGCTGTAGTCTGGCAGGCCACTTGTCTTGTATCCACTTTCCATTTAGATGAGCTCCCCAAGCAGTGTCCGAGGCATCTGTCGTTAAAATCTGACTCGCCTCTGGCCGGGTCACAGAGAGTCCCTTGTTTAGGTGACATTCCTGAGCCCACCACAAGAATTCCTTTTGAAGGCAAGGTATTATTTGAATGACAGTGTCCAAATCTTGGCAGTGCTGTGTCCATACATTTTGAGATACCATTGCAGCTTCCTCATATGCAGTTTGGCATTGGGAAGCACCAGAATACAAGATGCCATGAACCCTAATGCTTGAAGGACTGTCCTTGCAGTCAGCACGGACTGATGAGATAGTTGATGGAAGTAAAGTGACAGACTCTTTTGTTTGTCCGGGGTTAAAAGGCCATCTGGGCTGCTGTATTCAGTCTCACACCCAGAAAGCACATGTCTTGAGAGGGTACTAGACTGGACTTTATTTCGTTCACAGAATACCCTAGGCATCTTAGCACTGCTATGACATATTCCAGATGCTGTAGAAGGTGTTCCTTTTCTTGAGCCAGAATCAGGCAGTCGTCCAAGTAAGGATAAATTTGAATGCCTTGAAGCCTGAAGTAAGCTATCACTGGAGCCAGAACCTTTGTGAATACTCTGGCAGTAGATAAGCCAAAGGGCAATGCAGAGAACTGATAATGAAAATCTCCAGTTCGAAACCGCAGATACTTTCTGCAACTTAGCCTTATGGGCACATGAAGGTAAGCTTCCTTGAGATCCAAAGTTACCATCCAGTGATCCTTGCCCAGCAGAGGTAACAGTTGCTGTAACGTCAACATCTTGAACTTGGGAATGTCCAGATAAGTGTTGAGGATAGATAAATCCAAATTGGTCTCCACGTGTTCCCCTTCTTTGGCACTAGGAACAGGCGAGAATAAAATCAAGCCCCTTTCTGACACAGGGACTGGCTGAATAGCCCCTATCTGGAGTAACTGAGAAACTTGCTTGTGAGCCTCTTTTCTTTGTGGAGGAGGAACATCTGGCATGCCTTTGAAAGGGGCATTGTGTGGAAATAAAATCTGTACCCGTGATGAATGATATCCAGCACCCATCTGTCTTGAGTGATTAAATCCCAATTTTCTTTGAAAAGAGACAATCTTCCTCCCAAAGGAGCTGCCAGACGAGAGTCCACTGGCAGCTGAAAAGGCAGGTCATTGGTTCTGCTTACGAAAGGACTGACCCCTGCCCTCACCAGAAGTCTGAGCAGGTGAACTGTCTGATCTAGGCCTAAACGAACCTTGAGCCCTGCCCCTACCACGCCTAGACCTACCCCTAGACTGGGAACCATAAGCAGGATATGTCCACCCCTTAGCAGGCCAATTTCTACTAAACTTGGAGGCTGCACCTGCAAAAATCTTTAACAGTCTGCATAGACTTAGCTTTGTCCTCCATTTTCTTTAAAACTGCTTCCACAGGCGGTCCAAACAACACATCAGACTGTAAAGGAGCATCCAAAATCCTGGTCTTAACATGCTCAGCTAAATTCTGATCCTTCAACCATGCATGTCTGCGGAGAACAGAACTAGTAGCAGCCACCCTCGAGGAGGCCTGAACAGCATCAAAACCACACTGCAAAGAATGCTTACCCACTTGTTCAGACACATGAACCAAATCCAGCAATTCTTTACACTCAATACCTTCCGCCAAAGCATCCACCTTAGATTTCAATTGTGAAAGGAGATAATTCTGATATTTCAGCATATGAAATTGACAATTCAACGGCCTCATGGCTAGAGTGGAAGAAGTATATACTTTCTTACCCCACCTATCCAAAGCCCTTGCCTCTTTATCAGAGGGTACAGGATTTTTAACCACAGAAGCTTTAACACCTTTAGGCCCCTGAGAAACAGTTTCTGGGTCCGCCCTGGGACTCTTAAACAAATACTTATGAGCTTCGGGCACCCTATAATACCTATCAGGCTTAACAGGAGCAGGAGGCAAGGAATCAGGGTTCAGAGAAGCCTCTGCAAAACATCCTCCACCACATTCAACACAGGAGGAATAGCTAAGGGCCTATGCTGGGGCAAAACAAGAATTCCCTAAGCCTTTTCTGAGTCAGAGTAATCTTGGCCTTCCCATTTAAAGTGCTCCCTCATGGAGTGCAGAGTCTCTGAAAATGAAAAATCCTCAGGAGGAGAAGCTGAAGGAGTGGAATCATCCACATCAGAATCAGAATAAGTAGGAAACTCTTGCAAGTCTTCCACAGAAGACTCTGAAGCCTGTGAACACTGTTCAAAACTATCAAACTCCTGTTCCACCCTAGGCCTCTTATCAGGTGGGGCATAGAACCTCTAATCAGAGTAATCAAATCTTCTGCCATTTTAAGCATATGTTTCTTAGGCACAGAGCCCGAAATGCTAGGAAAAGCCCCTACAGAAGCTGAACTTGGCCTTCCTCTAAAAGAAGCTTTGGCAACAGAAGGAGAGGCCCTAACTACCTTGGGAAGAGAGGGAAGAACAGTTACCTGAGAAGCCCCCTCAGCCTGGCCTACCTCCTGAGAGGGCACATCCTGTAACAGTAAAGTATCTGCCTGAGACTCCATAGAGACTCCTGGCAAAACCTCTGGCTCCCCTGAGCCTTGTAAAGGACCGGAGTACGGGACTGCGGGTTCCTCAACCCTAGACTACACTGTTTTGTCCTTGCGCTTCTTAGATGAAGCAGGCGTCGGAGCATCCGACGGCATAGTATAATTGCAACGCTTCCCAAACACTAACCTAGCACAATCAAGCCTCCTCTTAATAGTGCTTGTTAAATCTAGCACAAGAGCGGCAACCAACAACGCCGTGCTCAGGCCCTAAACAAGGTATACACAATGTATGATAATCCCTATGCGGTATCTGCTTCCCACAAGAAATACAGTTATTCACTTTTTCTGACATCCGGTTAAATACTGAGGCAAGAAAAACCAAAATGTTCAACGGGTTACTTAGCCAACTCTGTATTCGGTCTGAAACTCCGGTTTCGGAAAATCTCAGAACGCCAACCTGCACTCGCAAAATTGCTTCTGCATCGGACCATGCGGCAAAAAAGACTGAGGAAATGACGTCGGTCATGCGCATTAGTACCCTGACGTACTGACGTCAGTCTAAGGCGCCATGGCCGACGTCAGCCTTATACTCTGGTATTCGGGCCGACTGGGACGCGGACTATACCCAATTGTCAGGACTGCAGCAAGGGAAGACGAAGAACATCAACATTACTAACCCCTACAGCAGCACAGCACAATCATACTTACATTCTGAATAAAAATACTGACAAGGGAGACAGAAGCTGTACTAGTAATTCAATGCACTGGTTCCAATATAACAGGATACGTGTAAACTGACTATGATAAAACCACATTACTCCATGATTAAGTATGGTCAAAAAGCTAAACATCAAAACTGTGTAAAAATACACTGAAAAATATATTTCTGTACTTACCAGTGCCAAACATAACAAAAACAAGACGAAGTTCATGAAGCAAAATATATTCGTTTAAGGAAGGGAAAAAAGTCAGAACACATAGGGTATACTACCCTCTTACAGCTTCTGTGCATGTTCTACTAAGGTGTGCATCACTGCTAAAAATTCTGGCCTGTGTCCAGACATCTGGCTTAGTAGCAAACTCCCTTATATATTTATGAACCCTGCAGCAGCAGTAAAGTACAGTTTTGTACCTACCATAAATGTAGATGTTCGAGTGTTCACCCCGCTGCAGTCATCACACTTGGGTTATCCTGCCATCAGGCAGTCCCGCAGTCGGCCCGAATTCCAAAGTCTTGGTCCGGCGTCGGTTGCTGTCGCTTCTTCCCTGACGTCAGTGCGATTATATATATATATATATATATATATATATATATATATATATATATATATATATATATATAACAATACCTTCAGGCACAAGCAAATACACCATAGAGGTTGTATAGGATAGAGTGGTATAGATAAGTTCAGCTAGTTCAGAGGGGATGGAGGGAGGGTAACCTGGACTGCAGCAGGGTGAACACTCGAACATCTACATTTATGGTAGGTACAAAACTGTACTATGTTCATCGTGTTACCCTGCTGCAGTCATCACACTTGGGTTGAATCCCAAAGCTAAGGATGGGTGGTGGAGTTAAACAGGGTTAGAAGGAGCTAGTAGGCCCTGCAAAACTGCAGTGGCAAAACCAGCTCTAGTCTTAGAATAGAGAGGTAAGTGATACTGTTTGGTGAAGGTGTGCACTGAACTCCAGGTTGCAGCTTCCAGAATATCCTTGGTTGGCACTCCCCTGATAAAGGCTGCTGATATAGCTGTAGCCCTGGTGGAGTGGGACCTAATGTTAGCAAGTACCCGTTTCCCATGATGCGTGTAGCAGAAACGTATGCAATGCCCTATCCATTTAGAAATGGTCTGTTTTGAGATGGCTTTTCCTTGTGATCCTGCAGCATAGGCTACAAAGAGCTGGTCAGATTTTCTGAAAACCTTAGTTTTATCCAAGTAGTAACGTATTTGCCTGTGAATGTCCAAAGAGTGCAGGAGTCTTTCTCCTTTGTTCTGGGGATTTGGGAAAAAGGTGGGCAAATGAATGGTTTGGTTTAGGGCCACACTGGATTCCACCTTTGGCATAAAGGAAGGGTTACTTTGTAGAGAGACTCTGTCTTTATGAAAAATGAGGAAAGGCTCCACTGCCATTAGTGCCTGCAGCTCTGAGACTCTTCTAGCTGAGGTTATTGCTAGCAGCAGGGCAGTTTTCCATGAAAGAAATTTTAAATCAGCTGAAAAAGCTGGTTCAAAGGGCAGCAGTGTAAGCTCTTCCAGAACAAAGTTGAGATCCCAAGTAGGTGTTGGTGCTCTCCTGGGTGGTCTTATGTTCTTAGCCCGTCCGAGGTACTGTCTTAGGAGTGGATGTGAGAATAACGGAGGATCCGTGTTGTAATGAGCTGAAATTACTGAGGCGTGGATCTTAATAGATGAAAAGGAAAGTCCTTTGTGCAACAACTCAGTTAAATATTGTAGAATCTGAGGAATGTTTGGATCAAGGGGATTTTGGCCTTTAGCCTGGATCCAGGCGCAAAATCTTTTCCATTTGTCTGAATAGGTTTTCCTGGTGCTGGGCCTCCTGACCTCCAGAATGGCATCCATAACAGCTTTGGAAAGCGGTGTTGGTTGGTTGTTTAGGTAATTTGCCATGCAGCCAGGTTTAAAGTCTTGAGCTGGCTGTGTAGAATCTGATGGTCTTGCTGGGTGAGCAGGTGAGGAATTTGTGGTAAAATTCATGGTGGGCCATGTTCCTTAGAATTGGATACCAATGCTGGCATGGCCAGTCTGGTGCAATGAGTATCATTTGTGGCCTCTCTAATCTGACTTTCAGCAGTACCTTTGCTAGAAGAGACAGTGGAGGAAAGGCATACACTGTCAATGTTTTCCGACTGAATGAGAGAGCGTCCACTTTCCAAGCTTGTGGATGGAATGTCCTTGTGCAAAATTTTTGAAGTTGGTAATTTTGGGGGCTGGCAAACAGATCTATGTCTGGGCATCCCCATTTTTGAGCTATCATTGCTAATATTTGTGGATGTAGTTTCCACTCGTGTGGATCCATGATGTTTCTGCTTAGATCGCCTGCCAATGTGTTTTTCTTTCCTGGCAGGAATTGTGCTTGTAATTGAACCTGGTAAGACAGTGCAGTGTTCCACAAGGTCATTGCTTGCCTGCATAGAGGGTAGGAATGTGTACCCCCTTGCTTGTTTCTGTACCACATTACTGCGGTATTGTCCGTCTTTATTATTAGTTGTCCTGGGTGTAAGAGGTTCTTGAAAGCTGTTAGGGCATTCTGTACTGCTAGCATTTCTTTTTGATTGATATGCAGATGCCTTTGATCTGTAGTCCATTTGCCCTGAATACACTGTCCTACCATGTGTGCTCCCCAGGCATAGTCCGATGCATCTGTTGTCATAGTTTGCCTGGCTGTGGGTAAGGTGAAAGGCTGACCCTTGTTGAGGTGACATGCCTGTGCCCACCATAGAAACTCCTGTTGAAGGCAGGGAATGAGTGGTATCACTGTTTCCAAGCTGTGGCTGTGCTGAGTCCATACACTTTTCAGGTACCACTGTAATTTCCTCATATGCAGTTTTACAAATGGAATTAGTAGTATGCAAGATGCCATGAATCCCAAGGCCTGCAGAATTTTTCTTGCAGGGAGTTGGGACTTTGTTGCCATTATTTTGAAATATTGAGTCAGCTGATGTTGCTTGTCTGGCGTGAGATAAGCCATCTGGGCCATTGTATTCAAGTTGGCACCCAGGAATATGATGTTTTGTGAGGGCACTAGTTATGATTTCTTTTCGTTTACTGTGTACCCTGGGCAACCTAGGTGTTTAACAAATGCCAGATGCTTTAAAAGAATGTCCTTGCTATCTGCTTGAATAACGCAGTCGTCCAGGTATGGGTATATTTGAATTCCTCTTTGTCTGCAGTATGCAATTACTGGTGCCAGGCATTTTGTGAAGACCCTGGGCGCAGTAGATAAGCCAAAGGGCAGTGCAGAGAATTGGTAATGCATTGAACCTGCAATGAAGCAGAGGTATCTTCTGCAATTTTGTCTGATAGGGACTTGCAGGTATGCCTCCTTGAGGTCCAACGTTACTAGCCAAGCATTCTTGCCAAGCATTCTTTCCCAGCATGGGAAGAAGCTGCTGTAGTGTTACCATCTTGAATTTTGGTACTTGCAGATAGGTGTTCAGAATTGAAAGATCCAGAATGGGTCTCCATGCTTTGTCTTTTCTTGGGACTAGAAAGAGTCTCGAGTAAAATCCTTGTCCTTGCTCCTGTGTAGGTACCTGTTGAATGGCTCTCATGTCCATGAGAGCTGTAATTTGTTTTTGTGCCTCTGCCCATTGATTTGGTGGCAGGTTTGGCATTCCTTTCATCCTTGGGCAGGGTATGAAAGTGGAATCTGTATCCTTTTGAGACAATGTTTAGGACCCATTTGTCTTTTGTGATGATGTGCTAGTTGTCTGCAAAAAATGCTAATTTTCCTGCCAAGGGAGCTGCCAGGAGAGATTTGCTTGGTAGTTTGAGGATTGAGTCATTGTGTTTGTCTTCTGCTAGCTTGGGCCCTGTCTTCACCTCCTTTCGGGGTAGCAGAACCCCATTGGCGAGGTTTGTAAGGGCCTTGTGACTGACATCCGCCTCTTGGGCATCTGTATTTGCCCCTCTGTGATCTGTCAGAAGCTGGAAAGGACCAGTTTTTTGTTGGTCAATTTCTGCTGAAGCGAGGGGGTTTTACCTGTAAAAAATCCTTCACCATCTGCATAGACTTTACCTTATCCTCCATTTTCTTTAAAACCTCTTCTGCTCTGACACCAAATACATCCTGCTGTAAAGGTGCATCCTATAATTTTGCTTTAACATGATCAGGTAGGGTTTGTTCTTTTAACCAAGCATGTGTACGTATGACAGACCCAGTTACAGCTGCTCTACAGGAAGCTTCCAATGAATCAAATCCACATTGTAAAGTAAGTTTCCCCACCTGTTCAGCTGCATGTAACAGATCCTGCATTTCCTTGAAGTCAGACTGTTCAGTATGTGTGCTCATGTTTTGTTTTAATTGAGACATTAGGAATTGCTGATATTTCAGCATGTGAAACTGACAATTTAATGCTCTCATAGCCAGAGTTGCTAAGGTGTATATTTTCTTTCCCCATCTATCTAGGGCTCTGGAATCCCTTTCAGAGGGCACAGGATTTTTAGCCATAGAAGCTTTAGCCCCCTTGGGACACTGGAAAATTGTTTCTGGGTCAGCCACAGGGCTTTTATAAAGGAATTTGTGTGAGTCGGGTACTCTGTAGTATCTGTCTGGATTTAGACTAGACTCCAAGTAATCATCATCCACAATATCTAAAACTGGAGGGATAGCAAGTGGTCTGTGCTGGGGTAGTAAAAGGAACTCTCGCAGTCTTTTCTTAGAATCAGAGTAGTCCTGGCCTTCCCAGTGGAAATATTCCCTCATGGTATGTAAAGTTTCCCCAAAGGAGTAGTCCTTCAGGGGGAGATGCTGAGGAAATAGAGTCTTTAGCATCAGAGTCTTCATAAAGGGGAAAAGTGTAATCCTGTTCCTCAGAAGAATCTGAGGAAACTGAAACCTGGTCAGAGGAAGCATAATCCTCCTCTTGTCTTGGTCTTTTATCTGGAGGGGGATGGGAACCCCTGATTAGGGTAATCAAATCTTCAGCCATCTTAAGCATCTGTTTCTTAGGCATGGGGCCTTGAACTGTAGACTGACGTACAGTCTTTTTTGGTTTTAAAGGAGTTTTAAGCGAGTGTAGTCGGTCTGAAGACACCTTCTGCAACCGAAGGCGTTTCCACTGCACCGGCATCTCCTTCGGCTCCGGTGTTGGAAGGGCCTAATGAAGATGGCTGCGTCGGCCTAGTAGACTCCGCTTGAGAATCCGCAGCTGTCTGGGGCTCCAATTCTGCAGTCATCAGGAGCTGCGTAGGCGCCTCACTGAAAACCGGTGAACCGGCGACAGGCCCAGCAGAGGCCTCAGAGTCTGGCTTATTCCTAGGCTGCCTGTCCTTATCCTTGCATTTTTTTATGCATGCCAGTCGTCGGCTGCTCCGACAGCATGATATAATTAAATTTTCTACCAAAGTAATGGCGTGCGAAGTCAAAACGGCGTTTGATAGTTTGTTTATTAAACCTAGCACAAAACAGACAAGCTGTGACGTCGTGGTCTGGAAGAATGGAAGTCCTTATGAGGTATTTGCTTCCCACAAGAAATGCAATTGTTAACTTTTTCTGACATCGGACTGAGGCAAGAAAAGGCTCCCCAACGGGGTACTTAGCTTTATTAAAGACTTCGGACTGAAATTCGAATCGAAAATCTCAGGTGTCGGCCGACCGACACTAGCGAACTGCTTCTGCTTCGGGCACCGCACGGCAAGAATGACTGAAGAAAATGGCGTTGGATGCCTCTTATATACCCCTGGTGCACTGACGTCAGGGAAGAAGCGACAGCAACCGACGCTGGACCAAGACTTTGGAATTCGGACCGACTGCGGGACCGCCTGACGGCAGGATAACCCAAGTGTGATGACTGCATCAGGGTAACACGATGAACATCTGAACATTCACATTTCATTCTTCAAGTAGAAGGGCCACAAACCTACAGTTCTTACAAAAAAGTAAAGAACCACTTAAGGAACAAATGAAAATGTTAATTACAATAACACACATGCAGGAAAAAATATAAAACAAGCACTTACCTTCTAGAAGATCGGAAGCTGACCCAAGACAATACTCCATAACAAGCTAAATATAAAACAATAAGAATATTACACTCTAGCAAAATTCAACAGCAACAATAAAGCCTTCAGCTACCATTTCAGGTTTTCATATTTTACATTTTGTCTATTTTTCTTACCAGAAGATGTTACGTACACAAGGCATGGCATTAACCAGGACTGCCTGCAAAGCCACATGCAAACAATTTTTTTAATACTAGACTCAACACCACCTCACAGAACAGAATGCACTTCAACTACTGCCTCTAAGGGACCAATGAATCTAAATTCTATGATGACCAATCCACCAGTTGCATGCTAAACTACTAAGATCTGACATGATGACTGGCTACCCAAAAAAAACGGATGGTACTGCTGCAACCATGAATGCAAATGTGACTCCAGATAGCATCACCCTGAGAAACCAAATAAAGCAACTCTTTCTCCAGGAGGGAAAAAAGATTTGAAATGACTGTCAATCAGTCCCCTCCCAAGCAATTAGTCGATTCATTCCACATCATCAGTGCAAGCGTTAGTCAGGAGAAGCCATTATTTAGGCTGGTTCCCTATTAGATGAACTAACGCTTAAAATGTCGAGTATGACATTCGACAGCTTTTAAGCGAATGTTCATCCAAGCGAAACCCAAGAATGTCGAAACAAGGAGTTTTGAAAAGTTACAGTTGGCCAGCCGTGAGGAAGCCAATGGCTGATGTCAGAACGTTCACCCTGTCTCGCAGTTCTTAAAGTCTTCCACTATGGTGCGGTCTCGACGTTCACCCTGTGTAATGTTATGACAGTTCTCCACTGTGGTGCGATTTCAAAGTTGGTATATTTAAGAAGGGGGGAGTGGGGGGGGGGCAGAACCCCATGTTGGGGGGGGGGCAAAGCCCGCCACTTTTTTTTGGGGGGGGGGGTTGTAATGGTGTACAGTACATTGTGGCCATCAGCCGTTGGCTTCCTGACGGCAGCCCAACTATAACTTTTCGAAACTCCTTGTTTCAATATTCTGGGGCTCCGATTAGATGAACGTTCGCTGAAAAGTTGTTGAGCATATTGTACTCGGCATTTTAAGCGTTCGTTCATCTAATAGAGACCCCTTAGGCTACCATCAGAAGTGGTTCAGCAATACCATCCCACTGCTCATGCTCAGATCACAGGGAAAGGAAACGTGCACTAAGCTGACTACATTGTTTGCCCCTCACTTCCACAAGGAATGTCACCAGCAAGTGGCACTGCCCTTGAACACTAATTTCTCTGGTAGGGTCATGGGAAATTATATCTGCCTTGTATATTCCCAAAGCATTTCCCAGGACGGGCTAGCAGACCAGGTTCTTTCACTCTTCCCCCTCTATCCCTGGCTTACTATATCATACTATCTTTTCTAAACGTGTTTAAGTAGGATGGTCTGAACAGATAAAGGCATAGGCCATTTACGCAGAATGCCCAGAAGAAGAAAAGTACAGTTTTGTACCTACCATAAATGTAGATGTCCGAGAGGAATGCATCTGCAGTCATTACAAATGGGTTGTCCTGTCGTCAGGCAGCCCTTCGGTCGGCCGGATTCCAAAGTCTGGGTCTGGCTTCGGCTGGTGTCGCACTTCACCCGACGTCATTGCGGCAGTTTTCGGGTATAAAGGCATCAGCCGACGCCATTTTCCTCAGTGTTTCTTGCCCCAGATGCCAGGTGCCCTCTTGGTAGGCTAAATTTGGATAAATGCCAAAGTTTCCAAATAGTAGAGAGCAAACACACAAAATAAGCATGTATGTACATATATACAAACAAATACACCATAATAGATCCCCCCCCAAGCTAGCTGAAGGTTGGTAAGTACCCTAGGAGTACCTCAGAGGGGAAGGAGGGTGGGTAATCCCGACTGCAGATGCATTCCTCTCGGACATCTACATTTATGGTAGGTACAAAACTGTACTATGTCCTTCAAGGATGCATCTGCAGTCATTACAAATGGGTAGAATACCATAGCTAAACTAGGGGAGGAGGAAATGAGAATAGATTATGGTGTAGTCAGGATCCCTTGCAAAACAGCAGTGGCAAAGCCAGCACGGGATCTAGAATATAGAGGTAAGTTATAATGCTTGGCAAATGTATGCACTGAGGTCCAAGTAGCAGCCTCTATAATGTCCTTGGTAGCCACTCCTCGTAAGAAAGCTGTGGTAGTGGCTGTAGCCCTTGTGGAGTGAGGCCCGATGTTTTCTGGAGTTTTCTTTCCATGGTAGGAGTAACAAAGTCTAATGCAATTTCCTATCCATTTGGAGATTGTCTGTTTAGAAATTGGTTTTCCTTCTTTTCCTGTTGCGTAAGCTACCAGAAGCTGGTCAGTTCTTCTATTGTTTTTTGTCCTGTCCAGGTAGTAGCGTAATTGCCTGTGTACATCCAAGGTATGTAAAAGCTTTTCTCCCCTGTTCTGTGGACTGGGGAAGAATGTAGGAAGGTGGATAGCCTGATTTAAAGAGACTCTGGATACCACCTTAGGCATAAATGTAGGATTTATTCTCATGGACACTATCTTGATGGAAGATCAGGAAGGGTTGTACTGCCATTAATGCTTGTAGTTCAGAGACCCTTCTTGCTGAAGTTATTGCCAGCAGGAAGGCAGTCTTCCAGGATAAGTATTGCAAGTCTGCTGTAGCTGCTGGCTCGAAAGGAGGCAGAGTCAGTTTTTCTAGCACAAAGTTCAAGTCCCATACTGGCAATGGAGGTTTCCTGGGAGGTTTTACATTTTTAATTCCCCTCAGAAACTGTCTGAGCAGAGGATGCGAGAAGACAGGAGGATCCAAGCTGTATTGTGCTGAAATAGCTGATGCATGTATCTTGATGGAGGAATAGGACAGGCCTGTGTGGTAGAGCTCAGCCAAGTACTCCAGGATGTTGGCTATGTTCACCAGTGTCACATCTTGCCCTTTTGCAGAACTCCAGATGAGATATCTTTTCCATTTTGCTGCATAATTCTTTCTTGTTGAAGGTCTACGAGCCTCCAGGATTATGTCCTTAACCCTTTGGGATAAATTTGTGCTAATTTCTGTCATGTAATGTTCCAGGCAGTTAGTTGCAGAGTTTTTAGGCTTGGATGCAGAATGCTGTAGTTGTTCTGTGTCAGCAGTAATGGGATCAGTGGTAGTTTCCATATTTGTTCCCTGGACATGCTCCTCAGTAGTGGGTACCAATGTTGTCTTGGCCAGTCTGGGGCTATCAGAATGATCCTCGGACGTTCCTCTTTGATCTTGAGAAGCACTTAGGAAGTGGTGGGAATGCGTATGCTGTCATGCTTTTCCAACTGAAGGATAGGGAGTCCACCTTCCAAGCAAGTGGGTGGTAAGTCCTTGTGCAGAATTTCTTTAACTGGTGATTGCATGGGGATGCAAACAAGTCTATTTGTGGCAATCCCCATTTCCTTGTGATGGCTTTGAAGATGTCCGGATGCAGCATCCATTCGTGGGCATCTGTTATAGTTCTGCTTAATATGTCTGCTAGAATGTTTTCCTTCCCTGGAACATAAATTGCCTGTAACTGAAGGTTGTAACCAGAGCCACATCCCATAGGTCTAGTGCCAGCCGGCATAGGGGGTATGAGTGTGTGCCTCCCTGTTTGTTGATGTACCACATAACTGTGGTGTTGTCTGTCTTTATCAACAGCTGGCCTTCGTGGAGAAGAGGTCTGAATGCCTGGATTGCCAATTTTACTGCCATCATTTCTTTTAGATTTATGTGCAGATGCAGTTGGTCTTGAGTCCATAGGCCTTGAATGCACTTGTCCATCATGTGTGCCCCCCAACTGAGGTCTGAGGCATCTGTCGTGATAGTTTGTCTTGGATGACTTTTGCTGAAGGGCAGTCCTGTGTTTGATTGACAGGCCTGTGCCCACCATAAGAACTCTTGATTCAGGCATGGGATCATTGGAATTTTGGTTTCCAGGCTGTGCTTGTGCTGAGACCACAAATTCTTTAGGTACCACTGTAGCTTTCTCATATGAAGCCTGGCATGAGGGACCAGAATTATGCAGGATGCCATGAAGCCTAGAGCTTGTAACACTTTTCTTGCAGTTAGATGGCTCTGCTTTGTTAATGCCAAAAAGTAGAGAGGAAGTTGTTCTTTCTTTTCTGCAGTTAGAAATGCCATTTGTTTGGATGTGTCCAGTTCTGCACCCAGAAAGGTTATTATTTGGGATGGAATCAGCCTTGATTTTTTTGAATTGACTGTGTATCCCAGGGCTTGAAGCAGGTAGATGTAAGTCTTCTGTTAATTTGTTTTTGTTGTCCGCTTGTATCAGGCAGTCATCCAGGTAGGGATAGATTTGAATCCCCTGAAGTCTGCAATGAGCGATTACTGATGCCAGGCATTTCGTGAACACTCTGGGCGCAGTAGATAAGCCAAAGGGCAATGCTGAGAATTGATAATGCTCTGATCCTGCAAGAAATCTGAGGTATCTTCTGCAAATTGGTCTTATGGGGACGTGCAGGTATGCCTCCTTGAGATCTAGAGTTACCAGCCAAGACTCCTTGCCCAGCATGGGAAGAAGCTGCTGTAGGGTCAGCATTTTGAATTTTGGAACAATGAGGAATGTGTTTAGAGCGGACAGATCTAGAATAGGCCTCCAATTGTTTTCTTTTCTTGGTACCAGGAAGAGCCTGGAGTAAAATCCCTTCCTTTGCTCCATAGATGGTACCTTTTCCACAGCTCTCATTCTTAATAATTGAGATATTTGTTTTAGAGCTTCTGCCCTTTGAGTAGGTGGTAGGTTTGGCATTCCTCTCTTTCCTGGTTGAGTATGGAAATGGAACCTGTAACCTTGGTCTATAGTTTGCAAAATCCATTTTTCTCTTGTAATGCAGTGCCAGTTTCTTGAAAAGAAGGTTAGCTTTCCGCCTAAGGGTGCTTCTAGTTGTTCCCTGGTAGGCGGTGTCACCGCCAAGTCACTGTGATTGAGTTGTTGTAGTGGTGGTGGCTGCGTCCGTGCCTCGTTGGTTGTTACCCTGCCACTGGCGACCCCTGTAGGCACCGCTGGTTTGGTTTCTGCCTCTAGAGCGCCTATTCCTGCCTCTTTGTGCCTTAGAGGACTCCGGAAAGGACCAATTCTTGGAGGGCCAATTCCTGCTAAACCTTGGAGGTTGAACTTGTAAGAAATCTTTTACGGTTTGCACAGATTTTGCTTTCTCTTCCAACAGATTTTGCTTTCTCTTCCATCTTTTTGAGAACCTGTTGTGCGGGGGCACCAAATAAATTGACCTTGTCCATAGGTGCATCCAAAAGCTTAGATTTGATATGGTCTGGTAATGCCTGTTCTTTCAACCATGCATGCCTCCTGATAACTGTGCCCGTCATGGCTGATCTAAAGGAAGCCTCCAGTGCATCATAGCCACATTTTAAAGAATGGTTACTAACCTGCTGAATGTTATGTAACATTTCTTGAACATACTTTTTATCTAAAGATTCTTCAGAGGACAGCTTTTTAGTCAACTGGTCAAGCATAAACTCTTGATATTGAATCATATGGAATTGGCAATTCAAAGCTCTAGCTGACAAAGTAGCAGAGGTGTAAATTTTTTACCCCATCTCTCTAAGGACCTGGAATCCCTTTCAGAGGGGAGGGTTTTAGAAGAAGTAGCTGTTACAGCTTTAGGGCCCTGGGAGATAGTCTCTGGATCTGCAAAGGGGCCTTATATAAGTGGTGATGAGTGTCCGGGACCCTGTAGTACCTATCTGGTTTAGCAGGAGCGGAGGTAAAGTATCAGGAGAAGTGCAAGCATCATTAAATGCATCATCAACAACAGATAGAACTGGAGGAATAGCTAAAGGCCTATGCTGTGGTAAGTGTAGAAAGGTCCTAAGCCTTTTCTTGAGTCTGAGAAATCTTGGCCCTGCCACTGGAATTGTTCCCTCATAGCATGCAAGGTTTCCCCAAAGGAAAATTCCTCAGGAGGAGAGGCTGAAGGGATGGACTCCTCAGCATCGGAATCTTCGTAAGGAGAATAAGAAGCCTCAGGAGGATCAGAATGTTCTGAATCATCAGAAGAATCATCTGTGGCTACTCCCTCAGGGGCTCTGCTCTAAGCCTCTTTTCTGGAGGAGGAGAGAGGCCCTGTCTGGATGAGGCTGGGATCCACGGATTAAAGTGATGAGATCCTGTGCCAAAGAAAGCATATGGGAGCTGGTGATGGGCCTGTGAGGGGGCAGGCACTGGCTTGGAAGTTTTGGCTGCTTTAGCCCTGGCAAAGGCCTTAATAGACATAGCTGGAGGAGGCCTAGCAGCTCCACGTGCAGGAGTAGAAATATCTAGTGGAATGGTGTCTGATAAATCCTGTGAAATCGCAACAGAAGGCTGGATTTCAGAAGCCGTTTCTACCAGAATGGAAGAGGCCTCTGTAGAAGGCAAATTGCCGGTTGAAGAAAGAACCGCTTGCTCGGTTTCGGCCGAAACCGAGACACTCGCGGATTGCTTGGCGTGGTTTCAGCGAAACCGCGGACCGCGATGTCGGTCCTTTCTTTTGCGTTTTTAGTTATTTGCGTAGTCGGAGGATCCGGCGGCATAATGTAGGCAAAAGCGGGCGAAAATCTGTTCAGCAAAGTCCGGCGTCTGGCGTCCGCCCGGTTAAAGAAGCACAGGCTAGACAAGCTGCTACGTGGTCTGGGCCTAAACAATGTATACAATAGGAGTGGAAATCTTTATGAGGTATTTGTTTCCCACAAGATAAACAGTTATTAACTTTCTCTGACATCGGCTGAGGCAAGAAAGAGTCCCCAACGGGTACTTAGCTTTATAGAAGTCTTCGAAGTAGTATTCGGTAGAAGTAATCTCTGGATCTGACCGACCGGCACTTGCGAACAGCTTCTGCTTGGCGCCGGCAAAAAAGACTGAGGAAAATGGCGTCGGCTGATGCCTTTATACCCGAAAACTGCCGCAATGACGTCGGGTGAAGTGCGACACCAGCCGAAGCCGGACCCAGACTTTGGAATCCGGCCGACCGAAGGGCTGCCTGACGACAGGACAACCCATTTGTAATGACTGCAGATGCATCCTTGAAGGACATCACTCCATAGTGTACGTAAACAATGAAAGTGACATTTCCAACTATTTCTTACAACATAAATGCAACACTTGAAGGATTAACACACAAAGTACAGTTTTGTACCTACCATAAATGTAGATGTCCGAACTGGATAGCATCTGCAGTCATAACAAGTGGGTTGTCCTGTCGTCAGGCAGCCCTTCAGTCGGCCGGATTCCAAAGTCCGGGTCCGGCTTCGGCTGATGTCGCACTCCACCCGACGTCATCTCTGTTGGTCTTCGGGTATAAAGGCATCAGCCGACGCCATTTTCCTCAGTGTTTCTTGCCCCAGATGCCAGTAGCCCTCTTGCAGGCTAAAATTTGGATAGATGCCAATGCTTCCAAATAGATAGAGGTAAACACAACAATAAACATGTATGTACATATACACAAACAAATACACCATAAAGACTCCCCAACAGCTAGCTATTAGAAGGGTAAACACCCTAGGAATACCACAGAGGGGATGGAGGGAGGGTAATCCTGACTGCAGATGCTATCCAGTTCGGACATCTACATTTATGGTAGGTACAAAACTGTACTATGTCCTTCATGGATGCATCTGCAGTCATAACAAGTGGGTAGAATACCATAGCCAACTAGGGAGGAGGATAAAAGTAGATTATGGTGTGTTTAGGATCCCTTGCAGTACAGCAGTGGCAAACCCTGCTCGGGATCTGGAATATAGAGGCAAATTATAATGCTTGGCAAATGTATGCACGGAGGTCCAAGTAGCCGCCTCAATAATGTCTTTGGTTGCCACTCCTCGTAAGAAGGCTGTGGTAGTGGCTGTTGCCCTTGTAGAATGAGGTCTTATGTTCTGTGGAATTGGTTTTCCATGGAAGGAGTAACAGAATCGTATGCAATTTCCTATCCATTTGGAGATTGTCTGTTTGGAAATAGCTTTTCCTTCCCTTCCTGTTGCATAGGCTACAAAAAGTTGGTCAGTCTTTCTGCTATTTTTTGTTCTGTCCAAGTAGTAGCGTAACTGTCTATGTACATCCAAGGTATGCAGTATTCTTTCCCCTCTGTTTTGTGGGTTGGGAAAGAAGGTAGGTAGGTGGATTGCCTGGTTTAAAGACACTCTGGATACCACCTTAGGCATAAATGTAGGATTAGTCCTCATGGACACTCTATCTTGGTGGAAGATTAGGAAGGGTTGCACTGCCATTAAGGCCTGTAGTTCTGAAACCCTCCTTGCTGAAGTAATTGCCAGTAGGAAAGCAGTTTTCCATGACAAGTGTTGTAGGTCTGCTGTTGCTGCTGGTTCAAAGGGTGCTAGTGTCAACTTTTCTAGCACAAAGTTTAAATCCCAAGCTGGTAATGGTGGTTTCCTTGGAGGTTTTACATTCTTGATTCCTCTGAGGAATTGCCTGAGCAAAGGGTGCGAAAAACAGGTGTATCAAAGCTGTACTCTGCTGAAATAGCTGATGCATGTATCTTGATGGAGGAGTAGGACAGGCCTGAATGAAGAAGTTCGGCCAGATACTCCAGAATGTTAGGCATATCTATGTTTGACACATCTTTTCCTCTTTCCGTACTCCAGATGACAAACCTTTTCCATTTTCCAGCATAGTTCCTTCTTGTTGAAGGTCTGCGTGCTTTAAGAATAATGTCTTTAACTCTTTGGGAAAGTTCTGGAATAGCTGCTGTTATGTGATGTTCCATGCAGTCAGTTGCAAGGTTTTTAGGTTTGGATGTATGATGCTGTAGTTGTTCTGCGTTAACATCAAAGGCATCAGGGAATTGTCCACATATTGTTCGAGACATGCTCCTCAGTAGTGGGTACCAGTGTTGTCTTGGCCAGTTTGGAGCTATCAGGATCATCCTTGGGCGTTCTTCCTTGATTTTCAGTAGTACCTTGTGTATCAAAGGAAGAGGCGGAATGCATATGCTGTTAGGCCTTTCCAGTTGAAAGAGAGCGAATCCACTTTCCATGCTAATGGGTGGAATGTCCTTGTGCAGAATTTTTTGAGCTGGTGATTGAGAGGTGATGCGAATAGGTCTATCTGTGGCATTCCCCATTTCTTTGAGATGGTCTTGAAGATGTCGGGTGAAGCTTCCATTCGTGGGCATCAGTAGTTCTGCTTAATATGTCTGCTAGGGTATTGTCTTTCCCTGGTACAAATATTGCCTGTAACTGGATGTTGTAGCTGAGTGCCAGGGTCCACAGCTCCAAGGTCATTCTGCATAGGGGTATGAATGAGTGCCTCCCTGTTTGTTGATGTACCACATGACTGTGGTGTTGTCTGTCCTTATCATCAACTGGCCCTCTTTGAGAAATGGTTTGAACTTTTGGATTGCCAGTTTTACTGCCAGCATTTCTTTTAGGTTGATGTGCAGTTGAAGTTGATCCTGTGTCCACAATCCTTGCACGCACTTGTCCAGCATGTGGGCCCCCCATCCTAGGTCTGAAGCGTCTGTTGTGATGGTCTGGCTTGCTTGACATCTGCGAAAGGGTAGGCCTGGGTTTGACTGGCATGCCTGAGCCCACCATAGGAACTCCTGTTTTAAGCATGGAATTAGTGGGATTTCTGTTTCTAGACTGTGTCTGTGTTGGGACCATAAATTCTTTAGGTACCACTGTAGTTTTCTCATATGTAGTCTGGCAAATGGAACCAAGATTATGCATGATGCCATGAAGCCCAAGGCCTGCAGTACTTTTCTTGCTGTTAACTTGTTCAGTTTTGTTAGTGCCAAGAAGTATAGAGGGAGTTCTTTTTGTTTTTTGTAGTCAGGAATGCCATTTGTTTTACTGTGTCCAATTCCCCAAGAATGTCCTTGTTTGGGATGGTATCAGCCTTGACTTTTGTAAATTGACTGTATATCCCAGTGCTTGTAGCAAGTAAATGACCCTTTGTAAATCTGTTGTCAGCTTGCTTTTGTTGTCCCCTTGTAGCAGGCAGTCGTCCAGGTATGGGTAAATTTGAATTCCCTGAAGTCTGCAATGGGCGATTACTGATGCCAGGCATTTTGTGAATACTCTGGGCAGTAGATAAGCCAAAGGCAATGCTGAGAATTGATAGTGCTCTGATCCTGCAAGAAATCTGAGGTATCTTCTGCAGATTGGCGAATGGGACGTGCAGGTATGCCTCCTTGAGATCTAGAGTTACCAGCCAAGACTCCTTGCCCAGCATGGGAAGAAGTTGCTGTAGGGTCAGCATTTTGAATTTTGGGACAATGATGTATGTATTTAAGGTGGACAGGTCGAGAATTGGTCTCCAACTTTTTCGTTTCTTGGAACTAGGAATAGTCTGGAGTAGAACCCCTTTCCTTGCTCTGCTGTTGGCACTCTTTCCACAGCTCTCATGTTTGCTAACTCCATTATCTGGCGTAGAGCCTCTATTTTTGATTTGGAGGTAGATTTGGCATTCCTCTTTTGACTGGAAAAGTGTGGAAGTGAAACCGTAACCTTGATCTATGGTTTGTAAAATCCACTTGTCCTTTGTTATGTAGTGCCAGTTCTTTGAAAATAAGGTTAACTTTCCGCCTAGAGGAGCTGCTATTTGTTCCCTGGTAGGATTTAGGTTTAGGTTAAGTCACTGTGGTTGTGTTGATGTAGTGGCGGTGGCTGTGTCTGTGCCTCTGTTGTTACCTTGCCACTGTCTTCCTCTGTAGGCACCTCCTCTGGATTGGTTTCTGCCTCTGGAGCGTCTATTCCTGCCCCTTTGAAATTTTGTGGAGTCAGGAAAGGACCAATTTTGGCAGGCCAGTTCCTGCTAAACCTTGGGGTTGAACCTGCAAGAAATCTTTAACAGTTTGAACAGATTTTGCCTTTTCTTCCATTTTCTTCATAACCTGCTGGGCAGATGTACCAAACAAACTTGTCTTGTCCATAGGAGCATCTAGCAACTTAGCTTTAACATGATCCGGTAAAGCTTGTTCCTTTAGCCATGCATGCCTTCTTATCACTGTGCCTGTCATGGCTGATCTAAATGAAGCCTCCAGTGCATCATAGCCACATTTTAAGGAATGGTTGCTAACCTGTTGTATGTTATTTACCATCTCTAATACATATTTCTTATCAAGAGATTCATCAGTGGTTAGTTTTTAGTTAACTGATCCAGCATAAACTCTTGGTATTGTATCATGTGAAACTGACAGTTTAAAGCTCTAGCTGAGAGAGTAGCTGAAGTGTAGCCAGTTTTACCCCATCTGTCTAATGACCTTGCTTCCCTTTCAGAAGGAATAGGGTTTTAGCTATGGTCGCTGCTACTGCCTTGGGGCCCTGGGATATAGTTTCTGGGTCTGCAAGTGGAGCCTTGTAAAGGTGGTGATGAGTATCTGGCACCCTGTAAAATCTATCTGGTTTGGCAGGGGCTGGGGGTAAAGAATCTGGAGCGGAGCAAACATCATTGAAAGCATCATCCACCACAGAGAGAACAGGGGGTATAGCTAAGGGCCTGTGCTGTGGGAGGTGCAGAAAAGTCCTAAGTCTTTCTGGAGTCTGAAAAATCCTGTTGCTGCCATTGGAACTGTTCTCGCATGGCATGTAAGGTTTCCCCAAAGGAGAATTCTTCTGGCGGGGAAGCAGCTGGGATGGATTCTTCAGCATCAAAATCTTCAAAATTGGAGAAGGGAGCCTCAGGCTGGTCAGTTATGTCTGATTCATCAGCAGAATCATCAGAGGACACTGGCTCGGGGGGCTCTGCCCTAGGTCTCTTCTCTGGGGGCTGAGAGGCCCTGTCTGGGTGAGATTGAGATCCTCTAATTAAAGAAATTAAATCTTCTGCCAAAGTAAGCATTTGAGAACTAGAAGAAGGCCTGGATGTGGGTGGTTTAACAGGCACTGTTTTAGCAGTCTTGGCTGCTTTAGCCCTGGCGAAGGCCTTAATGGACATGGCTGCTGGAGGCCTAGCAGCACCACGTGCTGGGGTAGAAACATCCAAGGGGATGGTGTCTGATAAGTCAACCACCGTAGTGGGTAAAATTTCTGAAGGCGTTTCAAGAGTTGTAGCAGGGGCCTCAGTTGTAGGAATAGGTTCAGCTGTACTTTGTTCAGTTTTCTCGGTTTCGGAAACAGAGACACTCATGTTTGTTTGACCATGGTTTCGGCGAAACCGCGGACCGGAAAGTGTCGGTCTTTATCTTTGCGTTTTTGCTAGATTGGGTAGTCGGAGGATCCGGCATAATGTACGCAAAATCAGAACCGAAAAACTGTTCTGCAAACTCCGACCGACGCCTAAGCGTTCGTCGGTTGAAAGAAGCACAGGCGAACAGGCTGCTACGTCGTGGGCTGGGCCTAAACAAGGCAGACAGTAAGAGTGGAAATCTTTATGAGGTATTTGTTTCCCACAGTTTAAACAATTGTTAACTTTTTCTGACATCGGCTGAGGCAAGAAAGAGTCCCCAGCGGGTACTTAGCTTTAGAAGTCTTGGTAGTATTCGGTAGAAGTAATCTCTGGATCCGACCGACCGGCACTTGCGAACAGCTTCTGCTTCGGGCGCCATGCGGCAAGAAAGACTGAGGAAAATGGCGTTGGCTGATGCCTTTATACCCGAAGACCAACAGAGATGACGTCGGGTGGAGTGCGACATCAGCCGAAGCCGGACCCGGACTTTGGAATCCGGCCGACTGAAGGGCTGCCTGACGACAGGACAACCCACTTGTTATGACTGCAGATACATCCATGAAGGACATCAGCAAAATATGAAAGCCTGGCATTAGGTTATCATACATTCATTCAACTTGATGTAATTCAGGGTAGAAGAATCACCACATCCTATCTTTGCACTCAAGAAGTATAAAAACAGAGAAACTAATCGTGCATAGGGCACAACTCATCAAAAGATCGTAACATTTACTTCACATTCATAAATCAAGATTAACCAATAAAGATGACGTATGAGGAAGGGAAAACCATTATTAGAATTACTCATTTAGACACTACTGAAATACTGTCTGAGGGCCAGAATGAAAGACTTGGTACATCTATGTCAGATACTGTCTGGTACACTATTTCAGGCTTTTACAACTACAGATGTCAAGGAGGAGTCACCATCCCAACTGGGGCTGCTTAACGCCAGTAAGGAAAGTAAAGTCGTGTGCCTACCATAAATGTAGATGTTAGAGTGTATTCACGGTTGCAGTCATTACTCTTGGGTTATCCTGCTGGCAGGCTACCCACAGTCGGCCAGAGTTCCAAAGTCTAGGTCCAGCGTCGGTTGCTGTCGCCTCTTCCCTGATGTCAGTGCGCCAGGGGTATAAAAAATGCAGCTGACGCCATTTTCTTCAGTTTTTCTTGCCCCAGATGTCAGGTGTCCCCAAATTGGTAGGCTAAAAATATTATGCCAATAATTTTGCATGCAGTAAAATAAACATTTCCTTCGTCTACAAGCAAGTACACCACATAGGTTGTATAAGCTAGAGAAGTATAGGCAAGTTCCAGCTAAGAAAAGAGGGATGGAGGGTGGGTAACCTGAACTGCAACAGTGAATACACTCAAACATCTACATCTATGGTAGGTACACAACTGTACTATGTTCATGTTTCACTGTTGCAGTCATTACTCTTGGGTTGAATCCCAAAGCTAAGGCTGGGTGGCTGGGCCTAAATAGCATTAGGAGAGGCTATAAGGCCTTGCAAAACTGCAGTGGCGAAGCCTGCTCTGGATTTAGAGTAGAGAGGTAAATGGTAGTGCTTTGTAAAAGTGTGCACTGAACTCCAAGTTGCAGCCTCTAAAATGTCTTTGGTTGGTACTCCTCTGAGGAAGGCTGTTGAAGTGGCTGCTGCCCTGGTGGAATGAGGCCTAATGCCCTTGGGCACTGATTTGCCATGTTGTGAGTAGCAGAAACGAATGCAGTGGCCTATCCATTTTGAAATGATCTGTTTTGAGATAGGCTTTCCTTGAGATCCTGCAGCATATGCCACTAAAAGTTGCTCAGTTTTTCTGAAAGCTTTAGTTCTGTCCAAGTAGAAGCGTAGTTGCCTGTGTATGTCCAAGGAATGCAGAAGTCTCTCACCCTTATTCTGTGGGTTTGGATAAAAGGTAGGCAAATGAATGGTTTGGTTAAGGGCCACACTGGACATTACCTTAGGCATAAATGCTGGGTTCATCCTTAGAGAGACCCTGTCTGGATGGAAAATGATGAAAGGTTCCACAGCCATGAGTGCCTGTAACTCTGAAACTCATCTTGCAGAGGTTATTGCTAGGAGCAGAGCTGTTTTCCAAGATAAAAACTTTATATCAGCTGTATTGGCTGGCTCAAAAGGCGGCAGTGTGAGTTTTTCCAAGACATAATTGAGGTCCCATGCAGGTATTGGGGCTCTCCTTGGAGGTCTTATGTTTTTGGACCCTCTGAGGTACTGCCTTAGCAATGGATGGGAAAAAATAGGAGGTTCCGTATTGTAACCACGAAACAATATCCACGTAGCACATAGCTCACAAAGTCAGTGTGCCACACAGTCACAGCCCTTAAGGCTAAACAACACACCTAATACACTTGGAATAGGCGACTATTGTCAGACACACTGACGTCCCACTCACCAGGCTGAACAATGAGAAGGTCACTGTAAACTGCCTGTTGGGTACCAGGATCCGCCACATAACACAAGCACTCAGGTCACTCCAAAGCAAGTACAAATAGGACTCCGTCACTGTCCATGCTGGTGTGAATGACCTGAGACGTACCTCCCTGGACTACATGAAAAAAGACGTACAGGAGCTCTTTGATCATGTAGCCCAGGCCGGTATGACCCTGACCTTGAGTAGCATCTTACCCTCAGAAAAGAATGATGCCACAGTATAAAAACAAAATGATCAATTTTAACAACTGGCTAAAGTATTGGTGTCATTCAAAGGGGATCCAGTGTCTGTCAGCCTGGGATGACATGCTCAACAAGCCACGTTGCTTCGCTAGGGACGGCTTGCACTTGTCACCACTGGGTTTTCGAATACTGGCAAAGGCTCTTGCCTCCCCCATAGTGCCTTTTTTAGGCGAGGCTCAAAAGACAAACCCACCCTCATAGACAATAGAAAGAAAAAAAAACTAAGGGTAATGCTGCTCAACGCCAGAAGTCTAAAAGTACAGTTTTGTACCTACCATAAATGTAGATGTCCGATAGGTATGCATCTGCAGTCATAACATATGGGTTGTCCTGCCTCAGGCAGCCCTTCGGTCGGCCGGATTCCAAAGTCTGGGTCTGGCCTCGGCTGATGTCGCACTTTCCCCGACGTCAGAGCATCTGGGGTATAAAAGCATCAGCCGACGCCATTTTCCTCAGTTTTTCTTGCCCCAGATGCCAGGTGCCCTCTAGGAAGGCTAAATTTGGATAAATGCTGAAAAGTTCCAAACATTTGCAAATTATATACATGTATAAACAAACAAACAAATACACCATAATAGATTCCCCCAGCTAGCTAAAAGAGGGGTAAGCACCCTAGGAATACCACAGAGGGGAAGGAGGGAGGGTAATCCTGACTGCAGATACATACCTATCGGACATCTACATTTATGGTAGGTACAAAACTGTACTATGTCCTTCAAGGATACATCTGCAGTCATAAAATATGGGTAGAATACCATAGCCAATCTGGGGGAGGAGGTACTAAGAAAAGGATGGTGTAGTTAAGATCCCCTGCAGTACTGCAGTTGCAAACCCTGCTCTGGATCTAGAGTATAAAGGTAGATTGCAATGCTTGGCGAATGTATGCACGGAGCTCCAAGTAGCAGCTTCTAAAATGTCCTTGGTAGCCACCCCCCGTAGGAAGGCTGTAGTGGTGGCCGTGGCCCTTGTGGAGTGAGGCCTGATATTTTCAGGAACTGTCTTTCCATGAAAGGAGTAGCAAAAGCGAATGCAATTTCCTATCCATTTTGAAATTGTTTGGAAATTGCTCTTCCTTGCACCCCAGTTGCATATGCTACAAAAAGTTGGTCAGTTTTTCTGCTAGTTTTTGTTCTGTCCAAGTAGTAGCGTAGTTGCCTGTGTATATCCAGGGTGTGCAAAAGTTTTTCCCCTCTATTCTGTGGATTAGGGAAGAACGTAGGCAAGTGAATAGCTTGGTTCAAGGATATCCTAGATACCACCTTTGGCATAAAAGTAGGATTGGTTCTTAGTGACACCCTGTCCTGGTGGAAAATAAGAAAAGGCTGCACTGCCATTAATGCTTGTAACTCAGATACTCTTCTTGCTGAAGTGATTGCCAGAAGGAATGCAGTTTTCCAAGATAAAAACTGTAGATCCGCTGATGCTGCTGGTTCAAAAGGAGGTAGTGTCAGTTTCTCCAGCACAAAGTTGAGATCCCAGGTAGGAAGAGGGGGTCTTCTTGGAGGTTTAATATTTTTGATTCCTCTCAGAAATTGTCTGAGGAGAGGGTGTGAGACGATAGGTGGATCCACATTGTATTCTGCTGAAATTGCTGAAGCATGAATCTTAATGGAAGAATAGGACAGGCCATTGTAGAACAACTCTGCTAAGTATTCTAGGATATGTGTTAGGTTTGCCACTGTGACATCTGTGCCCTTTGATGTGCTCCAAATGAGAAATCTCTTCCATTTAGCTGAGTACGTCTTCCTTGTGGAAGGCCTGCGAGCCTCCAGGATAATGTCCTTCACTCTCTGAGATAAAACAGTTTGATTGGGATTTAAGGAATTTTCCAGGCAGTTAGCTGCAATGTTTTCAATTTGGGATGCAGGGTCTTGAAATTGTTCTGCGTCAGAAGAAGAGGCCATGGGGGAGAGGCCATGATTTTGCCTGAGACATGCTTCTCAATAATGGATACCAGTGTTGTCTTGGCCAGTCCGGAGCTATTAGTATCACTTTTGGCTGTTCCTCCCTGATCTTCAGTAGAACCTTGTACATCAATGGGAGAGGTGGGAAGGCATATACTGTTAGGGCTTTCCAGCTGAAAGAGAGAGAGTCCACCCTCCAAGCCTGTGGGTGGTATGTCCTTGAGCAGAATGTCTTCAGTTGATTGTTGAGTGGGGAGGCGAACAAATCTATCTCCGACATTCCCCATGTCTTTGCTATGAGTTGGAAGATGTCTGGGTGCAGCATCCATTCGTGTGCATCCATGGTAGTTCTGCTTAAGCTGCCCGCCAGTGTATTTTCTTTCCCTGGCACAAATTGGGCCTGTAGTTGGATATTGAGATTCAGGCATAGTTCCCACAGATTCATAGCCATCCGGCATAGAGGGTAGGAATGCGTGCCTCCCTGCTTGTTTATGTACCACATGACCGTGGTGTTGTCTGTCCTTATTAACAGGTGTCCTTGTTGGAGGAAGGGCTTGAATGCCTCGATTGCATGCCTCACTGCCAGCATTTCCTTTTGGTTTATGTGCATGCTTAGCTGTCCTTGAGGCCATAGGCCTTGGATACATTTGTCCTCCATGTGTGCTCTCCATCCTCGGTCTGAGGCGTCCGTGGTGATGGTCTGCCTTGGTTTTGGTTTGTTGAAAGGCAACCCTCTGTTGGACTGGCAGGCCTGAGCCCACCACAGGAATTCCTTTTGAAGGCATGGAATGATTGGTATCATGGTTTCTAAACTGTGACTGTGCTGAGACCATACACTCCTGAGGTACCATTGTAATTTCCTCATATGCAGCCTGGCATGTGGTATTAGAATTATGCAGCATGCCATGTAACCCAGGGCCTGCAGGATTTTCCTTGCAGTAAGCGGAGTTCGTCTTGTCAGAATCATGAAGTAATCTGGAAGTTGTTTTTGTTTTTCTTCTGTGAGAAAGGCCATTTGGGTGGTTGTGTCCAGATCTGCACCCAAAAAGGTTATCCTTTGGGATGGTACTAGTCTTGACTTTTGGATGTTGACTGTGTATCCCAAGGACTGTAGCAGGTGTATGGCATAGGCCAAGTCCTTTATCAAATTTTCCTTGCTGTCCACTTGTATTAGGCAGTCGTCCAGGTATGGGTAAATTTGAATTCCCTGTAGTCTGCAATGTGCAATTACTGATGCCAGGCATTTCGTGAATATTCTGGGCACAGTAGATAAGCCAAAGGGCAATGCTGAGAATTGATAATGCTCTGATCCTGCAAGAAATCTGAGGTGTCTTCTGCAGTCTGGTCGAATAGGGACGTGCAGGTATGCCTCCTTGAGATCTAGAGTCACCAGCCAAGACTCCTTGCCCAACATGGGAAGAAGTTGCTGTAGGGTCAGCATTTTGAATTTTGGCACAGAGATAAGTGTTCAGTGCGGACAGGTCGAGAATAGGCCTCCATTGATTTTCCTTTCTTGGTACAAGGAATAGTCTGGAGTAAAATCCTTGGCCTTGTTCTGAACATGGTACCTTTTCTATAGCTTTCATCTGAAGTAAATTGCTGACTTGTTTTAAAGCCTCTGCCCTCTGATTTGGTGGAAGGTTTGGCATTCCGCCTCTTTTTGGCAAAGTGTGAAAGTGGAACCTGTATCCTTTGTCTATTATTTGCAGTGTCCATGTATCCTTTGTGATATAATGCCAGTTTTGTGAGAATAAAGCCAGCTTTCCGCCCAAGGGTGCTTCTAGTTGATCCCTGGTAGGCGGAATCAGAGTTAAGTCATTGACCTTGACCTGGTGTAGTAGTTGTTGTTGCTGTTGCACTACTCCTCTGGTTGGCAGGCTGCCATTGACAGCCTCTGTATGAGCCCTTCGATTGACCTCTGCCTCTAGGGCACCTGTTCCTGCCTCTCTGGGCTCTGTCCGAGTCTGCAAAGGACCAATTCTTAGTAGGCCAGTTTCTGCTGAATCTCGGTGGTTGAACTTGCAGGAAATCTTTAACTGTTTGCACAGATTTTGCCTTTTCTTCAACCTTTTTTAAAATCTCCTGAGCAGAGGAGCCAAATACATTTTGTTTCTCCATTGGAGCATCCAGGAGTTTAGCTTTGACATGGTCTGGCAAAGATTGTTCCTTCAGCCAGGCATGCCTACGAATAATTGCCCCAGTCATAGCTGATCTAAATGAAGCCTCCAGTGCATCATAGCCACATTTTAAGAAATGATTACTAACCTGTTGCGAGTTGTGTACCAAATCCTGAAGGGATTAACGGTCTAGGGGTTCAGGAGAAGAAAGTTTCTTATTCATTTCATCTAACAAATATTCCTGGTACTGTATCATATGAAATTGACAGTTTAATGCCCTGACAGAAAGAGTTGCAGAAGTATACACCTTCTTTCCCCATCTCTCTAAAGCTCTAGACTCTCTGTCAGAGGGTAGAGGATTTTTGGCAGTAGCGGCCGCAACCCCTTTAGGGCCCTGAGAAATAGTTTCTGGGTCTGCAGAACGGGCTTTATACAAGTGGAAATGAGAATCCGGAACCCTGTAGTATCTGTCAGGCTTGGCAGGGGCCGGAGGGAGAGTATCAGGGGCCGTACTGACATCATTGTACACATCATCAATTACATTTAGAACAGGAGGTATAGCTAAGGGTCTATGCTGAGGCAAATGCAAAAAGGTCCTTAATCTTTTTCTAGAATCAGAGAAATCCTGACCTTGCCATTGAAAATGCACTCTCATGGAGTGTAGAGTCTCACCAAAGGAAAACTCCTCAGGAGGGGAGGCCGAAGGGATAGATTCCTCTGCATCTGAATCCTCATAAGGTGAGTAAGCCCCTTCCTGGAGGTCTGACAACTCAGATCCATCCGTGGAATCATCTGAGGAGTGTTGATCAGAGGGGTCAGTCCTGGGCCTTTTGTCTGGAGGAGGTTGAGAGGCCCTGTCTGGGTGTGGTTGTGAACCCCTAATTAAGGAAATAAGGTCCTCAGCTAGGCTGAGGATCTGTGAACTAGAGGTAGGCCTCTGGGAGGCAGATTTGGGAGGCAAAGCTTTTGAAAGTTTGGCAGCTTTAGCCCTTGAAAAAGGCCTTAATGGACATGGAAGCAGGGGGCCTAGCAGCCCCACGTGCAGGGGTAGAAATGTCCAAAGGTATGGTGTCGGACAATTCCTGCACACTAGCTTCGGTAGGTAGTTCTGAAGCCGACTCAGCCGGGGCCTCTCGGGCCTCGGTGGTCGGAAGTATGGTTTCGGAAGAAGGAATCGTCGAGGACTCTGTTTCCACCGAAACCGAGACACTCGCGGTAGGCCTAGCCGTGGTTTCAGCCGAAACCGCGGGCCGCGAGTGTCGGTCCTTTTCTTTGCGTTTTTTGACCATATGCGAAGTCGGAGTCTCCAATGGCATTTTATAAGCAAAAGCGGCTCCAAAAAATTCCTCTGCAAACTCCGACCGACGTCTAAGAGTTCGTCGGTTGAAGGAGGCACAGGCTAAACAGGCCGATACGTCGTGGTCTGGGCCTAAGCAAGGAAGCAGTAAGAATGGAAATCCTTATGAGGTATTTGTTTCCCACAAGTTAAACAATTATTTACTTTGTCTGACATCGGCTGAGGCAAGAAAGAGTCCCCAACGGGGTACTTAGCTTTTTTCGAAGTCTTCGGTAGCTGAAATCACTGGATCTGACCGACCGGCACTTGCGAACAGCTTCTGCTACGGGCACTGCGCGGCAAGAAAGACTGAGGAAAATGGCGTCGGCTGATGCTTTTATACCCCAGACGCTCTGACGTCGGGGAAAGTGCGACATCAGCCGAGGCCAGACCCAGACTTTGGAATCCGGCCGACCGAAGGGCTGCCTGAGGCAGGACAACCCATATGTTATGACTGCAGATGCATCCTTGAAGGACATCCTCAAGATGCACGCTCTCGAGACTCTCCTCAGTATGGAGAATACCGATATCTGTGCAGTAACAGAAACCTGGTTCAAGGCTCCCGAGAGCACCCCAGCACTAACAGGTTATACTTGAAAACCATGCTTTCCGGCCCCAAAACTCGGACCGAACCACAAAAGGAGAGGGAGTATCCATATTTATCAAAGATACCCACAACCTCCAGGATAGTGGCACTGCACGAAGCATCGGAGATCATCCATGTGCAACTAACAGTGGGCAAAACTGCCTTTCAGTTTATAGCCTGCTACAGACCACCCTCCCAAACACAGGAACCTCACTCGGCTTTCCTGAGAACACTGGAGAATATGAAGGTCTCTCCAAACACTATTATATTGGGTGATTTCAACTACCCAAACATCGATTGGGAAAACGACTCAAGCCCAAACATCCTCGCCCAACGGTTCCTAGAATTTATAAAACTCAACTGCTATGGAACAATTGGTCACCACTCCCACAAGAGGGGAAAACGTACTGGATCTGATCACCAACATGGGGTCTCCACGTTCCATACCAGAGGTATACCCCTCATTGGTAAGATCAGACCATAAACAAATCTCACTGGACATCCATATTCCGTCCCCACCCCTAGCCAAGGAAACCACGGTGAAGAACTTCTCAAAAGCAAACTTCACACTTCTCCAAACTGAGGTGGAATCCTTCAAAGCCCCCGGGCCTGTGGAAAATACGGCCCAAAATGCAGAATCCTTTACAAAAGCATTCTATGGACACCTACAGGAATGCATGGAGCATGCTATCCCAAATAAAACCAAGACTCACTCCTCCAAAGGCAGGAGTCCTGTCTGGTGAACCCCGGCCATAAATAAGCTATACAACAGAAGGAGAAAGCTACTACATGACGGAGCAAAATCCCAAAAAGGAAAGGCGTCACTGATCAGTACTAGCAAGAAACTACAATCCCTCATGAAATCATCTAAGGCCAGCTTCAAAAGAAAAATTGCACAAGACACTAAAGATAATCACAAGGCCTTCTTTAGTTATGTCAGAAACCTGGGAGGCAACTCCCAGATATGACCAGAGTTGGTGCAAAATGACAAAAAATACACTGAACCCACAGACATTGCCAACATCCTGGCAGAAATGTTCAGTGCAAACTTCTCCCCACCCTTCCCCCCCAAAAGAGCAAATGTCTATCCCAACAGTGTGTAGCCTTCCTGAGATCACAGATGCACAGGTGAGAGCTGCCCTCTCCAAAGCAAAAAACACAGAATCAATGGGACCAGACGGTGTCCCAGGCTGCGTCTTACATGAGCGCCAAGAAGAACTAAACCCTCATATAAAGTCACTGTTCAATCTCAGCCTTACTACAGGATATGTACCCAAGGAATGGCGTACAGCAACAGTGGTCCCACTCCACAAAGGTGGTGCCACAACAGACCCCGGAAACTATCACCCTATAAGCCTGAATAGCCTGGTCTGCAAAGCTATGGAGCGTATCATCATGGAAATCATAAACAAAGACATTGGGAACCTCCAGACACTGGATCCTACCCAATTCGGCTTTGTTAAAGGCAGATCTTGCCTCTTGAACCTGGCTGACTTCTTTGAAACAGTTACCAAAGCCATAGATGAAGGGGAAGGTAGTCCACACAGCCTACCTGGACCTCGCAAAACCCTTCGACACAATACCCCACTCGGGCATCATAAATAAGCTCACCAGCTTAAATATCAACCCCTATGTCACAAGATGGGTTGCAAACTGGCTCAGGGATAGAACCCACATGGTCAGAATAGCAAGTGCCATGTCAGACTCTAAACCAGTTACAAGTGGTGTCCCACAAAGCTCAGTCCTGGGACCTCTCTTGTTCGGTATATATTTCTCTGAGGTACAGGCTAACACGGGTGGACTATGGCTGACCAAGTTCGCAGATGACTGCAAGCTGGGTGCCGTAATTGACTCTCCAGCTGACACAAGCATCCTCCAAAAGGGTCTCACAGAGATGGATAACTGGTGCCAGAGCCATGGCCTAGAGCTAAATGCCAAAAAGTGCATAGTCATCCCAAGTGCCCACAAATTACCACATAGGTGGTAATCCATTAAGTACGGAAGAAGTAATTAGGGACTTGGGGACCCAAGTAGGTAGCAATCTCTCCTTTGACAATCACGTTGCCAAAGTGGTTAGAAAGACCTTCTATATAGCCCACCTCATCACAAAAGGGTTCACATCTAGATCAAGAGAGGTCAATGTGCCCCTCTACTCATCACTTATCAAGGCCATAATTGAGTACAATGCCCCGTTTGGGATGTACCTTACCAGACACCTGCAGCAACTGGAAAGACCCCAAAAGTATCTCACCAAGAGGATCAAGGGGCTCAAACAGATGCCCTATGCAATTCAGCTAAAGAAACTCCAGCTCTACTCAGTTGCGTACCGCCTACTCAGAGGCGATCTGTGTCTGACGTATAAAGCCATGTCCAACCCAGAATTAATGGACATGCTTCACCTCAGGAAATCCAAATCCCTTACAGCTACACGCTCCAGGGACTTGAACCTTAGCACAGAAATAAATAGGACATGCCGGTAGGACAGATTCAATCACAGAGGCTCCCCTCACTCTGGAACAAAATCCCAATCCATGTTAGGCAGAGCCCCTCACTGACCCTCTTCAAGAGAAATCTTGATGAGTGGATGGGAGATCGTAAGTTTACCCCTGGGATCTCTTCTGTGTCCCTGCTTGACAGAGGTACAGTAAACTAACCTTAAAAGGGCTACCTTCTGTGACCTGCTATACAGAGGCACAGTCAACTAACCTAAAAGGGTGGTGAAAGCCAAACACACTCTGGCTAGGCATATAAATGCCCTAGGGCAGATAGCCTAGTATCAACCTATGAACCTATAAATGAGCTGAAATGGCAGAGGCATGAATTTTAATTGATGAAAAGGATAGGCCTTTGTCAGGCATCTCAGTTAGGTATTGTAAAATCTGAGGAATATTTGGTACAGATGCGTCAATTCCTTGCGCCTGGTTCCAAGCACAGAATCTTTTCCATTTTTCTGCATAAGATTTTCTGGTACTGGGCCTCCTGGCCTCCAAAATAACATCCATCACTGCTTTAGAGAGAGGTGTGCTTTGAATGGTTGCATTATCCACCATGCTGCCAGATTTAGGGTCCTGAGTTGGCTGTGCAGAAAGTACAGTTTTGTACCTACCATAAATGTAGATGTTCGAGTGTTCACCCTGCTGCAGTCATTACACTTGGGTTATCCTGTCGTCAGGCGGTCCCGCAGTCGGACAGATTTCCAAAGTCTTGGTCAGACGTCGGTTGCTGTCGCCTCATCCCTGACGTCAGTGTGCCAGGGGTACATATACTGCAACCAACGCCATTTTCTTCTCTTTTCCTTGCCCCAGATGTCAGGTGCCCCCAAAAGGGTGATCCAAATCAGTACCAAAAAGTGAGAACACTGTACAGACACAAAAACCCTTCAGCTATAAGCAAATACATCAGTAAGGCATAGCATAGGTTTAGCCAGTAGATCAGAGGGGTTGGAGGGAGGGTAACCTGGACTGCAGCAGGGTGAACACTCTAACATCTACATTTATGGTAGGTTCAAAACTGTACTATGTTCATCGTGTTACCCTGCTGCAGTCATTACACTTGGGTTGAGTCCCAAAGCTAAGGTAGGGTGGAGGCATTATAGAGGGTTAGAGGAGGCAATGAGTCCCTGCAAAACTGCAGTGGCGAAGCCTGCCCTGGACTTGGAATAAAGAGGTAGGTGATAATGTTTGGTGAAGGTGTGTACAGAACTCCAAGTTAAAGCTTCTAAAATTTCCTTGGTAGGAACCCCCCTGAGAAAGGCTGTAGAGGTAGCTGTTGCCCTGGTAGAGTGGGATCTAATGGTAGGAGGAAAGTACAGTTTTGTACCTACCATAAATGTAGATGTCCGATAGGATGCATTCCTTACAAATGGGTTGTCCTGTCGTCAGGCAGCCCTTCGGTCTGCCGGATTCCAAAGTCTGGGTCTGGCCTCGTCTGGTGTCGCACTTCACCCGACGTCATAGCTGCAGTTATTCGGGTATAAAGGCATCAGCCGACGCCATTTTCCTTAGTGTTTCTTGCCCCAGATGCCAGGTGCCCTCTAGGAAGGCTAAATTTGGATAAATGCAAATGATTCCAAATAGTACAGAGCAAACAAAATATAAGCATATATGTACATATATACAAACAAATACACCATAATAGATTCCCCCAGCTAGCTACAAGATGGGCAAATACCCTAGGAGTACCACAGAGGGGAAGGAGGGTGGGTAATCCTGACTGCAGATGCATTCCTATCGGACATCTACATTTATGGTAGGTACAAAACTGTACTATGTCCTTCAAGGATGCATCTGCAGTCCTTACAAATGGGTAGAATACCATAGCCAAACTGGGGGAGGAGGAGAAATAAAATTATGGTGTAGTTAAGATCCCTTGCAAAACAGCAGTGGCAAAACCTGCTCGGGATCTAGAGTATAGAGGTAAATTATAATGCTTGGCAAATGTATGCACGGAGCTCCAAGTAGCAGCCTCTAAAATGTCTTTGGTAGCCACTCCTCGTAGAAAAGCTGTGGTAGTGGCTGTAGCCCTTGTAGAGTGAGGCCTGATGTTTTCTGCAGTTTTCTTCCCATGGTAGGAGTAACAAAATCTAATGCAATTTCCTATCCACTTAGAGATTGTCTGTTTTGAAATTGCTTTTCCTTCCATTCCTGTTGCATATGCTACCAGTAGCTGGTCAGTTTTTCTATTGCCCTTGGTCCTGTCCAGGTAGTAGTGTAATTGTCTATGTACATCCAAGGTGTGCAACAGTCTTTCTCCCCTGTTCTGTGGGTTGGGGAAGAATGTAGGTAGGTGGATAGCCTGAATTAAGGATACTCTGGAGACCACCTTAGGCATAAAAGTAGGATTTGTTCTCATGGACACTCTATCTTGATGGAAGATCAGGAAGGGCTGTACTGCCATTAATGCCTGTAGCTCAGATACCCTTCTTGCTGAAGTGATTGCCAGCAGGAAAGCAGTTTTCCATGATAAGTATTGTAATCCTGCTGTTGTGCTGCTGGTTCGAAAGGAGGGAGTGTCAATTTTTCTAGCACAAAGTTCAAGTCCCATGCTGGCAATGGTGGCTTCCTAGGTGGTTTTACATTTTAATTCCTCTCAGAAACTGCCTGAGCAGAGGATGTGAGAAGACTGGAGGATCCAAGTCGTATTCTGCTGAAATAGCTGATGCATGAATCTTAATGGAAGAATAGGACAGGCCTTTGTGGAAGAGCTCTGCCAAGTATTCCAGGATGCTGGCTATGTTTACCAGTGACACATTTTCTCCTTTTGCAGTACTCCAAATGAGATATCTTTTCCATTTTGCTGAATAATTTTTCTTGTTGAGGGTCTGCGAGCCTCCAAGATAATGTCTTTAACCCTTTGGGATAAATTTGGGTTAATTGGTCTTATGCAATGTTCCAGGCAGTCAGCTGCAGTGTTTTCAGGTTTGGATGCAGAGTGTTGTAGTTGTTCTGTGTTAACAGCAAGGGAACTAGGGGCAGGGGCCATATTTGTTCCCGAGACATGCTCCTCAGTAATGGGTACCAATGTTGTCTTGGCCAGTCTGGAGCTATCAGAATGATCCTTGGACGGTCCTCTTTGATCTTCAATAGCACCTTGTGCATCAAAGGAAGTGGTGGGAATGCATATGCTGTCAGGTTTTTCCAACTGAAAGATAGGGAGTCCACCTTCCAAGCAAGTGGGTGGTACGTCCTTGTGCAGAATTTCTTTAGTTGGTGATTGAGTGGGGATGCAAATAAGTCCACTTCTGGGAGTCCCCATTTTCTCGTACTGGTTTTGAAGATGTCCGGATGCAGCATCCATTCGTGGGCATCTGTGGTAGTTCTGCTTAGTATGTCTGCTAGAATGTTTTCTTTTCCTGGTACAAAAATTGCTTGTAACTGAATGTTGTAGCTCAGGGCCACATTCCAGAGGTCCATTGCCATCCGGCATAGAGGGTACGAGTGTGTGCCTCCCTGTTTGTTGATGTACCACATAACTGTGGTGTTGTCTGTCCTTATCAACAGTTGACCTTGTTGAAGAAATGGTCTGAATGTCTGAATTGCCAGTTTTACTGCCAGCATTTCCTTTTGATTTATGTGTAGGTGTAGCTGGTCTTGAGACCATAAACCTTGTATACACTTGTCCAGCATGTGGGCCCCCCAACCGAGGTCTGAGGCATCCGTTGTGATGGTTTGGCTGGGTTGAGTGTTGTGGAAGGGCAGTCCTTTGTTTGATTGACAGGCCTGAGCCCACCACTGGAATTCTTGCTTCAGGCATGGAATTATTGGAATTTGGGTTTCTAGGCTGTGCTTGTGCTGAGACCATAAATTTCTTAGGTACCACTGTAACTTTCTCATATGCAGTCTGGCATGTGGAACCAATATTATGCAGGATGCCATGAAACCCAAGGCTTGCAGGACTTTTCTTGATGTTAGCTGGTTCTGCTTTGTTAATGCCAAGAAGTAGAGAGGGAGTTGCTCCTGTTTTTCTACTGTTAGGAATGCCATTTGTTTCGCTGTGTCCAGCTCTGCACCCAAAAAGGTTATCCTTTGGGATGGTATCAGCCTTGACTTTTTTATATTGACTGTATATCCCAGGGCTTGTAGTAGGTAAATGACCCTTTTCAAGTCTTCTGCTAGCTTGTTTTTGTTGTCCACTTGTATCAGGCAGTCATCCAGGTAAGGGTAGATTTGGATTCCCTGAAGCCTGCAATGAGCAATTACTGATGCCAGGCATTTTGTGAACACTCTGGGCGCAGTAGATAAGCCAAAGGGCAATGCTGAGAATTGATAATGCTCTGATCCTGCAAGAAATCTGAGGTATCTTCTGCAATTTGGTCGTATGGGGACGTGCAGGTATGCCTCCTTGAGATCTAGAGTTACCAGCCAAGACTCCTTGCCCAGCATGGGAAGAAGCTGCTGTAGGGTCAGCATTTTGAATTTTGGAACAATGAGGAATGTGTTTAAAGCGGACAGGTCGAGAATAGGTCTCCATTTGCTTTCTTTTCTTGGTACCAGGAAGAGTCTGAGTAAAATCCCTGTCCTTGCTCCATAGATGGTACCTTTTCCACAGCTCTCATCCTTAATAATTGAGTTATTTGTTTTAGAGCTTCTGCCTTTTGATTTGGAGGTAGGTTTGGCATTCCTCTCTTCCCTGGTAGAGTATGGAAGTGAAACCTGTAACCTTGGTCTATTGTCTGCAAAATCCACTTGTCTCTTGTGATGTAATGCCAGTTTACTGAAAATAAAGCTAGCTTCCGCCTAAGGGTGCTTCTAGTTGTTCCCTGGTAGGTGCCAGAGCCAAGTCACTGTGATTGTCCTGTAGTAGTGGTGGTGGCTGTGTCTGTGGCTGTACCTCGCTGGTTGTTACCCTGCCACTGGCGTCCCTGTAGGCACCCCTGGATTGACTTCTGCCTCTTGAATGCCTATTTCTGCCTCTCTGAGCTCTGGAGGAGTCTGGAAAGGACCAATTCTTGGAGGCCAATTCCTGCTAAACCTTGGAGGTTGGACCTGTAAGAAATCTTTCACTGTTTGGACAGATTTTGCCTTCTCTTCCATCTTCTTCAGCACCTGTTGTGCAGGAGAGCCAAACAAATTGATCTTGTCCATAGGAGCATCTAGTAGTTTTGATTTGACATGGTCTGGTAAGGCCTGCTCTTTTAACCATGCATGCCTTCTGATAACTGTGCCAGTCATGGCTGATCTAAAGGAAGCCTCCAGTGCATCATAGCCGCATTTTAAGGAATGGTTACTGACTTGCTGTATGTTATGTACCATTTCCTGAACAGATTTTTTGTCTAATGATTCATCTGAGGACAGCTTTTTGGTTAACTGGCCTAGCATAAATTCTTGATACTGAATCATGTGAAACTGACAGTTCAAGGCCCTAGCTGAAAGAGTAGCAGAAGTGTAAACTTTTTTACCCCATCTCTCAAAGGACCTGGATTCCCTTTCAGAGGGTTTTGGCAGAGGTAGCTGCTACAGCCTTAGGTCCCTGGGAGATAGTCTGGATCTGCAAAGGAGCCTTATACAAATGGTAATGCGTGTCCGGGACCCTGTAGTACCTATCGGGCTTAGCAGGGGCCGGAGGTAGTGAATCAGGAGCAGTACAAGCATCATTAAATGCATCATCTACAACAGAAAGGACTGGAGGTATGGCTAAAGGCCTATGTTGTGGTAAATGCAGAAAAGTTCTAAGCCTCTTTCTGGAGTCTGAAAAATCCTGGCCCTGCCACTGAAATTGTTCCCTCATAGCATGCAAGGTTTCCCCAAAGGAAAATTCCTCAGGCGGAGAGGCAGAAGGAATGGACTCTTCAGCATCAGAGTCTTCATACGCGGAGAAAGCCGCCTCTGGAGGGTTTGTATTATCTGAATCATCAGAGGAGTAATCTGTAGAAACTGGCTCAGGGGGCTCTGCTCTAGGCCTCTTCTCTGGAGGTGGGTGAGAGGCCCTGTCTGGTTGAGGTTGGGATCCCCGGATTAAAGAAATGAGATCCTCTGCTAGACTAAGCATTTGTGAACTAGAGCTAGGCCTGTGAGGGGGGGTCTTAACAGGCACAGATTTAGTAGTTTTAGCTGCTTTAGCCCTGGCAAAGGCCTTAATGGACATGGTTGCAGGTGGCCTAGCAGCTCCACGTGCAGGGGTTGAAATATCCAAGGGAATAGTGTCAGATAATTCCTGAGAAACTGCAAGAGCAGGTGGGATTTCAGTAGCCGATTCCACCAGGTTGGAAGAGGCCTCAGTAGGAGGTAAGTTTTCGGCTGAAGGAAGAACCGCTTGCTGGGTTTCAGCCGAAACCGAGACACTCATGGTTGGCTTAACCGCGGTTTCGGCCGAAACCGCGGACCGCGAGTGTCGGTCCTTTTCCTTGCGCTTTTTAGATATTTGCGTAGTCAGAGGATCCGACGGCATAATGTAAGCAAAAACGGAGCCGAAAAACTCCTCAGCAAATTCCGACCGACGTCTAAGCGTCCGCCGGTTAAAAGAAGCACAGGCTAGACAAGCTGCTACGTCGTGGTCTGGGCCTAAACAAGGTAAGCAGTAAGAGTGGAAATCTTTATGAGGTATTTGTTTCCCACAAGTTAAACAGTTATTCACTTTTTCTGACATCGGCTGAGGCAAGAAAGAGTCCCCAACGGGGTACTTAGCTTTAGAAGTCTTGGTAGTAGTAGAAGTATTCGGTAGTAGTAATCTCTGGATCTGACCGACCGGCACTTGCGAACAGCTTCTGCTTGGGCGCCACGGCAAGAAAGACTGAGGAAAATGGCGTCGGCTGATGCCTTTATACCCGAATAACTGCAGCTATGACGTCGGGTGAAGTGTGACACCAGCCGAGGCCAGACCCAGACTTTGGAATCCGGCCGACCGAAGGGCTGCCTGACGACAGGACAACCCATTTGTAAGGACTGCAGATGCATCCTTGAAGGACATCTGGTTTCCCATGATTGGTATAGCAGAATCGTATGCAATGGCCTATCCATTTACAAATGGTTTGCTTGGAAATGGCCCTCCCTTGAGAAGCTGTAGCATAGGAAACAAACAGCTGGTCAGTTTTTCTGAAAGCTTTAGTTTTATCCAAGTAATATCGAAGCTGCCTGTGAATGTCCAAGGAATGTAGGAGTCTCTCCCCTTTGTTCTGTGGGTTGGGGAAGAAAGTGGGTAGATGGATGGTTTGATTTAAAGCTACGCTGGAAACCACCTTAGGCATGAAGGAAGGATTAGTTCGTAGGGAAACTGTGTCCTGATGAAAAATGAGGACAGGTTCCACTGCCATAAGTGCCTGTAATTCTGAAACTCTCCTAGCAGAAGTTATTGCCAGGAGCAGGGCAGTCTTCCAAGATAGGAACTGAAGGGCTGCAGAAAAAGCTGGTTCAAAGGGAGGTAATGTTAGTTTTTCCAGAACAAAGTTGAGGGTCCCATGTAGGTGTAGGAGCTCTTCTAGGTGGTCTAATGTTTTTTGCCACTCTGAGGAACTGCCTCAGGAGTGGATTTGAAAATAAAGGTGGATTTGTGTCGTAGTGAGATGAAATAGCTGAAGCATGGATTTTAATAGAGGAGAAGGAAAGTCCTTTATGCAACATCTCAGCTAAATACTGCAGAATGTGAGGCATATGAGGCTGAGTTGTATCCAGGCCTTTAGCTTGGTTCCAAGCTGAAAACCTTTTCCATTTGTCCGAGTAAGCCTTCCTGGTGCTTGGCCTCCTGGCTTCTAGAATAACATCCAGTACTGCTTGTGAAAGAGGGGCTGGTTGGCTGCTTAAATGATTTGCCATGCAGCCAGGTTTAAGGTTTTGATCTGGTTGTGTAGAATCTGCTTGTCCTGCTGTGTGAGCAAATGAGGTATTTGAGGCAATATCCATGGTGGACTGTGAGCCATATTCTTCAATAGTGGGTACCAGTGCTGGCGTGGCCAGTCTGGGGCTATGAGAATCATTCGAGGTTTCTCCTTTTTGACTTTCAAAAGAACCTTTATGAGAAGAGGTAATGGTGGAAAAGCATATGCTGTCAGGTTTTTCCAACTGAAGGAGAGAGCATCCACTTTCCAAGCTTGTTGGTGGAATGTCCTTGTATAAAATTTTGTCAGCTGGTAATTATGAGGACTGGCAAACAGGTCTATATTTGGTAGGCCCCATCTTTGAATTATCATTGCAAATATTAGTGGGTCTAGCTTCCACTCGTGGGGATCTTTGATGTTTCTGCTTAGGTCGTCTGCCAATGTGTTTTTCTGTCCTGGCAGGAAGTGAGCTTGTAATTGGACTTGGTAGGTCAGAGTTGTGTTCCATAAGATTATTGCTTGCCTACAAAGAGGGTAGGAATGTATGCCCCTTGTTTATGTACCATATTATTGTGGTGTTGTCCGTCTTTATTGCCAGTTGTCCAGGTTGTTGTAGATCCTTGAAGGCTGTCGGCGCTTTCTGTACAGCTAGCATCTCTTTTTGTTTTATGTGCAGTTTTCTTTGCTCTGCAGTCCATAGGCCTTGAATGCATTGCCCTGCCATGTGAGTCCCCCAGGCATAGTCTGAAGCATCTGTTCTGATAGTTTGCCTGGGTGGAAGCAAGGTGAAAGGCTGACCCTTGTTGAGGTGACATGCCTGTGCCCACCATAGAAATTGCTGTTGTAGGCAGGGAATGAAAGATATCACTGTGTTCAAGCTGTGGCTGTGTTGAGACCATACGGTTTTTAGGAACCATCGTAATTTCCTCATATGCAGTTTTGCAAATGGTATTATCAGAATGCAAGATGCCATGAAGCCCAAAGCCTGCAGAATTTTTCTTGCAGTTAATTGGGTCTCTGTTGCCATTGTCTTGAAATATTGAGTCAGTTGTAATTGCTTGTCTGGTGTAAGATGAGCCTTCTGGGCCGTTGTGTCCAAGCTGGCACCCAGGAATGTCATTTTTTTGTGAGGGTACTAGTTTTGACTTCTTTTCGTTTACTCTGTACCCCAGACAATTTAGTAGATGCTTCACAAAAGTCAGATGTTGTATGAAAATGTCTTTTCTTTCTGCTTGGATGAGACAGTCGTCCAGGTATGGATATATTTGAATTCCTCTGTCTGCAGTATGCAATTACTGGTGCCAGGCATTTTGTGAATACTCTGGGTGCAGTAGAAAAGCCAAAGGGTAATGCAGAGAATTGATAATGTGTTGAACCTGCAATGAAACGGAGGTATCTTCTGCAACTTTGTCTGATAGGGACATGCAGGTATGCCTCCTTGAGGTCCAACGTTACCAGCCATGCTTCCTTTTCCAACATGGGAAATAGCTGCTGTAGTGTTAGCATCTTGAATTTGGGAACATGTAAGTAGAGTTAAAATTGAAAGGTCCAGAATTGGTCTCCAAGCATCTTCTTTCCTGGGTACTAGGAATAGTCTTGAGTAAAATCCTTGGCCTTGCTCTTGAGTTGGCACCCTTTGAATGGTTCTCATGGCCATGAGAGCTGTAATTTGGTTTTGAGCCTCTGCCCTTTGATTTTGTGGCAGGTTTGGCATTCCTCTTTTTATTGGCAAGGTGTGAAAGTGGAATCTGTATCCTCGTAAAATAATGTCTAGGACTCATTTGTCCTTTGTGACCATGTGCCAGTTGTCTACAAATAATGCTAGTTTTCCCCAGAACTGAAAGAAGAACTTTGGTTGGTCAGTGGAGGTGCAAGTCATTGAGTTTGCCTTCTGGTGGCTTGAGACCTGTCTTCTCCTCCCTTCTGGGTTGGAGTGGTCCATTGGTGAGGTCTATACTGAGCTTGTGGTTGTCCTCTGCCCCTTGGGTGCCTGTACCCCTCTGAGGCCTGTCAGTGGCTGGAAAGGACCAATTCTTAGGTTGGCCAGTTTCTGCTGAAGCGAGGGTTGTACCTGCAGGAAATCTTTGACTGTCTGCACAGATTTTGCCTTATCTTCAACCTTCTTTAAAACTTCTTCTGCTTTAACAGAGGAGCCAAATACATCCTGTTTCTGCATTGGAACATCCAGCAGTTTAGCTTTAACATGGTCAGGCAGACTTTGTTCCTTTAACCAGGCATGCAACGTATAACTGAACCAGTCATAGCTGCTCTGCATGAAGCCTCCAGTGAATCAAACCCACATTTTAAGAAATGTTTGCCCACCTGCTCAGTGGTGTACCAAATCCTGTACTTCTTTCAATTCAGATTGTTGAGGAAGGTTTCTTATTCATTTCATCTAACAGATCAGAAATTGCTGATACTGTATCATATGGAACTGACAGTTTAGAGCTCTGACAGCTAAAGTGGCTGAGGTGTAAACCTTTTTCCCCATCTGTCTAGTGCTCTAGACTCTCTTTCAGAGGGTACTGGATTTTGGCAGTAGCCTTAGCCCCCCTTTGGGACCCTGAGAAATAGTCTCTGGGTCAGCTACTGGGATTTATACAAGTGGAAATGAGAATCAGGTACTCTGTAGTATCTGTCAGGCTTGGCAGGGCAGGAGGGAGAGAATCAGGGTTGAAACTGGATTCATTGTAAACATCATCAATTACATTTAGAACAGGAGGTATGGCTAGAGGTCTGTGTTGAGGCAAATGCAAAAACTCTGAGCTTTTCTTGAATCAGAGTAATACTGACCTTGCCATTGAAAATGTTCCCTCATGGAGTGTAAAGTTTCCCCAAAGGAAATCTTCTGGAGTAGAAGCTGAGGGAATAGAGTCCTTAGCATCTGAATCCTCATAAGGTGAGTAAGCCCTTCCTGAGGTCTGACAACTCAGATCCATCCGCGGAATCATCTGAGGAGTGTTGATCAGAGGGGTCAGTCCTGGGCCTTTTGTCTGGAGGAGGTTGGAGAGGCCCTGTCTGGGTGTGGCTGTGAACCCCTAATTATGAGGACAAGGTCCTCAGCTAGGCTGAGGATCTGTGAATCAGAGGTAGGCCTCTGGGAGGCAGATTTGGGAGGCAAAGCTTTTGAAAGTTTGGCAGCTTTAGCCCTTGAAAAGGCCTTAATGACATGGAAGCAGGGGCCTAGCAGCCCCACGGCAGGGGTAGAAATGTCCAAAGGCATGGTGTCGACAATTCCTGCACACTAGCTTCGGTAGGTTCTGAAGTCGACTCAGCCGGGCCTCTCAGGCCTCGTGGTCGGAAGTATGGTTTCGAAGAAGGAATCGCCGAGGACTCTGTTTCGACCGAACCGGTGACACTCGCGCGTAGGCCTAGCTCGCGGTTTCAGCCGAAAACCGCTGTCACATGAAAGTGTCGGTCCTTTTCTTTATGCTTTTGACTATATGCTAAGTCGGAGTCTCCAATGGCATTTTATAAGCAAAGCGCTCCAAAAATTCCTCAGAGAACTCCGCAATCGACGCCTAAGAGTTCGCCGGGTTGAAGGAGGCACAGGCTAAACAGGCCGATACGTCGTGGTCTGGGCCTAAGCAAGGAAGCAGTAAGAATGGAAATCCTTATGAGGTATTTGTTTCCAACAAGTTAAAACAATTATTTACTTTGTCTGACATCGGCTGAGGCAAGAGAGAGTCCCCAACGGGTACTTAGCTTTTTTCAAGTCTTCGGTAGCTGAAATCACTGGATCTGACCGACCGGCACTTGCAACAGCTTCGCTACTGGCACTGCGCGGCAAGAAAGACTGAGGAAAATGGCGCCGGCTGATGCTTTTATACCCCAGACGCCTTGACGCCGGGAAAGCGACATCAGCCGAGGCCAGACCCAGACTTTGGAACCGGGGTCGATCAAGGGCTGCCTGAGGCAGGACAACCCATATGTTATGACTGCAGATGCATCCTGAAGGACATCCTCAAGATGCACGCCTCAGACTCTCCTCAGTATGGAGAATACCGATATCTGTGCAGTAACAGAAACCTGGTTCAAGGCTCCAGAGCACCCCAGCACTAACAGGTTATACTTGAAAACCATGCTTCCGCCCCAAAACTCGGACCGAACCACAAAAGGAGAGGGAGTATCCATATTTATCAAAGATACCCACAACCTCCAGGATAGTGGCACTGCACGAAGCATCGGAGATCATCCATGTGCAACTAACAGTGGGCAAAACTGCCTTTCAGTTTATAGCCTGCTACAGACCACCCTCCCAAACACAGGAACCTCACTTGACTTTCCTGAGAACACTGGAGAATATGAAGGTCTCTCCAAACACTATTATATTGGGTGATTTCAACTACCCAAACATCGATTGGGAAAACGACTCAAGCCCAAACACCCTCGCCCAACGGTTCCTAGAATTTATAAAACTCAACTGCTATGGAACAATTGGTCACCACTCCCACAAGAGGGGAAAACGTACTGGATCTGATCACCAACATGGGTTCTCCACGCTCCATACCAGAGGTATACCCTCATTGGTAAGATCAGACCATAAACAAATCTCACTGGACATCCATATTCCGTCCCCACCCCTAGCCAAGGAAACCACGGTGAAGAACTTCTCAAAAGCAAACTTCACACTTCTCCAAACTGAGGTGGAATCCTTCAAAGCCCCCGGGCCTGTGGAAAATACGGCCCAAAATGCAGAATCCTTTACAAAAGCATTCTATGGACACCTACAGGAATGCATGGAGCATGCTATCCCAAATAAAACCAAGACTCACTCCTCCAAAGGCAGGAGTCCTGTCTGGTGAACCCCAGCCATAAATAAGCTATACAACAGAAGGAGAAAGCTACTACATGACGGAGCAATATCCCAAAAAGGAAAGGCGTCACTGATCAGTACTAGCAAGAAACTACAATCCCTCATGAAATCATCTAAGGCCAGCTTCAAAAGAAAAATTGCACAAGACACTAAAGATAATCACAAGGCCTTCTTTAGTTATGTCAGAAACCTGGGAGGCAACTCCCAGATATGACCAGAGTTGGTGCAAAATGACAAAAAATACACTGAACCCACAGACATTGCCAACATCCTGGCAGAAATGTTCAGTGCAAACTTCTCCCCACCCTTCCCCCCCAAAAGAGCAAATGTCTATCCCAACAGTGTGTAGCCTTCCTGAGAGAATCAATGGGACCAGACGGTGTCCCAGGCTGCATCTTACATGAGCGCCAAGAAGAACTAAACCCTCATATAAAGTCACTGTTCAATCTCAGCCTTACTACAGGATATGTACCCAAGGAATGGCGTACAGCAACAGTGGTCCCACTCCACAAAGCAGGAAAGCCACAACAGACCTCGAAACTATCACCCTATAAGCCTGAATAGCCTGGTCTGCAAAGCTATGGAGCGTATCATCATGGAAATCATAAACAAAGACATTGGGAACCTCCAGACACTGGATCCTACCCAATTCGGCTTTGTTAAAGGCAGATCTTGCCTCTGAACCTGGCTGACTTCTTTGAAACAGTTACCAAAGCCATAGATGAAGGGGAAGGTAGTCCACACAGCCTACCTGGACTCCTAAGAAAACCCTTCGACAATACCCCACTGGCATCATAAATAAGCTCACCAGCTTAAATATCAACCCCTATGTCACAAGATGGGCTGCAAACTGGCTCAGGATAGAACCCACATGGTCAGAATAGCAAGTGCCATGTCAGACTCCTAAACCAGTTACAAGTGGTGTCCCACAAAGCTCAGTCCTGGGACCTCTTGTTCGGGTATATATTTCTCTGAGGTACAGGCTAACACGGGTGGACTATGGCTGACCAAGTTCTAGATGACTGCAAGCTGGGTGCCGTAATTGACTCTCCAGCTGACACAAGCATCCTCCAAAAGGGTCTCACAGAGATGGATAACTGGTGCCAGAGCCATGGCCTAGAGCTAAATGCCAAAAAGTGCATAGTCATCCCAAGTGCCCACAAATTACCACATAGGTGGTAATCCATTAAGTACGGAAGAAGTAATTAGGGACTTGGGGACCCAAGTAGGTAGCAATCTCTCCTTTGACAATCACTGCCAAAGTGGTTAGAAAGACCTTCTATATAGCCCACCTCATCACAAAAGGGTTCACATCTAGATCAAGAGAGGTCAATGTGCCCCTCTACTCATCACTTATCAAGGCCATAATTGAGTACAATGCCCCGTTTGGGATGTACCCACCAGACACCTGCAGCAACTGGAAAGACCCCAAAAGTATCTCACCAAGAGGATCAAGGGCTCAAACAGATGCCCTATGCAATTCAGCTAAAGAAACTCCAGCTCTACTCAGTTGCTGCACTTACTCAGAGGCGCATCTGTGTTCGACGATAAAGCCATGTCCAACCCAGAATTAATGGACATGCTTCACCTCAGAAATCCAAATCCCTTACAGCTACACTTCCAGGGACTTGAACCTTAGCACAGAAATAAATAGGACATGCCGGTAGGACAGATTCAATCACAGAGGCTCCCTCACTCTGGAACAAAATCCCAATCCATGTTAGGCAGAGCTCTCACTGACCCTCTTCAAGAGAAATCTTGATGAGTGGATGGGAGATCGTAAGTTTACCCCTGGGATCTCTTCTGTGTCCCTGCTTGACAGAGGTACAGTAAACTAACCTTAAAAGGGCTACCTTCTGTGACCTGCTATACAGAGGCACAGTCAACTAACCTAAAAGGGTGGTGGAAAGCCAAACACACTCTGGCTAGGCATATAAATGCCCTAGGGCAGATAGCTTAGTATCAACCTATGAACCTATAAATGAGCTGAAATGGCAGAGGCATGAATTTTAATTGATGAAAGGATAGGCCTTTGTCAGGCATCCCAGTTAGGTATTGTAAAATCTGAGGAATATTTGGTACAGATGCTAATTCCTTGGCCTGGTTCCAAGCAGAGAATCTTTTCCATTTCTGCATAAGATTTTCTGGTACTGGGCCTCCTGGCCTCCAAAATAACATCCATCACTGCTTTAGAGAGAGGTGTGCTTTGAATGGTTGCATTATCCACCATGCTGCCAGATTTAGGGTCCTGAGTTGGCTGTGCAGAAAGTACAGTTTGTACCTACCATAAATGTAGATGTTCGAGTGTTCACCCTGCTGCAGTCATTACACTTGGGTTATCCTGTCACAGGCGGTCCCAAGAGTCGGACAGATTTCCAAAGTCTTGGTCAGACGTTGGTTGCTGTCGCCTCATCCCTGACGTCAGTGTGCCAGGGGTACATATACTGCAACCAACGCCATTTTCTTTCTTTTCCTTGCCCCAGATGTCAGGTGCCCCCAAAAGGGTGATCCAAATCAGTACCAAAAGTGAGAACACTGTACAGACACAAAAACCCTTCAGCTATAAGCAAATACATCAGTAAGGCATAGCATAGGTTTAGCCAGTAGATCAGAGGGGTTGGAGGGAGGGTTCTGACTGCAGCAGGGTGAACACTCTAACATCTACATTTATGGTAGGTTCAAAACTGTACTATGTTCATCGTGTTACCCTGCTGCAGTCATTACACTTGGGTTGAGTCCCAAAGCTAAGGTAGGGTGGAGGCATTATAGAGGGTTAGAGGAGGCAATGAGTCCCTGCAAAACTGCAGTGGCAAAGCCTGCCCTGGACTTGGAATAAAGAGGTAGGTGATAATGTTTGGTGAAGGTGTGTACAGAATTCCAAGTTGCAGCTTCTAAAATTTCCTTGGTAGGAACCCCCCTGAGAAAGGCTGTAGAGGTAGCTGTTGCCCTGGTAGAGTGGGATCTAATGGTAGGAGGAAAGTACAGTTTTGTACCTACCATAAATGTAGATGTCCGATAGGATGCATTCCTTACAAATGGGTTGTCCTGTCGTCAGGCAGCCCTTCGGTCTGCCGGATTCCAAACACTGGGTCCGGCCCCGGGTGGTGGCGCACTTCACCAGACGCCATAGCAGCAGTTATTCAGTATAAAGGCACCAGCCGACGCCATTTTCCTTAGTGTTTCTTGCCCCAGATGCCAGGTGCCCTCTAGGAAGGCTAAATTTGGATAAATGCAAATGATTCCAAATAGTACAGAGCAAACAAAATATAAGCATATATGTACATATATACAAACAAATACACCATAATAGATTCCCAGCTAGCTACAAGATGGGCAAATACCCTAGAGTACCACAGAGGGGAAGGAGGGTGGAGCCTGACTGCAGATGCATTCCTATCGGACATCTACATTTATGGTAGGTACAAAACTGTACTATGTCCTTTAAGGATGCATCTGCAGTCCTTACAAATGGGTAGAATACCATAGCCAAACTGGGGAGGAGGAGAAATAAAATTATAGGTAGTTAAGATCCCTTGCAAAAACAGCAGTGGCAAAACCTGCTCGGGATCTAGAGTATAGAGGTAAATTATAATGCTTGGCAAATGTATGCACGAGCTCCAAGTAGCAGCCTCTAAATGTCTTTGGTAGCCACCCTCAGAAAAGCTGTGGTAGTGGCTGTAGCCCTTGTAGAGTGAGGCCTGATGTTTTCTGGAGTTTCTTCCCATGGTAGGAGTAACAAAATCTAATGCAATTTCCTATCCACTTAGAGATTGTCTGTTTTGAAATTGCTTTTCCTTCCATTCCTGTTGCATATGCTACCAGTAGCTGGTCAGTTTTTCTATTGCCCTTGGTCCTGTCCAGGTAGTAGCGAATTGTCTATGTACATCCAAGGTGTGCAACAGTCTTTCCCCTGTTCTGTGGGTTGGGGAAGAATGTAGGTAGGTGGATAGCCTGATTTAAGGATACTCTGGAGACCACCTTAGGCATAAAAGTAGGATTTGTTCTCATGGACACTATCTTGATGGAAGATCAGGAAGGGCTGTACTGCCATTAATGCCTGTAGCTCAGATACCCTTCTTGCTGAAGTGATTGCCAGCAGGAAAGCAGTTTTCCATGATAAGTATTGTAATCCTGCTGTTGCTGCTGGTTCAAAGGAGGGAGTGTCAATTTTCTAGCACAAAGTTCAAGTCCCATGCTGGCAATGGTGGCTTCCTAGGTGGTTTTACATTTTAATTCCTCTCAGAAACTGCCTGAGCAGAGGATGTGAGAAGACTGGAGGATCCAAGTCGATTCTGCTGAAATAGCTGATGCATGAATCTTAATGGAAGAATAGGACAGGCCTTTGTGGAAGAGCTCTGCCAAGTATTCCAGGATGCTGGCTATGTTTACCAGTGACACATTTTCTCCTTTTGCAGTACTCCAAATGAGATATCTTTTCCATTTTGCTGAATAATTTTTCCTTGTTGAGGGTCTGTAGCCTCCAAGATAATGTCTTTAACCCTTTGGGATAAATTTGGGTTAATTGGTCTTATGCAATGTTCCAGGCAGTCAGCTGCAGTGTTTTCTAGGTTTGGATGCAGAGTGTTGTAGTTGTTCTGTGTTAACAGCAAGGGAACTAGGGCAGGGGCATATTTGTTCCGAGACATGCCTCAGTAATGGGTACCAATGTTGTCTTGGCCAGTCTGGAGCTATCAGAATGATCCTTGATCGGTCCTCTTTGATCTTCAATAGCACCTTGTGCATCAAAGGAAGTGGTGGGAATGCATATGCTGTCAGGTTTTTCCAACTGAAAGATAGGAGTCCACCTTCCAAGCAAGTGGGTGGTACGCCCCTGTGCAGAATTTCTTTAGTTGGTGATTGAGTGGGGATGCAAATAAGTCTACTTCTGGGAGTCCCCATTTTCTCGCATTGGTTTTGAAGATGTCCGGATGCAGCATCCATTCGTGGGCATCTGTGGTAGTTCTGCTTAGTATGTCTGCTAGAATGTTTCTTTTCCTAGTACAAAAATTGCTTGTAACTGAATGTTGTAGCTCAGGCCACATTCCAGAGGTCCATTGCCATCCGCATAGAGGGTACGGTGTGTGCCTCCCTGTTTGTTGATGTACCACATAACTGTGGTGTTGTTCGTCCTTATCAACAGTTGACCTTGTTGAAGAAATGGTCTGAATGTCTGAATTGCCAGTTTTACTGCCAGCATTTCCTTTGATTTATGTGTAGGTGTAGCTGGTCTTGAGACCATAAACCTTGTATACACTTGTCCAGCATGTGGGCCCCCAACCGAGGTCTGAGGCATCCGTTGTGATGGTTTGGCTGGGTTGAGTGTTGTGGAAGGGCAGTCCTTTGTTTGATTGACAGGCCTGAGCCCACCACTGGAATTCTTGCTTCAGGCATGGAATTATTGGAATTTGGGTTTCTAGGCTGTGCTTGTGCTGAGACCATAAATTTTTAGGTACCACTGTAACTTTCTATATGCAGTCTGGCATGTGGAACCAATATTATGCAGGATGCCATGAAACCCAAGGCTTGCAGGACTTTTCTTGATGTTAGCTGGTTCTGCTTTGTTAATGCCAAGAAGTAGAGAGGGAGTTGCTCCTGTTTTTCTACCGTTAGGAATGCCATTTGTTTCGCTGTGTCCAGCTCTGCACCCAAAAAGGTTATCCTTTGGGATGGTATCAGCCTTGACTTTTTTATATTGACTGTATATCCCAGGGCTTGTAGTAGGTAAATGACCCTTTTCAAGTCTTCTGCTAGCTTGTTTTTGTTGTCCGCTTGTATCAGGCAGTCATCCAGGTAAGGGTAGATTTGGATTCCCTGAAGCCTGCAATGAGCAATTACTGATGCCAGGCATTTTGTGAACACTCTGGGCGCAGTAGATAAGCCAAAGGGCAATGCTGAGAATTGATAATGCTCTGATCCTGCAAGAAATCTGAGGTATCTTCTGCAATTTGGTCGATGGGACGCAGGTATGCCTCCTTGAGATCTAGAGTTACCAGCCAAGACTCCTTGCCCAGCATGGGAAGAAGCTGCTGTAGGGTCAGCATTTTGAATTTTGGAACAATGAGGAATGTGTTTAAAGCGGACAGGTCGAGAATAGGTCTCCATTTGCTTTCTTTTCTTGGTACCAGGAAGAGTCTGGAGTAAAATCCCTGTCCTTGCTCCATAGATGGTACCTTTTCCACAGCTCTCATCCTTAATAATTGAGTTATTTGTTTTAGAGCTTCTGCCTTTTGATTTGGAGGTAGGTTTGGCATTCCTCTTCCCTGGTAGAGTATGGAAGTGAAACCTGTAACCTTGGTCTATTGTCTGCAAAAATCCACTTGTCTCTTGTGATGTAATGCCAGTTTACTGAAAATAAAGCTAGCTTCCGCCTAAGGGTGCTTCTAGTTGTTCCCTGGTAGGTGCCAGAGCCAAGTCACTGTGATTGTCCTGTAGTAGTGGTGGTGGCTGTGTCTGTGGCTGCACCGCTGGTTGTTACCTGCCACTGGCGTCCCCTGTAGGCACCCCTGGATTGACTTCGCCTCTTGAATGCCTATTTCTGCCTCTCTGCGCTCTGGCGGAGTCTGGAAAGGACCAATTCTTGAGGGCCAATTCCTGCTAAACCTTGGAGGTTGGACCTGTAAGAAATCTTTCACTGTTTGGACAGATTTTGCCTTCTCTTCCATCTTCTTCAGCACCTGTTGTGCAGGAGAGCCAAACAAATTGATCTTGTCCATAGGAGCATCTAGTAGTTTTGATTTGACATGGTCTGGTAAGGCCTGCTCTTTTAACCATGCATGCCTTCTGATAACTGTGCCAGTCATGGCTGATCTAAAGGAAGCCTCCAGTGCATCATAGCCGCATTTTAAGGAATGGTTACTGACTTGCTGTATGTTATGTACCATTTCCTGAACAGATTTTTTCTAATGATTCATCTGAGGACAGCTTTTTGTTAACTGGCCTAGCATAAATTCTTGATACTGAATCATGTGAAACTGACAGTTCAAGGCCCTAGCTGAAAGAGTAGCAGAAGTGTAAACTTTTTTACCCCATCTCTAAGGACCTGATTCCCTTTCAGAGGGGGTTTTGGCAGAGGTAGCTGCTACAGCCTTAGGTCCCTGGGAGATAGTCTCGGATCTGCAAAAGGAGCCTTATACAAATGGTAATGCGTGTCCTGGGACCCTGTAGTACCTATCGGGCTTAGCAGGGGCCGGAGGTAGTGAATCAGAGCAGTACAAGCATCATTAAATGCATCATCTACAACAGAAAGGACTGGAGGTATGGCTAAAGGCCTATGTTGTGGTAAATGCAGAAAAGTTCTAAGCCTCTTTCTGAGTCTGAAAAATCCTGGCCCTGCCACTGAAATTGTTCCCTCATAGCATGCAAGGTTTCCCAAAAGGAAAATTCCTCAGGCGGAGAGGCAGAAGGAATGGACTCTTCAGCATCAGAGTCTTCATAAGGGGAGAAAGGAGCCTCTGAGGGTTTGTATTATCTGAATCATCAGAGGAGTAATCTGTAGAAACTGGCTCAGGGGCTCTGCTCTAGGCCTCTTCTGGAGGTGGGTGAGAGGCCCTGTCTGGTTGAGGTTGGGATCCCCGGATTAAAGAAATGAGATCCTCTGCTAGACTAAGCATTTGTGAACTAGAGCTAGGCCTGTGAGGGGGTCTTAACAGCCACAGATTTAGTAGTTTTAGCTGCTTTAGCCCTGGCAAAGGCCTTAATGGACATGGTTGCAGGTGGCCCAGCAGCTCCACGCAGGGGTTGAAATATCCAAGGGAATAGTGTCAGATAATTCCTGAGAAACTGCAAGAGCAGGTGGGATTTCAGAAGCCATTCCACCAGGTTGAAGAGGCCCCAGTAGGAGGTAAGTTTTCGCTGAAGGAAGAATCGCTTGCTCGGTTTCAGCCAAACCGAGACACTCATGGTTGGTTTAACCGTGGTTTCGCCGAAACCGCGGACCGCGAAAGTGTCGGTCCTTTTCCTTGGCGCTTTTAGATATTTGCGAAGTCAGAGGATCCGACGGCATAATGTAAGCAAAACGGAGCCAAAAACTCCTCAGCAAATTCGACCGACGCCTAAGCCCGCCGGTTAAAAAGAAGCACAGGCTAGACAAGCTGCTACGCCGTGGTCTGGGCCTAAACAAGGTAAGCAGTAAGAGTGGAAATCTTTATGAGGTATTTGTTTCCCACAAGTTAAACAGTTATTCACTTTTTCTGACATCGCTGAGGTAAGAAAGAGTCCCAACGGGTACTTAGCTTTTAGAAGTCTTCGGTAGTAGTAGAAGTATTCGGTAGTAGTAATCTCTGGATCTGACCGACCGGCACTTTAACAGCTTCTGCTTCGGCGCCACGCCGCAAGAAAGACTGAGGAAATGGCGCCGGCTGATGCCTTTATACCAATAACTGCAGCTATGACGCCGGGTGAAGTGTGACACCAGCCGAGGCCAGACCCAGACTTTGGAACCGCCGATCAAGGGCTGCCTGACGACAGGACAACCCATTTGTAAGGACTGCAGATGCATCCTTGAAGGACATCTGGTTTCCCATGATTGGTATAGCAGAATCGTATGCAATGGCCTATCCATTTACAAATGGTTTGCTTGAAATGGCCTCCCTTGAGAAGCTGTAGCATAGGAAACAAACAGCTGGTCAGTTTTTCTGAAAGCTTTAGTTTTATCCAAGTAATATCGGCTGCCTGTGAATGTCCAAGGAATGTAGGAGTCTCTCCCCTTTGTTCTGTGGGTTGGGGAAGAAAGTGGGTAGATGGATGGTTTGATTTAAAGCTACGCTGGAAACCACCTTAGGCATGAAGGAAGGATTAGTTCGTAGGGAAACTGTGTCCTGATGAAAAATGAGGACAGGTTCCACTGCCATAAGTGCCTGTAATTCTGAAACTCTCCTAGCAGAAGTTATTGCCAGGAGCAGGGCAGTCTTCCAAGATAGGAACTGAAGGGCTGCAGAAAAAGCTGGTTCAAAGGGAGGTAATGTTAGTTTTTCCAGAACAAAGTTGAGGGTCCCATGTAGGTGTAGGAGCTCTTCTAGGTGGTCTATGTTTTTTTGCCACTCTGAGGAACTGCCTCAGGAGTGGATTTGAAAATAAAGGTGGATTCGTCGTAGTGAGATGAAATAGCTGAAGCATGGATTTTAATAGAGGAGAAGGAAAGTCCTTTATGCAACATCTCAGCTAAATACTGCAGAATGTGAGGCATATGAGGCTGAGTTGTATCCAGGCCTTTAGCTTGGTTCCAAGCTGAAAACCTTTTCCATTTGTCCCAGTAAGCCTTCCTGGTGCTTGGCCTCCTGGCTTCTAGAATAACATCCAGTACTGCTTGTGAAAGAGGGGCTGGTTGGCTGCTTAAATGATTTGCCATGCAGCCAGGTTTAAGGTTTTGATCTGGCTGTGTAGAATCTGCTTGTCCTGCTGTGTGAGCAAATGAGGTATTTGAGGCAATATCCATGGTGGACTGTGAGCCATATTCTTCAATAGTGGGTACCAGTGCTGGCGTGGCCAGTCTGGGGCTATGAGAATCATTCGAGGTTTCTCCTTTTTGACTTTCAAAAGAACCTTTGTGAGAAGAGGTACGGTGGAAAAGCATATGCTGTCAGGTTTTTCCAACTGAAGGAGAGAGCATCCACTTTCCAAGCTTGTTGGTGGAATGTCCTTGTATAAAATTTTGTCAGCTGGTAATTATGAGGACTGGCAAACAGGTCTATATTTGGTAGGCCCCATCTTTGAATTATCATTGCAAATATTAGTGGGTCTAGCTTCCACTCGTGGGGATCTTTGATGTTTCTGCTTAGGTCGTCTGCCAATGTGTTTTTCTGTCCTGGCAGGAAGTGAGCTTGTAATTGGACTTGGTAGGTCAGAGTTGTGTTCCATAAGATTATTGCTTGCCTACAAAGAGGGTAGGAATGTATGCCCCTTGTTTATGTACCATATTATTGTGGTGTTGTCCGTCTTTATTGCCAGTTGTCCAGGTTGTTGTAGATCCTTGAAGGCTGTCGCTTTCTGTACAGCTAGCATCTCTTTTTGTTTTATGTGCAGTTTTCTTTGCTCTGCAGTCCATAGGCCTTGAATGCATTGCCCTGCCATGTGAGTCCCCCAGGCATAGTCTGAAGCATCTGTTCTGATAGTTTGCCTGGGTGGAAGCAAGGTGAAAGGCTGACCCTTGTTGAGGTGACATGCCTGTGCCCACCATAGAAATTGCTGTTGTAGGCAGGGAATGAAAGATATCACTGTGTTCAAGCTGTGGCTGTGTTGAGACCATACGGTTTTTAGGAACCATCGTAATTTCCTCATATGCAGTTTTGCAAATGGTATTATCAGAATGCAAGATGCCATGAAGCCCAAAGCCTGCAGAATTTTCTTGCAGTTAATTGGGTCTCTGTTGCCATTGTCTTAGGTTCATAGGTTCATAGGTTTATACTAGGCTATCTGCCCTAAGGCATTTATAAGCCTAGCCCAAATTATTGTGGCTTACGCCACCCCTTATATGAAAAAATACTGTGCCCATTAGTTTGTTGTGCCTCTGTCCAGCAGTGACCCAGAGATGATTCCCGGGGTAAACCTACGATCTCCCATCCACAGGTCTAGATTTCTCTTGAACAGAGTCAGCGAGGTGCCCTGCCTCACATGGACCGGCATTTTATTCCACAGCATAGGGAGTCTCTGAGTGATAAATCTATCCCTCCAGCACGCCCTATTTATATCCATGCTAAGGTTTAAGTCGCTTGCTCTAGTGGTTTTGGTGGATTTGGATTTTTGAGGTGGAGCATGTCCATTAATTCCGGTTGGACATGGCCTTGTATGTCAGGCACATGTCACCTCTGAGCAGACGGTATGCTGAATAGAGCTGAGTTTCTTCAATCTGGCAGCATATGACAGATTTTGGAGTCCCTTTATCCTTTTGGTGAGGAACTTTTAGTCTCTCAATTGCTGCAGATGTCGGTGAGATACATCCTAATGGGGCATTGTACTGATCATTGGTCTGATAAGTGAAGAGTACAGGGAACAATGACCTCACTAGATCTGGATGTGAATCCTTCATGATCAGGTGGGCAATGTAGAAGGTCTTTCTAACCACTTTAGCAATGTGAGTGTCAAAGAAAGGCCACTGTCAACCTGGGTCCCCAGGTCCCTGATAACCTCTTCTGTGCTTAGTGGATTGCCACCTATATGGTAGCTTGGGGTTACCTTGTTTTTCCCGAAGGGTATGACTATACATTTTTGGCGTTTAACTTCAGGCCATGGCTCTGGCACCAGTTATCTGTTTCCGTGAGTCCCTTCTGAAGGATATCCATGTCCGATGCATCTTTTCCACTATGGCCTCAGTTTGCAGTCATCTGCAAACTTTGTCAGCCAAAGTCCTCCCATGTTGGCCTGTACTTCTGAGAAGTAGATGCCAAACAATAGGGGCCAAGGACCTAGGCTGTTCTGTGGGACACCACTTGTGACCGGCTTGGAGTCTGACACAGCGCCAGCAACTCTAACCCTGTGGGTTCTGTCCTTAAGCCAGTTTGCAACCCATCTTGTGACATATGGGTTTACATTTAAGCTGGTTTTTTCTACAATACCCGAGTGGGGTATTGTCGAAAGCCTTTGCAAGGTCAAGGTAGGCTGTATGGACTGCCTTTCCTCATCAATGGCCTTGGTGACTATTTCAAGAAGCTTCCACCAAGTTCAAAAGGCATGATCTTCCCTTGACAAAGCTAAACTGGGTCGGGTCCAATGTCTGCAAGTCCCCTATATCTTTGTTTATGAGCTCCATTATGATCCTCTCCATAGCTTTGCAGACTAGACTTGTTGCTTATGGGGCGTAATTACCAGGGTCCAGAGAGGCACCTTGTGGAGTGGGACCACAGTTGCCGTGACGCCACTCCTTGGGCACGATCCTGTGGTAAGGCTGAGATTAAACAGCTGCCTTATGTGCGGTTTAATTCCTCATTTAGCTCGTGTAGCACACAGCCGGGGACACCATCCGTCCCATTGATGCTGTGTTTTTAGCTTTAGAGAGAGCAGCTTTCACCTGCATTTGAGATGTCCGGGAGGCTACACTCACGGCTGGGATAGTTATCTCTCCTTTAGGGGAGAGGGGTGAAGTTTGCACTGAACCTGTCTGCCAGTATGTTGGCAATGTCTGTGGGTTCAGTGATTTTTGTATCATTTGACTAATTCTGAGCATATCTGTGAGTTTCCACCCAGGTTCCTAACATAGCTGAAAAAGGCCTTATGATTGTCCTTTTGAATCCATGGCAATTTTCTCTCAAAATTGGCCTTAGTTGATTTTATGAGTGCTCGATTTTTTACTAATAATGATCAGGGTGACTTCCTTTTATGGATTTTGTTCTATCATGTAATAGCTTTCTCCTCTTATTGTAAAGCTTGTTAATGGCTGGGGTCCACCAGACTGACGCTTGCCCTTTGTGGAAAGAGTCTTGGTTTTATTTGGGATTGCCTGATCCATGCAGTCCTGGAGGTGTTCATAGAAGGCATTTGTAAGGGCTTCCAGCTTGGGTTGTGGTTTCCTCTGACTCAGGGGCCTTGAAGGATACCACACCAGTCTTGAGTAGTGTGAAGTTTGCTTTAGAGAAGTTCTTCACTATGGTCTTTTTGTTTGGGGTGGGGGGATGTGGATTTCCAGTGAGATTAGTTTATGATCAGATCTCACCAATGAGGGATATACTTCCGGTGTGGAGCATTTTGTCCCCATGTTTGTGACAATGAGATCTAGTATATTTTCTCCTCTCGTGGGAACAGTGACTAGCTGTTCCATGGCATTTGAATTTATGAACTCCAGGAACCATTGGGCTAGAAAGTTAGGGCTTGAGTAATGTTCCCAGTCTATATTCGGGTAGTTGAAGTTGAAATATTGAGTCAGTTGTAATTGCTTGTCTGGTGTAAGATGAGCCTTCTGGGCCGTTGTGTCCAAGCTGGCACCCAGGAATGTCATTTTTTTGTGAGGGTACTAGTTTTGACTTCTTTTCGTTTACTCTGTACCCCAGACAATTTAGTAGATGCTTCACAAAAGTCAGATGTTGTATGAAAATGTCTTTTCTTTCTGCTTGGATGAGACAGTCGTCCAGGTATGGATATATTTGAATTCCTCTGTCTGCAGTATGCAATTACTGGTGCCAGGCATTTTGTGAATACTCTGGGCGCAGTAGAAAAGCCAAAGGGTAATGCAGAGAATTGATAATGTGTTGAACCTGCAATGAAACGGAGGTATCTTCTGCAACTTTGTCTGATAGGGACATGCAGGTATGCCTCCTTGAGGTCCAACGTTACCAGCCATGCTTCCTTTTCCAACATGGGAAATAGCTGCTGTAGTGTTAGCATCTTGAATTTGGGAACATGTAAGTAAGAGTTAAGAATTGAAAGGTCCAGAATTGGTCTCCAAGCATCTTCTTTCCTGGGTACTAGGAATAGTCTTGAGTAAAATCCTTGGCCTTGCTCTTGAGTTGGCACCCTTTGAATGGTTCTCATGGCCATGAGAGCTGTAATTTGGTTTTGAGCCTCTGCCCTTTGATTTTGTGGCAGGTTTGGCATTCCTCTTTTTATTGGCAAGGTGTGAAAGTGGAATCTGTATCCTCGTAAAATAATGTCTAGGACTCATTTGTCCTTTGTGACCATGTGCCAGTTGTCTACAAATAATGCTAGTTTTCCCCCCAGGGGGGCTGACAAGAGAACTTTGGTTGGTCAGTGGAGGTGCAAGTCATTGAGTTTGTCTTCTGGTGGCTTGAGACCTGTCTTCTCCTCCCTTCTGGGTTGGAGTGGTCCATTGGTGAGGTCTATACTGAGCTTGTGGTTGTCCTCTGCCCCTTGGGCGCCTGTACTTACCCCTCTGAGGCCTGTCAGTGGCTGGAAAGGACCAATTCTTGGTTGGACAGTTTCTGAAGCGAGGGGGTTGTACCTGTAGGAAATCTTTGACTGTCTGCATTGATTTTGCCTTATCTTTCATTTTCTTTAAAACTTCTTCTGCTTTAACACCAAAAAGAACATCCTGCTGCAAGGGAACATCCAGCAGTTTTGCTTTAACATGTTCAGGCAGACTTTGTTCCTTTAACCAGGCATGCAACGTATAACTGAACCAGTGGCCGCTGCTCTGCAGGAGGCCTCCAAAGAATCAAACCCACATCGTAAAGTATGTTTGCCCACCTGCTCAGTGGCGTGCAACAAATCCTGTACTTCTTTCAATTCAGATTGTTGAGGAAGGGTTGTTATCTTTTGTTTTAACTGAGAGATCAGAAATTGCTGATACTTAAGCATATGGAACTGACAGTTTAGAGCTCTCATAGCTAAAGTGGCTGAGGTGTAAACTTTTTTCCCCCCATCTGTCTAGTGCTCTTGAATCCCTTTCAGGAAGTACTGGAGTTTTAGCCATGGAAGCCTTAGCCCCCCCCTTGGGACCCTGGGAAATAGTCTCTGGGTCAGCTACTGGGATTTTTTAAAGGAATTTATGGGAATCAGGTACTCTGTAGTATCTGTCAGGCTTGGCCGGGGCAGGAGGCAGAGAATCAGGGTTGAAACTGGATTCTAAGTAAACATCATCCACAATGTCCAAAACAGGAGAGATGGCTAGAGGTCTGTGTTGGGGGAGTAAAAAAACTCTGAGCTTTTTCTTGGAATCAGAGTAATACTGACCTTCCCAGTGAAAATGTTCCCTCATAGTGTGTAAAGTTTCCCCAAAAGAGTAATCTTCTGGAGTAGAAGCTGAGGGAATAGAGTCCTTAGCATCAGAATCTTCATAAGGAGAGAAGGAATAGTCTTGGACTTCAGAGGAATCCGAAGAAATAGACAGTTGTTCAGAGGAAGCAGATTCTTCCTCTTGTCTAGTCCTTTTTTCAGGAGGAGGCTGGGAACCCCTGATAAGAGAAATCAGCCATCTTGAGCATCTGTTTCTTAGGCATAGGGCCTTGAACAGGAGACTGAAGTGAAGCTTTTTTCGATTTGGAAGGAGTCTTCGGTTTAGAAAACATTTTAACTGTAAGAGTCGTCGGTCTGAAAACGCCTTCAGAAAGCAAAGGTGTTTCAGAAGTACCGGTGTCCTTGGGAGGTAAGTCGTCGGTAGGGCCTGAAGTAAAAGGCTGCGTCGGCCTAGTACATTCCATCAAAATATCCGTAGCGGTCTCGGGTTCCTCAACTGCGGTAGTCAGAGGCTGCAGAGCCTCACTGATAACTGGAGAACCGGAGACCGGATCAACCGAGGCCTCGGAATTGGGCTTAGGCCTGGGCTGTCGATCCTTATCCCTGCGCTCATTGTGCACGCCGGTAGTCGGTAACTCCAACGATATGTTATAATTAAATTTTCTGCCAAAATGGTGTCGTGCGAAATCAAATCGTCTTTTAATAGTGCGTTTATTAAATCTAGCACAAAAACAACGTCGTGATCAGGGCCTAGGCAGGGTATACAATAAGAATGAAAATCCTTATGAGGTATTTCCTTCCCACAAGAAATACAACTGTTAACTTTTTCTGACATCGGTCTGAGGCAAGAAAAGTTTCCCCAACGAGGTACTTAGCCTTATAGAAGACTCTTCTGCTTAGACCACCGCGCGGCAAGAAAAACTGGAGAAAATGGCGTCTGTTGCAGTATATGTACCCCTGGCGCACTGACATCAGGGATGAGGCGACAGCAACAGACGTCGGATCAAGACTTTGGAAATCCGCCGACTGCAGGACCGCCTGACGACAGGATAACCCAAGTGTAATGACTGCAGCAGGGTAACACGATGAACATTCTGATTGTTTCGCTGGGTCAGTAAGTGAGGAATTAGAGGCAATGTCCAGGCTGGGCCTTGAGACAAGCTATTTAGGATTGGTGGCCAGTCTGGGACAATCAGAATCATTCTTGGCTTCTCTTGTCTGACATTTAGGAGTACTTTGGGGAGGAGAGGCAGAGGAGGAAAGGCATATACTGTTAGACTTTTCCAGCTGAATGACAGAGCATCCACTTTCCATGCTTGCTTGTGATAAGTCCTTGTGCAGAATTTCTGTAGTTGGCAGTTGTGAGGTGAGGCAAATAGATCTATGTCTGAGCATTCCCATTCCTTTATCATGCCGAAGACTTGTGGATCCAGTTTCCACTCGTGGGGATCCGTAAGGTTTCTGCTTAGTTTGTCTGCCAGAGTAATGTTCTTTCCTGGCACGAATTGTGCTTGCAGGTGTACTTGATATGTCAATGCTGTGTTCCACAAAGTCATGGCTTGTCTGCAGAGGGGGTAGGAATGTGTGCCTCCCTGTTTATGTACCACATGACTGTAGTATTGTCCGTCCTTATCAGTAGTTGTCCTGGATGGTGTAGATCCTTGAAAGCAGTTAGGGCATTCTAAACAGCTAGCATCTCTTTTTGATTGATATGTAGATGCATTTGGCTTGCGGACCATGTGCCCTGAATACATTTTCCTGCCATGTGTGCTCCCCAAGCATAATCTGATGCATCTGTTATTGACTGCCTGGCAGTGGGTAGAGTGAATGGCTGTCCCTTGTTGAGGTGACAGGCATGAGCCCACCATCAAAACTCCTGTTGCAGGCAAGGAATGAGGGTAATTAATGCTTCCAGGCTTTGACAATGTAGAGTCCAGACATTTTTTAGGTACCATTGAAGTTTCCTCATATGCAGTCTGGCATATGGAATTAGCAGAATGCAGGATGCCATGAAGCCCAAAGCCTGCAGAATTTTTCTTGCAGATAACTGGGTCTTTGTTGCCAACATTTTGAAGTAAGACTTTAGTTGCCTTTGTCTGGCGTTAGATAAGCCATCTGGGCAGTTGTATTTAAGCTTGCACCCAGGAATATTATCTCTTGAGAGGGTACTAGTTTTGATTTCTTTTCGTTTACTGTGTACCCTAGGCAAATTAATAATCTTTTTACGAACGCCAGATGCTTTAGTAGCATCCAAGTAAGGATAAATTTGAATTCCTCTTTGTCTGCAAATTGCAATTACTGGTGCCAGGCATTTTGTGAAGACCCTGGGCGCAGTAGATAAGCCTAAGGGCAGTGCAGAGAACTGGTAGTGCATTGAGCCAGCTATGAATCTGAGGCATCTTCTGCAAGATTGTCTGATTGGTATATGCAGGTACGCCTCTTTTAGGTCCAAAATTACAAGCCAAACCTTCTTGCAGAGCATGGGCAGAAGCTGCTGCAGTTAACATTTTGAATTTTGGAACGTCCAGAAATGTGTTTAGAAAAGACAGGTCCAGTATTGGTCTCTAGGCTTTTTCCTTTCTGGGGACCAAGAAAAGTCTTGAGTAAAATCCTTGTCCCTGCTCTTGCTGTGGTACTTGCAGAATGGCCCTCATTTGCATAAGGGACGAAACTTGTTTTTGTGCCTCTGCCCATTGACTGTGTGGCAGGTTTGGCATACCTTTTGCCTTTGGCAGGGTGTGAAAGTGGAACCTGTAGCCCTGGGGCACTATATTCAATACCCATTTGTCCTGGGTGATCATGTGCCAATTTTGAGAGAAAAGTGCTAGTTTTCCCCCTAAGGGGACTGCAAGAAGATAAGTGCTTGGTGCTGGCAGAGGCAAGTCATTGGGACTGTTTTCTGTATGACTGTGCTTTGTCTTCTCCACTTTTGGAGGTAGAAGCGCCCCACTGTTTAGGCCTGTATGAGCCCTGGGGCTGGGATCTGCCTCTGGGACGTCTGTAGCTGCCTCTTTGTGGCCTGTCCGACACTGGAAAGGACCAATTCTTTGTAGGCCAGTTCCTGCTAAATTTTGGTGGCTGAACCTGTAAGAAATCCTTTACTGTTTGCATAGATTTGGCTTTGTTCTCAATTTTCTTCAAAACCTCCTCTGCTTTAACACCAAATAAAGTATCATGCTGTAATGGAGCATCTAATAATTTTGCTTTAACGTGATCAGGCAGATTTTGTTCCTTTAACCAAGCATGCCTCCTAATGACAGAACCCGTAACTGCGGTCCTGCAGGAGGCCTCCAGAGAATCAAAACCACACTGCAATGTATGCTTTCCCACTTGTTCAGTTTCATGCAATAAATTTAGAAGTTATGTACTCACCATAACGTTCCATCTGAGTAGGTGTATTCATTTGTCTGCAACCTGTGGGTTATGGATCCGATATCGGATCCGAACCGGCATGGTTTACCAGCTATGGATCCAAGCTCTCAGCTCCTCCCCTCACCCATAATGCCCTGCTCTACCCTCATGACCTCAGATCGAGTTTGCCAAAAGCAAGAACACCCTGAAAGGGGTAACACAACATATGCAGGAAACTGAAAGGCCAGGGGGATAGGAGGGAGGGATGGTTGCAGACAAATGAATACACCTACTCAGATGGAACGTTATGGTGAGTACATAACTTCTAAATCTGAAGTAGGAGATTCATTTGTCTGCAACCTGTGGGACAGAGTCCCCAGCTACCTGAATCTTGGGAGGCCATCATGGAAGGATATTCCGGAGCACCGCGGAGCCAAAGGATGCTCTACCCCTAGATGCAAGATCCAACTTGTAGTGGGAAATAAAAGTATGAGATGAAGCCCACGTGGCTGCTGCACAAATATCATCTAGAGGAATCCTAGCCTTAAAGGCTGCCGAGGTAGAGACTGACCGGGTTGAATGGGCATGTACACCTCCGTGGGCCTTCCTGAAGCTTGATAAGCCAATAAGATACATTGTGAAATCCAGCGAGACAGTGAGACTTTAGAAATTGGCTTGCCCAAATTAAATTTAGCAAAGGAAATGAACAACTGGTCGGATTGCCTATGACCAGCCGTCCTGTTTAGATAAAATCTAAGTTGCCTGTGAACATCTAAGGAGTGAAGCTTGTATTCACCTTTGTTTTCATATTTAGGAAAGAAAACAGGGAGGTTAATGGATTGATTAATGTTTGCTTCAGAAGCTACTTTAGGAAGAAAGGACGGGTTGGTCCTGAGGTAAACACGGTCCGGATGAAAGACCAAGTAAGGAGGTTTAGCTGATAAAGCTTGGAGCTCTGAAACTCTCTTGGCCGAAGTAATGGCTACTAAGAAGGCAGTCTTGAACGACAAGAATTTCAGATCTACCGTAGCCGCCAGTTCGAAGGGGGGGGGGTGGTCAAGGCCTGGAGAACTAAGGAAAGGTCCCAAGGAGGAACCGCTTGTTTTACAGGGGGCCTGAGAAGAAAAGTACCTTTAAGGAAAATTTTACACAACTTGGCCGACATCAGTGGATTGGAGTCATGACCAATGTGATAATGTGAAATTGCCGCAAGTTGTACTTTGACCGTGGAACTGCTGGCACCATCGTTAAAAAGAGTGGTTAAGAAATCAAGCACTAAAGGGAGAGGAACTGTGAAGGGTTTAGGCCTTGCCGCCCGCCCACAAAGAAAACCCGTTTCCACTTGCTACGGTAGACTTTCCTAGTGGATGGTTTATGAGCTGCCACCAGGATCGCTTAACAGGGGCGAAATACCGGAGTCCTGATCAAGAGTGGAACTGGAGCAGCCAAGCGTCAGCTTCAGGTTGTCCAGGTTCGGAGGAGATAAGCGGGATGGATGAGATATCAGATCCGAATGGGATCTAGAATCCAAGGAGGATTCACAGAGTGAGACCTTAGGAAGGGAACCAGATCTGTCGAGGCCAAACGGAGCAATGAGAATCATTCTGCACCCCAACCGAGAGGCTTTCTGAAGAACTTGGAGCATCAGAGGCAAGGGGGATAAGCATAAAGAAGACCGGGTGGCCAAGCATGCACCAGAGCGTCTCTTGGGGAACCTCCTGGAGGAGGTATCAGAGCGAAAAAACTGTCGCACTTGGTGTTTGAGGGAGAGGCAAAAAGATCGCAAGGAGGAGTTCCCCACCATGCGAATATGCGTTCCGCTACTTGAGTATTGAGAGACCACTCGTAAGGGGTGAGAATGGTGCGACTGAGCTTGTCCGCCAGGATGTTGGACCGACCCGGAATGTGCGTTGCTATGAGAAAGCGGTTGGTGGAGATTGTCGAGATCTCATGGCTTCTCGACAAAGAGGGTACGACCTGGTTCCTCCTTGCTTGTTGATATACCAGAAAACCGACATGTTGTCCGATTGAATCGCAATTGTTCCCAAGGGAAGAAAGGCCTGAAGTGCTAGCAACGCTAAGAGCACTGCTCTCATCTCTAGAACGCTGATATGCAGTAAGGTCTCTGAATCGTTCCACGTGCCTTGGACGGTCCGCCTGCAAATGCCCCCACGCGAGGCGGGAGGCATCCGTGGTCACCGTGGCGAGAGGGGGAGAAGCACAAAATGGGCGGCCTCCGTGGATATCTGGAGAGTGAAGCCACCACAGGAGGGACCGCTTGCAAGCCTTGCTGATCGCAATGGGATGATGCATAGGAAGAGCAAGATACGACCACTGTACTAGGAGTGTCCACTGGAGGATGCGCATATTGAACCTGGCGAGAGGAAGAAGTGCTATAGCAGCCGCCATGGACCCTAGAGCCCCCAGGACCAACTCCACCGGAACTGAGCTTGAGTGGAGAATGGCCCGCACCTGGAGTTGCAGATTTTGAACTCTGTCCGCAGTGAGGAAGGCTTTTAAACTCCTTGTGTCTAACCTGGCACCTATAAAATCTATGAACTGCATGGGTGCTAGGTTGGATTTTTGTGTGTTTATAGTGATGCCCAGACTGGGAGCAAGATGGAGAAAGGAGTCTCGCGCCAATAGTAGTAGATGCCTTGTTGGGGCGGTAAGGAGCCAGTCGTCCAGGTAGGGAAAGACCTGTACCCCCTGAAGCCTCAGGTGGGCCGCTACCACTGCTAATACTTTGGTGAACACCCTGGGGGCTGTGGTGAGACCAAAGGGAAGGACCCGGAACTGGTAGTGACTGGCTCCCAGCCGGAAGCGGAGAAACCTCCTGGAGCGCCTGTCCATTAGAATATGGTAGTACGCATCCTTGAGGTCTATGGAGCACATCCAGTGATTTTCTCCCAGAAGGGGGAGAATAGACTGCAGAGTGACCATTCGGAACTTCTCCTTGGGAACTGCCAGGTTCAAGAGAGAAAGGTCTAATATTGGTCTTAGATCCTCCGTCTTTTTTGGCACTAAAAAGAACCTGGAGTAGAACCCTGATCCGATCTGGTCTGGGGGGACGGGCTGGATGGCTCTTTTCTTTAGCAGATGGCCAATTTCTGCCAAAGCGGTCTCCCGTTGACCGGGTGGAACGTCGGGGAGGGACTTCAAGTTTGGCAAGTGATGAAAGGGGATACGGTATCCTCTGGATATGATCTGGAGAACCCAGAGGTCTGATGTTATGGACTCCCATGCCGCTAGGTGCTCTGAAAAACGTCCCCCGACTGCCTCCAGAGTGGAGCAGCCGGGCAACCCCTCAGGGTTGCTGCGCGGGCCGTTCAGAGAAGGGTTCTCTGGAACCGAAGTTCCTGGGAGCCCCTCTGCCTCTAGGGCGGCGTCCTCCCTGTCCTCCTCTGCCACGGAAGGACTGGTTGTCCGGAGCAGGCTGGGATTGCTGCGACTTCCGGAACCACATCTTCTTCTGACCCTTTTGGTACCTAGAATAGGGCCTCTGGGGTGCAGAGAAGCAGATTCCAACGGCAGACAGCGTCTTCCCGTCCTTCTCGCTCTGGGTCAAAGTGTCGTGAACAGTTTTGCCAAAGAGGGCAGAACCATCGAAGGGGGCGTTCGCAAATGACGCTTTGAAGGGCTCTGAGAAATCGCAATGACGGAGCCAGGCCTGACGTCTAGTAACTAGACCTGCCCCTGCGGCTCTAGCGGCACCTTCCGTAGCATGGGAGAGTAGCCGCATAGAGGTATTGGTAACGGACCTGAGTGTGGCCATGCGGGTGGAGTGCAGCACTTTGTCCTCCTCCGGCATGGACTCTGGGGGGGATGCAGCGTATTCTTTAATAAGATCGCGCTGCATCCTAATCACATGTGCCAGATAGTTCAGCGCCCTTACCGAGAAGGTCGCTGAACTAAACATCCGCTTCCCCAAGCAGTCCATCATCCGAGACTCCTTGCTCGGGGGATGGACTGAGGGACTCTGAGCAAGTTCCCTCTTGGTGGCCGCCGCCGTCAACATGGCATCTACCGGAGGCCCCTTACTCCAATGGGCACGGTCAGCCGGGGGACTGAGGATCCGGTCGGGCCTTTTAGGGATTGGCTCCACGGTGCCCGGTTCCTTCCACGCCCTGGTGGTAATGAGGTCCACCAGGGGTTCGGCAGGAGGGGACACCCAAGAGCTAGACGGGCCCGCTTCAAATGCCTCCAAGAACACGGACTCGTCCGAGGAAGACTTGGGGGCAGACCACCCCCCCCTTATGCGGAGCATTTCCATGATGTCTCCAAATGAGACATCCTCGGGGGGTGACCGTGGGGAGCCTTCCCCTTCCTCCAAATCCGTGTCTTCCGTGAGAGACTCTGGGTAGTCAATGTGCCTCCTTTTGCACGTATGCTTGCGAGGAACATCCTCTGGGGGGCTGTCAGAGGACTCGCAAACAGTAACCTCTTCCAGGGGAACAGCTTGGGGCACAGGAGCAGGCTGTCCCAAGGGCCGGATGGTGGAAGCCTGACCCAGTGCAGAGGGAGCGCGGGACGGAGCCGAAACAAGTGCCGGGGGTCCGGAGACCCTCAACAGGGCCCTCTCCACTACATCAAAAGCCAAGAGGAGCCGACCTCACCAAAGGATCCGACAATCGGCTCCCTCGATCCGAGAGTGGATCTGAGCCAGCGCCAAGTGCTCGGATCCGGGACAGTGCGCTCCGACACAGACGGCGCCAAGGAGCACTGATCCCCGGATCCGGCTCAGATCCAGGCTCGAGAGGTCGGATCCGATGCACTCGAGGGCAGGGTCGGATCCGGTACCAGTACTATCGGCGCCACCCACCCCGCCGAAGCTGCTCGGCTCCAACTGCTCGAACCCGGTAGCGGGTCGGAGAAGGAGCAATTGGCTTGAAAAAGGGTCGAGCTCCCCAGAGGGGGGAGGCAAGAGCACTCCCCCATCTGCATCTGGGCCTGGATGAACCTTCTCATCATCCGGTCCAGATCAGCGTCCGACAGGCTATAAGTTGATCTCGACGAGGCTACCGAGGTAGGCCTTGAGTGCCTCCTCGATACCTCGACGGAGATCGGTCTCCTCCTCCTCAGGTCCCGTGAAAAATACGCTGGAGACCGGAGCCGAGGAGGGGGAGAGCCAGCAGACAAGGAGGCCGGGGGAGAAGCCCGCTTGGCTGGCGGGGCCGAAACAGAGGTCTCGGCCCCCCGCTTATGGTGCTTCTCCCTCCGTCCTTCTTCCTAGCTTCCCTCCTCCCAACCACTACAGGGAGGTTGAGTCCCAGGAGGAGGAGGGGAGCGAGAGGGACAACCGTGGTAACGGTTACCCCTGAAGGAGCGGAGGTTGGAGCAGAGTCCGGCGGCAAAAGACCCGCCAAGACAAGCTTGGACCTCCGCTCCTTCAATGCCCTGGGGTTGAACCCTGCACAAATGGAACATCCAGATGTGAGGTGTTCAACCCCCAGGCATCTAACACACAGAGTGTGGCCATCAGCTGGGGAAAGCCTATGGCCACACTCGGAGCACTTTGAAAATACAGCTTTGGGCTGCTCAGACATCCCAAAAGCAAACAAACAAGGTTACTAAAACTAGTAAAAGTAAAGTAACAAAACCACTCACAGGCCCAAACACACACTACGCTACCAGCGAGGGGAGGGATAGTAAAAATAAATTTTAAACACTAAAAGTAATATAATATAAGAGGGAAACCTACACTTTCATACAACTTTACAAAAAAAATTAAGCACTTTTAAGACTAGAATTTTCACTTAGCTGGAGAGCTGGAAAAACACAATCTGGTCACCATGCGCGGCAAACGAGATCTGAGGTCATGAGGGTAGAGCAGGGCATTATGGATGAGGGGAGGAGCTGAGAGCTTGGATCCATAGCTGGTAAACCATGCCGGTTCGGATCCGATATCGGATCCATAACCCACAGGTTGCAGACAAATGAATCTCCTACTTCAGATCCTGTATTTCTTTTTTTTTCTGCACAATCAGAATTAGTCAACATTTTCTGTTTTAACAGTGACATTTAAGTATTGCTGATATTTAATCATATGAAATTGACAATTTAAAGCCCTCACAGCCAAAGTAGCAGAAGTGTAAACCTTTTTCCCCCATCTGTCTAGTGCCCTTGAATCTGTCAGAAGGGACAGGGTTTTTTGCAGTAGCGGCCTTAACCCCCTTGGGACCCTGAAAAATAGCTTCTGGATCAGCAGCAGGGTTTTTATAAAGAAATGTATGTGAATCAGGAACCTTGTAGTATCTGTCTGGTATAACAGGAGCTGGAGGTAAGGAGTCTGGAGAAAGGCCAGACTCTGAAAATACATCATCTACAATGTCTAGCACAGGGGGACTAGCAAGAGGCCTGTGCTGAGGAAGTAAAAGGAAATCTCTAAGCCTTTTCTTTGATTCTGAGTAATCTTGGCTCTCCCAGTAGAAGTGCTCCCTCATGGTATGCAGGGTTTCCCCAAAAGAATAATCCTCAGGAGGACAGGCTGAAGGAATGGATTCTTCAGCATCAGAATCCTCATAGGGAGGAAGAGAGCATTCCTGTACAGAAGAAGAGTCAGAGGAAATGGAAACCTGATCTGAAGAGTCAGAGTCTGTCTCTTGCCTAGGCCTCTTGTCAGGAGGGGGATGGGAACCCCTGATCAAGGTAATACGGTCTTCGGCCATTTTAAGCATCTGTTTCTTAGGCATGGAAATCTGTCCTGGAGAATGCTGTACTTGTTTCTTTATCTTTAAAGCTGCTGTAATCTTTGCTTTTGAAGCTGAAGTAGGCTTTACATATAGCTGTGTAGGTCTGAAAACACCCTCAGAAGCCGATGCCTGCTCAGCGGCTCTGGACCCGTCTGAGGGAATGATTTCAGTGTATACAATACCTTGAGTATCCAGAGGCCTAGCTGGCTCCACGTGGGAGTCGTCAGCGGCCTGTGGCTCTGAGATAGCGGGTGTCAGAGGCTGCAAAAGCGCCTCACTGAGAACCGGCGACTAGCTTAGCGGACGCCTCGTCGTCGGTTTTGGATCTCGGATGCCTGTCCTTCTCTTTTTCATTGCGTTTTTTAGAAACTCCGGTCATCGGTTGTTCCGACGGCATTATGTAATTGAATTTTCAGCCAAAGTAATGATGAGCAAACTCAAACCAACGCTTAATAGTGCGTTTGTTGAATCTAGCACAAAACCGACAGCTAGCAACGTTATGATCAGGGCCTAGGCAAGGAATACAGTAAGAATGATAATCCTTATGAGGTATTTGCTTCCCACAAGAAGTACAATTGTTAACTTTTTCTGACATCAGTCTGGAGCAAGAAAAAAGTTTCCCCAATGGGGTACTTAGCTTTAATGAAGACTTCGGATCTGAAATTCGTCTGTGAAAATCTCAGGAGTCGGCCGACCGGCACTTGCGAACTGCTTTTGCTTCGGGCACCGCGCGGCAAGAAAGACTGAAGAAAATGGCGTCGGCTGCATCTTTCATACCCCTGGCACACTGACGTCAGGGAAGAGGCGACAGCAACCGACGCCGGACCTAGACTTTGGAATTCTGGCCGACTGCGGGTAGCCTGCCAGCAGGATAACCCAAGAGTAATGACTGCAACAGTGAAACACGATGAACATCTGGGTTTTGGAAAAAACATAAGCAGATAGTTATGTACCACTCTATCAGTGACTTAAGCTGTAGTCATCAACTGGGTGATGGAGTACTGCATCTTCTTTCGGCTTTTCCAGGTTAGGGGTCGCCACAGCAGAACTCCGGTCTGCTAATGATTGGCAGTGGATTTTTACAGTGCCAAGTTTCCAGCCAGACGCCCAACCTTCAAAGGTGGCACACCAATTCACGCACGCACCTACCTGCATATCTAAAGACGTCACTCGACCGGGGAAGGTCGTCATATCAGACAGATCATAATGCTAGATCTTTTCATTCTTGTAATTATACAACTCACTGCAGTCAAGTGACATCTCCAGGCATTTCTGCAGTTACATCATACTGGCACCTCTAGGCCTCAAATATTGTTTGTATTAATTTCAAAATATACAAGGTACTGGAAAATTTCATCTTAAAGCTTACATAATGGCAAATACAAGTATATTGATATCCGAGCTCCTCTGCCTACTACAGATAGAGATATTGGTATCTCAACAACCAAGGGACAGAAAGTACAGTTGTGTACACTTACCATAAATGTAGACATTAGAGTGTGTTCTCTATTGCAGTCATTACATTTGGGTTATCTGCTTGCAGGTAGCCCTCAGTCGGCCTGATTATCAAAGTCTTGGATTCTGCGTCAGATGCTGTCTCATCTTCCATGACGTCAGGTAGTCAGGGGTATACAGCATGCATCAGATGCCATTACATCAGTTTTTCTTGCCCCAGATGTCAGGTGCCCCCATAATGGGAAGCAATTATATACAAGGTTACATCTCCAACAAAAAGCAAATACACCAGAAAGCTTAAATATAGTAAATATGAAGAAGGGTATAGTCAATAGAAGTCAGGGGGCTGGAGGGAGGGTAACCAGGACTGCAACAGTGAATACACTAAAATATCTACATTTATGGTAAGTGTACACAACTGTACTATGTTCTTCCTGTTTCACTGTTGCAGTCATTACATTTGGGTAAATTCCCAAAGCTAAGGAAGGGAAGAGGCAATTACAGAGCATGAGGACCAGCTATTAGGCCCAGCAAGATTGCAGTGGCAAAACCACCTCTGGATTTAGAAATAATTGGCAAGTGGTAATGCTTGGTGAAGGTATGTACAGAACTCTAGGTAGCAGCTTCTAGGATGTCCCTGGTAGGAACACCTCTGAGAAAGGCTGTAGAAGTAGATGCAGCCCTGGTGGAATGGGGTCTTATCAACTGTGGGGTAGGTTTTCCATGGTGCTTATAGCAGAAATCAATGCAATGGCTTACCCACTATGAAATGGTTTGCTTTGAAATGACATTCCCCCTCTGCCCCTGCAGCAAAGGCAACAAGCAGCTGTTCAGAATTCCTGAGGGGCTTAGTCCTGTCCAAATAAAATCTAAGTTGTCTGTGCACGTCCAAGGAGTGCAGTATTTGTTCTCCTTTGTTCTGTGGATTAGAAAAGAAGGTTGGCAAATGAATGGACTGATTAAGGGCCACACTGGATACCACTTTGGGCATAAAGGAAGGATTAGTCCTGAGGGACACTTTCCGCATGAAAGATGATGAAGGGCTCCACTGCCTTGAGGGCCTGTAATTTAGACTCCCTTCTTGCTGAAGTGATGACTACAAGGAAGGCAGTTTCCCAAGAAAGGAATTTCAACTCTGCAGTTGCAGCTGGCTCAAAAGGAGGTACAGTGTGCTTTTCAATACAAAATTAAGGTCCCGGGCTGGAGTAGGGGCTCTCCTGGGTGGTCTTCAATTGTTGGCCCCTCTGAGGAATTGTTTCAGCAGGGGGTGAGAAAAGAGGGGTGGCTCAGTATTATAATGTGCCACCACGTGGCCAAAGTGGTTAAAAAAACATTTTATATAGCCCACCTAATCATGAAGGGATTCACATCTAGATCAGGGGAGGTCATCGTGCCTCTTTACTCATTCCTCATCAGGCCCATAATTGAGTATAATGCCCCTTTTGGGATGTACCTTACCAGACACCTGCAGCAACTGGAAAGACCCCAAAAGTACCTCACCAAGAGGATCAAAGGGCTCAAACAGATGCCATATACTGCCCGGTTAAAGAAACTCCAGCTCTACTCAGTGGCATACCGCCTGCTCAGAGGTGACCTGTGCCTGACATATAAGGCCATGTCCAACCCGGAATTAAGGGACATGCTGCACCTCAGAAAATCCAAATCCCATCGAGCTACGCGCTCGAGAGACTTGAACCTCAGCACTGAAATAAATAGGACATGCTGGAGGGACAGATTCATAACCTAGAGGCTCCTTCACTCTGGAATAAAACCCCAGTCCAGGTTAGGCAGATTGCCTCATTGTCTCTCTTCAAGAGGAATCTTGATGAGTGGATGGGAGATCTTAGGTTTACCCCGGGTATCACTTCTGTGTCACTGTTAGACAGAGGCACAGTATACTAACCTCGAAAAAGGGCATAGCAAAATTAATTTAAAATGGGTGGCGAAAGCCAAACACACACTGGCTAGGCTTATAAATGCCCTAGGGCAGATAGCCTAGTATGAAACTATGAAATGGCTGAGGCATGAATTTTAATAGAAGAGAAGGAAAGGACATTGTGAAGCATCTCTGTTAAGTATTGAAGGATATGTGGTAAACTGGGCACTGCTGTGCCCACTCCCTGAGTCGGGCTCCAAGAACAGAATCTTTTCCACTTTTCAGCATAGGATTTTCTAGTACCAGGCCTCCTTGCCTCCAGGATGACATCCAGTGCTTGCTTGCTGAGGGAAGGTATACAAGAACTCGGGTAATTAGCCAGGCTAGCAGGTTCAGGGTTTGAAGCTGGGGGTGCAGTATCTGGCCCTCCTGCTGGGACAGTAGGAAAGGGGTCTGAGGCAGGTGCCATGGTTCCAGCACTGACATACTGTGCAAGAGGGGGTACCGGTGTTGTCGTGGCCAGTCTGGTTCAATGAGTATTGTCTTTGGTTTGTCCTGTTTGATATTTAGTAGAACTTTAGCGAGGTGAGGCAGAGGGAGAAAGGCATAAACTGAGAGGCTTTCCCAGGTGAAGGACAGGGCATCCACTTTCCAAGCTTGTCTGTGGGGAGTCCTTCTGCAGAATTTGTCCAATTGCGAGTTCTGAGGGGAGGCAAATAGGTCTATCTCTGGACTCCCCCATTTGTTTCTCAAAATGTTGAATATCTTTGGTTCCAGTTTCCACTCATGTGGGTCCATGAGATTTCTGCTCAAGTCGTCTGACAGTGTATTTAGCTTGCCTGGCAGGACATGAGCTTGTAGGTGCACTTTGTAGCTCAAGGCTGTGTTCCGCAGAGCCATGGCTAGTCTGCAAAGAGGGTATGAGTGGGTTACCCCCTGCTTGTTTATGTACCACATAACAGTTTATGTACCACATAACCAATAATTGTCCTGGAAGAATGTGGTCCTTGAAGGCTGTCAGAAAATTCTGTACAGCTAACATTTCTTTTTGATTGATATGCAGGTGCATTTGACTCTGGTTCCACTTTCCCTGAATGCACTGCCCTGCCAAGTGAGGCCCCCATGCATAGTCTGATGCTTCTGCTAGGGTTTGGGTGGCAGGGGGTAGAGTGAATGGCAGTCCCTAGTTGTGGTGACAGGCTTCTGCCCACAAAAGGAACTCTGTCTTTACACAAGAAATGATAGGAATCATTGATTTCAGGTCCTGAGAATGTTGGCACCGTAGGCTTTTTAGATACCATTGTAGTTTCCTCATATGCAGTCTTGCATATGGAATTAGTAGAATGCAAGAGGCCATGAACCCTAGGGCTTGCAGCATTTTCCTTGCAGATAGCTGGGTCTTTGTGGCCAGTAGTTTGAAGCAGGCTGTCAAACTTGTTTCTCTGGCGTGAGGTAGGCCATCTGGGAAGTTGTATTCAAGCTTGTACCCAGGAATACAATGTGTTTGCAGGGTACTAGATTTGATTTATTTTCGTTTATGGTGTACCCCAGTGAGGTTAGCAGTTTCTTTACAAATGCCAGATGATTTAATAGTATGTCATGGCTGCCTGCCTGAATTAGACAACTGTCCAGGTATGGGTATATTTTAATATTTCTTTGCCTGCAAAATGCAATGACTGGAGCTAGGCAATTTGGGAATACCCTGGGCACAGTAGATAAGCCAAAGGGCAGTGCAGAGAACTGATAGTGCATATGGCCTTCTCTGAAGAGTAGGCATGTTCTGCAAGATTCCCTTATTGGGATGTGCAGGTAAGCTTCCTTTAAATCCAATGTTGTCAACCAGGCATTTTTACCTAGCATGGGAAGCAGTTGATGAAAAGTTTGCATTTTGAATTTTGGGATTACCAAAAGGGTGTTGAGGATAGACAGGTCCAGGATAGGATGCCAGGAATTGTCTTTTTTGGGTAACAGGAAAAGTCCTGAGTAAAAACTTTGTCCCCATCCCCCTTCTGGGACAGGTTGAATAGCCCTGACACTTAGGAGAGAGAGAACCTGCTGTTGAGCCTCTGCCCACTGATTTGGTGATAGGTCTACACAACCATTTGGGGCTGGTAAGGACTGGAAGTGGAAGCTGTATCCTTGGGAGACTATATTTAAAACCCATTTGTCCTGGGGTAATGAGTTCCCAATTTTCTGCATGCAGGGCGATCTTTCCCCCTAAAGGAACAGTCAGCTGAGGAGGGCTTGGACGGTTTAAAGTTAAGTCACTGAGACAGTTTACCATAGGGGGGAGTCTTACTACTCCCTGCTTTGGAAGTGCGAGCCCCCCCACTGCTTAGGCCTGTAAGTACCTTGGTACCGACGCCTGGGTGTTCTGCTGGTTCTGGGTTTGGACTGAGAAGGCATGGAAGAGGCGGGAAAGGACCGATTCTTGGAGGGCCAATGCCTACTAAATCTGGGAGGCTGTACTTGCAGGAAATCTTTAACAGTTTGCATAGATTTGGCTTTTTCCTCCATCTTTTTAAGTACTACTTCTGCTTTGTTGTCAAACAGGTGGCCTTGGCTTAAGGGAGCATAATGTAATTTAGCTTTAACATGATCTGGCAAAGATTGCACCTTAAGCCTAGCATGCCTTCTAAGTACAGACCCAGTGACAGTAGCCCTGCAAGATGCCTCTAATGAATCAAAACCACACTGCAAAGTAGGTTTTCCAACTTGTCCAGCAGAATGCATTAAATCCTGCAATTCTTTATTTTCAGCACAGTCAGGAATCAACATCATTTTCTGTTTAAGCAATCCAGTAATATGCTGCTGATACTTTAACATATGAAACTGGCAGTTTAAGGTCCTAATGTCCAAAGATGCAGAAGTGTAAAACTTCTTACCCCATCTATCCAGCTCCCTGGAATCTCTATCAGAGGGGGGTAGGGTTTTTGACAGTAGTAGCCTTAATGCCCATCAGTCCCTGCGAAATGGTCTCAGGATCCGCAGTAGGATTTTTAAAAAGGAACTTGTGAGAGTCGGGTACTCTGCAATACCTATCAGGTTTTCTGGGAGCAAAAGGTAAAGTGTCAGGGGCCAGACTAGATTCCAAGAAGGCATCATCTACAATGTCCAGTACAGGAGGGATAGCTAAAGGCCTGTGTTGAGGCAGGAGTAAAAATTTCCTAAGCCTCTTTTTGGAGTCAGAGTAATCCTGGCTTTCCCAGTGGAAATGCTCCCTAAGAGTATGCAAGATTTCAAACAAAAGAGAAATCCTCTGGAGGGGAAGCAGGGGGAATTGAGTCCACTGCATCAGAATCCTCATAGGTAGATAAGGGCAAATCCTGGTCATCAGAGAAAACAGAAATTTCAGAATCCTGATCAGAAGAATCAGAAGAAAAATCAGTCCTAGATCTCTTAGACGGAGAAGGGTGGCTTCCCCTGATTAGAGTAATAAGGTCTTCTTCCATTCTTATAATTTGCTTGTTAGACATAGGGGCCTGACCATGCGGTCTGGGCATCAGTTTTCTTGGCATGGATCAAGTTTTAGGCCTTAAAGAAGATGTCGTCAGTTAAATATGCAAGTCAGTAGACCTGCACAGCGGCTCCAGACCCATCCAAGATAGAGACATTCGCAGGTTCCACAGTCGAAGAAGCATCTTGCGGCATACCAGACTCCGAATGGGTCTTAGTAGAGGCCTACGAATCTGAAGTAGCGGGTATCATGGGCTGCGAAAGCACCTCACTGAGTACCAGCGAACTGGTGACTAGCTTAGAAGCATTGTTGGTAGCGTTGGACCTATGCGGACTGTCTCTGTCTTTATCTTTACGTTTTTTTCAGAATGTGGGTAGTCGGGTGGCTTACCGAAGCCATTTCTGGATAATTGAAACGAGTACCAAAATATTTAGATGCGAAAATGAACTGACGACTAATAGTACAAGGTTTGAATAAGGCACAAAACCGACAGCAAAGTATGTTGTGGTCTGGGCCTAAGCAAGGAGTGCAGTACGAATGAAAATCTTTGAGGTATTTGCTTTCCACAAAAAATACAATTGTTAACTTTTACTGACATTGGTTTAGAGCAAGAAAAAGGATCCCCAATGGGGAGGCTTCAGGGCAGGCTACAAAGGAAGCCCCAGCCTTGAATACAGCATTTAATGCGCAGACTTTCCAAAGGCATGCAATGAAGTCCATGTAGCTGCCATACAAATCTCTTCAGTAGAGGAGTTCCTAAAGACAGCTGCAGGAGTGGTGACAAAACCTACTGGAATCAGCCACTGACTTGCAATGTAATGTAGGTTGAAATCATCTTATTAATGTAGGTTGAAATCATCTTATTAATACAAAAATGGTTGGCTAGCCAAGTCATGACAAGTCGCCATTTGTCCAGAGCAGGCCAGCTTGGACTCGGGATTCAGAGGGGGAGAGGTGGAGGAACAGGTAGGATCAGGAGGAGGGTTTTAAACAAAGGCTGCTAGGCCAGGCTAAGGCCTGGGAATTTTAGTAGCTGGAGTGGAGGACAGGAAGCAATAGGTTGTTTAACACGTTAAGGTTGTTTATACCCAGCAAATTTACATATATTTACATATTAAGAATATATAAAAAAAAAAAAACTACTATACAGCAGGGTCTAGCCAGCTGAGATCTGTAATGGTTGGGGATTTAAGACTGGGATGGTTGTTCTAGTGCAAGAGTTGGTTGGCATTCACTAACCATTTAACAAAGGTGTTTAAAAAAATAATCACTTAAGACATAGGCAAACATACATAGTCAGAAAACAAACCATTTTAACATTTTTCCATTTAAATAAAATAAACATCACATATATTTTCTTTGCTGCTTTCATCAGTCCAACATTACCAAAAATTACTAAAGACCTGCGTCTCTCCAACTGCATTTCTCCTCCTGAGCATTATAATGCATTTATTTTTCCAAAAATGTTCATATTACTTCTACGTTCTTTGCTCCTTTCCTTTTCTAAGGATCCCCCTCTTCCAGTTCTTTTCTCTATTTTATAGTACTCAGTACCTCAAATACAGTTGGTGTTGACTGATCTCCATTTCTAGTAACTGTTTTTTGCAGCCAACTGACTCAAACTTTATATCAGACCTTACTATCTCCAGGCAATTCAGATCCTGTATCTCAGCTCAAAAGAAGCATTTCTTTACTTGCTAAGTATTAATTACAGTTAATCCTATTTTATACATATCTTATAATTGTTTTTACTGTTGGATGGAGCAGCATATTCGAGCACAAGTGCAGGCTATGTTAAGCCTTAAAGGGAAAGATTGGTGGGAGAAGTTATACTGGCAGACAATTCATCCAGTGGTTAACACCCAAACTGTGAATAATCTGCCCCTTGACCCTCAGGACCAAGGGCTTCAAGTTTTAAAAGGAAGCAGCAGAAGGAGAGAGGATGAAAGTGACAGGAAGGATGAGAAAGCTCAGAAACATAAGGATAAAAAGAAGCATGGCAAGAAATGCACATGGGTAAACAAGGAGGAAGGTAAGCATGAGATAAATCAAATGTTATAACAATGGCTACAGAACCAAGGATGATTAAGTAACTATATATGGGTCGCAGTACAGTGACTGCAGATATGCAAGTCAGGCAAGTTTGTCAAGACAAGACTCAAAGGGCAGAGACTGGCAGCCTATGGGTAAAGCAATATCAAACGAGTTAGGACTTATTGGTGCAACACTGGGCATAGCAGTCAGTGAAGGGTCGTCACTGCCAAGGGGGCAAATTCTTGACCAGACTGGGTCCTTATTGGCACAGCTCAAAGGAAGTAGGGAAGACCTAAAGTCAAAATCACAGGGTGAAAATGGGCAGGCAATGGAAAAGGGGGAAACACAACAGGATAGGTATCATGGTGCGGTTACATCAGACTTGCCACTTGGCTTTCATTTCAGCAAGAAAGTTAAGTAACAAATGCAAAAAAGTGGAATATGTGGATATAGTCTCCCTTTTGAATAGCGGAGGATGAAAACGAGAAGGATAAGGACAGCAGGACTGACTACCCAGCTGACAAAAGAAGGCAGCTGATAAGGACATGAGAAAACCTAGTGATTGTATATTCTACTTATTCAGTGATTTTGGAGGAAAGGTGCCCTAACAAAGAGAAAGTCATGTGAATGCATTTCAATAGAATGACCACTATGCATTTCGCACAAGGGGTCAAAAGTGGTTACAATATGATGAGGATTATAGGAGGATAAGGCAGACATACCAAGAAAGGCCAAGGTCATAGAGAGATTTGTGCTTGTTATGCTGGCTGGATACTAGAGGAGGCTCAGTAATGACAGACTGTGGGTTTCCAAACAGCCAAATTGGGAATAGTTTTAATATGTACTGGGTGCCTGGACATACAGGACTGATGGAAAGTCAGTTTATTAAAGCAGATGGGGAAGCTGAGAGGTGTTTTCAATACTTCTGTTAGTGTTGGAACCTGTCACAATGCAAACTTCAACCTCAATGTATGACATGTGAAAAGCCAAATCACCTGCCCAAGACCTGTTTTTGTCTCTCTCGGGCTCGCAACAAAAATTCCTATAATCCAGTACACAGGACACACTTCTGATACTTGTAAGAGGGGATGGTTTAAGTGAGTGGCTCACGGCTTATCCAGACAAACAGGAAGTGGCACTGTTAGATAAAGGGTTTACTAATGGATTTAGGAATTCGGCGAAAGTTAAGAAATAAAGGGAGATCATTAAGAATTTGAAATCTACAAGAGAAAGTACAGTTTTGTACCTACCATAAATGTAGATGTCCGATAGATATGCAACTGCAGTCATAACATACGGGTTTGTCCTGCCTCAGGCAGCCCTCGGCCGAATTCCAAAGTCTGGGTCCGGCGTCGGCTGGTGTCGCCTCCTCTCCGACGTCACAACGGCTGGAGTATAAAGGCATCGGCCGATGCCATCTTCTTCAGTGTTTCCTACCCCAGATGCCAGGTGCCCTCCTAGGAAGGCTAAATTTGGTGAATGGATAAACAATTCCAGACATGCACAACAGTAATAAACAGATACACCATAGGAGATGGCTAAAGGAACAGGGGGAATGGACCCAAATGAAGGAAAAGAGGGGAAGGCGGGAGGGAAAATCCGACTGCAGTTGCATATCTATCAGACATCTACATTTATGGTAGGTACAAAACTGTACTATGTCCTTCAAGAATGCAACTGCAGTCAAAACATATGGGTTGAATACCATAGCCAAGCTGGGGGTGGATGGAGCTAAGAAAAAGATGGTGTAGCTAAAATGCCCTGCAGGACTGCCGAAGCAAAGCCTGCTCGGGATCTGGAGTATAAAGGCAGGTTGTAGTGTTTGGTAAATGAATGCACGGAGCTCCATGTAGCAGCCTCTAGAATGTCCTTTGTAGCCACTCCTCTTAGGAAAGCTGTGGATGTGGCTATAGCTCTGGTGGAATGTGGCCTAATATTGGCTGGCACACTTTTTCCATGGTAAGAATAGCAGAATCTGATGCAGTGTCCAATCCATTTTGAAATTGTTTGCTTGGAGACTGCTTTTCCTTGTATTCCAGCAGCATAGGCTACAAACAGCTGGTCAGACTTTCTGGTGGCCTTAGTTCTGTCCAAGTAGTAGCGTAGTTGCCTGTGCATGTCCAAGGTATGCAGCAGTCTTTCCCCTCTATTTTGAGGATTGGGGAAGAAAGTAGGGAGGTGAATAGCTTGATTTAGAGACACCCTGGAAATGACCTTTGGCATGAAAGAAGGATTTGTTCTTAGAGAGACTCTGTCCTGATGGAAAATGAGGAAAGGAGGTACTGCCATGAGTGCCTGTATCTCAGAGACTCTTCTTGCTTATGTGACTGCCAATAGAAAAAACATTTTCCATGATGGAAATTGCATCTCCGAGGTTGCTGCTGGCTCAAAGGGAGGCAGAGATAATTTTTCCAGTACAAAATTGAGGTCCCATGCAGGTACTGGTTGTTTTCTGGGAGGCTTGATATTCTTTATCCCTCTCAGGAACTGTCTTAGCAAAGGATGTGAGAACACTGGTGGATCACAATTGTATCTTGCTGAGATTGCTCAGGCATGAATCTTTATGGAAGAATGAAACATTTCTGCCAAGTATTCCAATATCTAAGGTATACTCAGTACTGTTGTATCCTGACCCCTGTTGGCAGCCCAGATGCTGAATCTCTTCCACTTGGCTGAATAGGCTTTTCTGGTGGATGGTCTGCGTGCTTCCAATAAGATGTCCTGAACTGCCTTGGAAAGATTGGAAGCAGAAGGAGTTAAAGTAACCTCCAGGCTGTCAGATGCAATGTTTTCAGGTTTTGGTGAACAGTCCTGTAGTTGTGTTGTGTTAGGAGCAGGGGCCATAGGGGCAGAGGCCACGGTTTGGTCAGAGTTATGCTCAACAGCAATGGGTACCAGTGTTGCTTTGGCCAGTCTGGAGCTATCAAAATGCCTGTTGGTTGTTCTGCTTTGATCTTCAGGATCACCTTGGTCAACAGTGGCAGAGGAGGAAATGCATACATTTTTAGGGAATTCCAGCTGAAGGAGAGAGCATCTGTTGTCCAGGCCAGTGCATGGTGGGTCCTGGTGCTAAACTTTTCCAGGTGATGATTCGTGTGAGACTCAAATAGATCTATGTCCGGTCTTCCCCATGTCTTTGTTATTTGTGAGAAAATGTGGGGATGCAGCATCCATTTGTGTGGATCCAAGAAATTTCTGCTCAGCTTGTCAACCAGTACATTGTCCTTGCCTGGCACTAACTGGGATTGCAGGTGTATCTTCAGACTTGGTGCTTTTTCCCAGAGAATCATTGTTAGTCTGCAGAGGGGGTATGAATGAGTCCCTCCCTGCTTGTTTATATACCACATGACAGTGGTGTTGTCTGTCCTTATTAGTAAATGTCCTTGCTGCAGTGATTTTTTGCAACTCTCGATTGCATGTATCACTGCCAGCATCTCTTTTTGGTTTATGTGTAGATGTCTTTCCTTTGGTGTTCATTGACCTTGAACGCATCTGCCCTCCATGTGCGCCCCCCATCCATGATCTGAGGCGTCTGTTGTAATTATTTGACCTGCTTGAGGTCTGCTGAAAGACATGCCTTTGTTTAATTGACTTGCTTGAGCCCACCACAAGAATTCCTTTTGCAGGCATGGAATAAGTGGGATTACGTCCTCTAGGCTTTGGCTGTGTTGGGACCATAAGCTTTTCAAATACCATTGCAGCTTTCTCATATGAAGTCTTGCCAAAGGTATCAGAAGAATGCATGATGCCATGAACCCCAGGGCCTGCAGGAGTTTCCTTGCAGTCAGCTGGGAGAGCTGTGCTAGGCCTTTGAAGTACTCTGGTAACTGCTGTTTTTCCTCTGTGAGGTAGGCCATTTGTGTTTGTGTGTCCAGTTTGGCTCCTAGGAAAATAATCTGTTGGGATGGCAGTAGCCTTGATTTCGGAACGTTGACTGTGTATCCCAAGGCCTGTAGTAATTGCATGGCATAGTCCAGGTTTTTTATTAAGGTTCGTCTGTTGTCTGCTTGTATGAGGCAGTCGTCCAGGTAGGGGTATATTTGAATTCCCTGGAGTCTGCAGTGTGCCACTACTGATGCCAGGCATTTCGTAAATACTCTGGGCGCAGTAGATAAGCCAAACGGCAATGCTGAGAATTGATAGTGCTCTGTCCCTGCAAGAAATCTGAGGTATCTTCTGCAGCTTTGTCTGATTGGGACATGCAGGTATGCCTCCTTGAGGTCCAGAGTGACCAGCCAAGACCCCTTGCCCAGCATGGGAAGGAGTTGCTGTAACGTCAGCATTTTGAACTTTGGCACAATGAGAAAAGTATTTAGAGTAGACAAGTCCAGTATAGGCCTCCATTTGTTTTCCTTTCTTGGAACAAGGAACAGTCTTGAATAGAATCCCTGGCCTTGTTCCTGGGAGGTACCTTTTCTATTGCTTTTATACTTAATAGCTTTGAAACTTGAATGAGTGCCTCTGCCCTTTGATGGTGTGGCAGGTTTGGCATGCCTTGTCTTGTAGGTAAAGTATGGAAGTGGAATCTGTAACCCTTGTCTATTAAATCCAGAATCCAACTGTCCTTGGTTAAGATATGCCAGATCTTTGAGAATAAGGATAATTTTCCGCCCAAGGGTGCTTCTCTCTGAGCCCTTGTAGGCAGTATGAAAGTCAAGTCATTGTGATTGTCCTTGTGGTGCAGCTGGACTGGCTGCAGCACTTCTTTGATTTGTAGGTTGCCATTGGCGTCCCCTGTAGGAGCCCCGGTATTGTCCTCGGCCACGCCTGTTCTTTCCCCTTTGAAACTTGTCCGAGTCTGGGAAGGACCAATTCTTTGAAGGCCAGTTTCTACTGAATCTGGGTGGCTGAACCTGGAGGAAATCCTTGACTGTCTGTACTGACTTAGCTTTTTCCTCAATGGACTTTAACACCTTGTGCATTAGCGCCAAAAAGCTTATGTTTTTCCAGAGGTGCATCAAGTAACTTTACTTTGACATGGTCTGGCAGTGGCTGATCTTTTAACCAAGCATGTCTATGTATCACAGCCCCAGTCACAGCTGCCCTACATGAAGCTTCCAATGCATCATAACCACACTGAAGAAAATGATTGTTAACCTGCTGAGTGTTATGTATGTGATCCTGCAATGCCTTTCTGTCAATAGGCTCAGGAGAGGCTAACTTTTTCTGTAAATCATCCAGTAAAAAATCCTGGTACTGAAACATGAAATAGGCAGTTAAGAGACCTCATGGCTAGGGTGGTAGAGGTATAAATTTTTTTACCCCATCTCTCCATAGACCTGGCTTCCCTATCTGCTGGCAAAGGTTTCTTGGCAGTGGAGGTAGCCACACCCTTGGGACCCTGTGAAATAGTTTCTAAATCCACGGTGTGGGCCTTAAAGAGATGTTTGTGAGTGTCAGGGACTCTGTCTGGCTTGACAGGAGCAGGGGGGAAGAGAGTCAGGGTTAGCACTGGAATCGGAGAAAACATCATCCAAAACATCCATCACAGGAAGAATAGCTAAAGGTCTGTGCTGGGAAAGCTTTAGGAAGGTACGGAGCCTTTTCCTGGAATCAGAGAATTCCTGACCCTGCCATTGGACATGTTCCCTCATTGAGTGCAGGACTTCACCAAAAGAGAAATCCTCTGGAGGAGAGGCAGAGGGTATTGATTCCTCAGCATCAGAGTCCTCATAGGCCTGGAAGGATTCTTCTTGAATATCTGAATGCTCAGAATCCCCAGAGGCCTCATCTGAAGAGAGGTTTTCAGTCTGCTCAGTTCTAGGCCTTTTCTCTGCAGGAGGCTGAGAACCTCTGTCTGGGTGAGGCTGAGACCCCCTGTCTGCAGCAAGAGACAATCTGTTTATCAGAAGAGGGGGCCTGGACAGCAGGTTTAGGATGGGCCTTGGCCTGGCTGGCGGCCTAAGCACGTGCAAAGGCCTTGATGGACATAGATACAGGAGGCCTAGCAGCCCCACGTGCAGGAGTGACCTTGTCCACCGGAATGGTGTCGGGTAAATCAAGAACTTCGGTATCCGGAGGAAAATCAACAACCGGCACCAGAGAGGTCTCCGGGACCAAAGGACTAGTTAACGCTGTCTCGTCGGCCTGGAGCGGCTGAATTACCACTTCCGCAGGGACCGAAGCACTAGCGGAGGTTCTAGGAGTAGTATCGGTAGAGGACGCGGGCCGAGGATGCCGGTCCCGGTCCTTCCGTTTTTTGGAAGATTAAGCTGTCGGTTGATCCGACGGCATGGTATATGCGAAGGATTCGCCAAAAAAGTCTTCAGCAAATTCTGCCCGGCGCCTGAGAGTGCGCTTATTAAAGCAAGCACAGGCAGCACAGGCCGAGACGTCGTGGTCTGGGCCCAGGCAAGGAAGACAGTAAGAATGGAAGTCCTTATGAGGTATTTGTTTACCACAAGACAAACAATTATTAACTTTCTCAATTTGTTCTGACATCGGCTGAGGCAAGAAAAAAATGTTCCCCAACGGGGTACTTAGCTTTTAGATGACTTCGGTACTGAAAACACAGGAGCTGACCAACCGGCACTTGCGAACTGCTTCTGCTTCGGGCACCGCGCGGCAAGAAAGACTGAAGATGGCGTCGGCCGATGCCTTTATACTCCAGCCGTTGTGACGTCGGAGAGGAGGCGACACCAGCCGACGCCGGACCCAGACTTTGGAATTCGGCCGACCGAGGGCTGCCTGAGGCAGGACAACCCGTATGTTATGACTGCAGTTGCATTCTTGAAGGACATCATTTGGATATAGTTATGGCCAAGTTAAATAAGGAACTAGAAGCAGGCAGATTGGCAGGCCCACTTCACCGCCCACCCAGAACAACATTCAAGGCTTCACCTACAAGTGTAGTCCCAGAAATGAAACCAAGTGAATTCAGACTCATTCATCACCTGTCATAACCTGAGGGGAAGTCTGTGAATGACTATATAAAGGGTGAAGGTGCACTATGCTTCATTTGATGAGGCAGAAAGGTATAAGAAAAAGGGAGAGGGACTATTATGGTAAAAGCAGGCACAGAATCTGCTTTTAGACTTTTGACCATTGCTCCTAAAGACTGGGGTGCATGGGGTTAGTTTTTGAATGGCAGCATTACACAGATAAATGCTTGCCAATGGATTGTTCGGTTGCATGTGCTACATCTGAAAAAGTTTAGCATATTTTTGCATTGGATGGTGACACAGGATGGGGGGGGGGGGCAACATTGCTCATTACTTGGATGATTTCTTATTTGTGGGGAGGAAAGATCTGGGGGAATGCCAATGAACAGTAGACATCTTTAATCAAATATGCACAAAGAACTAGGGTTGTCACTGGTGGCAGACAAAGCAGAGGGCCTGACAAACAGATTACCATTTTTTTGGCACAGAGATTGACAGCTTGAAGGGTCTGTGTAGATTTTATTTTTATTTATTTTATTTATTTAACATTTGTTGACCGGGAATGTCCAACTAGATTCCACAGAGCCTGTTTTCAGCGGAGGCCCGGGGAGAAATGCTCCAGACCAATAGACAAAATCCTAAATGCAACATTTGCTCCAAGTTAAATGTTACAGCAGAATAAAATGATGCATAAACAACTGCAGGAACTATTAGAATTGATGAATTTTGTATGCAGAGTAATCCTGCTGAGGAGTTCATTTATGAGGCGGCTTGCTGCTAAAGGGTTGTTTTTGATGATACTAAAAAAGCTTACTTCATGACTGATTCTCGTCTAGAGGAATGTGTTTGTGGTGGAAGAACTGACAATGTGACAGGTATTTTTTTTTCTTTTTAGAAATTACAGGCCAAAAAAATAGAATTTTTGGGCTGCCTAAAATTCATAAACCGTTGGACAATCCCCCTCCAAGAATGATTGTGACCAGTAACAAAAGTAAAACTGAAGCTATGGCAGCTTTTGTTGACAAAATTCTTCAAAAACTTGTTTGTAAAAGGGATTCCTTTATCAAAGGCACCTTCGACTTCAGGAGTAAAATAAAGGAGATTCAAGTTGTTGATTCTGAGGTTTGGTTATCCTTGATATTCAGTCATTACACAGTGTTATACCGAATAATACGGGAATGGACATTGTTCAATCAGAGTTTATTGCCTCTAAATTGACCTCTGATGACAAAGTTTGTCTGATTATGGAAATGCTGGACATTATACTGTCATATATATTTTTTAAATTTAATTCTCAAAATAAGGCACGAGGTTCAGTTCCAAAATAAGGCCACAACAACAGTTCCAGGAAAGGCTGTATGAGTGCTTTCGTTCCTTTATTCACAATAAAACACGGAACTTCATCAGATACAATTGGTTATATAATTTCCCCTTCATTAAATACTATTTTTACAAATCATGTGAGTTCTCATTCATTAAAATCAATTTTATAATTCCGTCCTAAGAACTTCATGTCTATTTATTCCTACAACCTTGCTACTTTACATTTAATAAAATATATGCATAATATACACACAAAAAAACCTAAACATAAAAAATCTTGCACAATTTAATATAATATTATACAAATCCATTATACCCTCACTCCTGGTAATTTTAAAAATAATTATTTTAATTAATTTATTTTAAATCTTATCCACCCTCATATTTAATACACTACTAAGAGAAATCCTATAATTTAAATCAGGTTCTTTTGTAGAATTTAATGGGTAAAGAGACAAGAGAGGGGGTAACTGGATTAACTTCCTAGAGTACATGGAAGCTTATTGGCAGGTTCTATTAAATTCTATAAAAGAACCTGGTTTAAATTACAGGATTTCTATTAGTAGTGTATAAAATATGAGGGCGGATAAGATTTAAAATAAATTAATTAAAATAAAGTAATTATTTTTAAAATTACCAGGAGTGAAGGTATAATGGATTTATATAATATTATATTAAATTGTTTAAGTTTTTTTATGTTTAGCTTTTTTATGTGTATATTATGTATATATTTTATTAAATGTGAAGTAGCAAGGTTATAGGAATAAAATAAACATGAAGTTCTTAGGAAGGAATCATAAATTTTTTTTTTAATGAATGAGAAGTCACATGATTTGTAAAAACAGTATTTAATGAAGGGGAAATAATGTAACCAAGTGTATCTTATGCCAACTGTATCTGATGAAGTTCCGTGTTTTATTGTGAATAAAGGAACGAAAGTGCTCATACAGCCTTTCCTGGAACTATTGTTGTGGCCTTATTTTGGAATTGAACCTTGTGCCTTATTTTGTGATTTTGACCTTGGACTCTGTGGATTTGTGTTTTAAATTTAATTCTATGTACTTCCAACAGATAAATGGGGTAGCAATGGGTGCCAAGATGGCCCCTAGCTAAGCAAGTGTTTTTAAGAATGGTTGGGAGAAGATGAATATTTTTTCCAGTACATACTTTGAAAACATCATTATTTACAAACGCTTTACTGATGATGTCTTTTTGGTGTGGAGGGGTGAGACTGAGTTATTTGAAACTTTCTTACAGTACATTAACACTGTGTAATACATTAACACTGTGTGTTCATATTTGTAAGTTTTCCTCACAAATAAACCTTAAAGTATCAATTTTCTGGATGTAACCGTGTATAAAAGAGAAGGTAGACTACAAACCAAGCTATATAAAAAGGCAATACAAAACAATACTTAAAGTTATGACAGTATGCATCCCTTGAGAATGAAATTGAATACAATTAAAGGACAATTGAGAAGGATAGACATGCTTACACAAGATGATTCTGATTTTTTTAAGAGAAAGTGAAGTCCTTTGTAACAAGTTTATAAACAGGGACTATCATGAGAAACTTGTAAAAGAAAAATATTCTGAGGTAGTAAAAATAATAAAGGATGGAATGAGAAATGCTGTGAAACCAAATATAAATAATATTTTTAACACTGCAATGCAACTAACCAGTAGTATAGACAAACAGATGATTAGACACATCATTAATGATAATTGGAAAGTTTTACGTGACTTTCCTAAAGTGAAAAGAAAATATTGGGGAGAAGCCCTTTTTTGTTTATAAGGGTAAAAGTTTTAAAAATTATTTTGAATCTAAGCTGGGCCCACCTTCAAAGACAAATAAGTTGGGAATGTTTAAATGTTCTGACTGCAATTTTTGCAGTTGTTTGTTAACTGGAATCACTTTAAATAAAGAATACAGATATTAGAATCAATGGTAGGCATTCTTGTACATCCAAGTTGGTGGCCTTTTATGTGGGTAGAACCACTAGAGAGCTGGATAAAATAATTTATGAGCATCAGTATGCTATTAACACCAAAGATGAGAGAAATGCTTTAAGTAAACACTATCAAGGCAATTGTTTAGGAAGGTTTAAAGTTGTTGTATTAGAGCAAACTAAAAATTATGAGAACTCTTGATGCTGAGGAACAGCTAGATTAGAAAGAATACGTGTGGCGATTAAGACTATATGCTTGCCATCCGCCTGGATTAAATGACAAAAAAATGTTTAAAGTTCATCTAAAAAGGAAGTCTTAGGTGCTAATTATGTTATGTGACTCGTTGTATAAAGGGTGTGTTTGAAATGGTTACATTCAGTCTGAAGAAGTCCTGTAAAAGGACAAAAGCGCTTACTGAATGTTTTAAGAGAGTTTTAACTTTTTAGTTTTTGAACCATTTTACTTTATTACTTATCATAGCATTATTCATTAAGTCTAGTGTTACCAGGAAACTTGGAAGTAGTAACAGGTTATGAAGTAACATTCTGAATTTAAGCAACATCACAAACAAGTTTAGGAAAGAAAGATTCAAAACTGGTCTCAAAGAACTTTCTTTCTTTGGGACTAGAAACATCCTTAAACAAAAATCCTTTCCCTCCAGGGAAGGAGAAACTGGTTCTACAGTTCTATCATTCCATGGGAAAGCATGTGATGAGGAATTGATGGAAACACAGTCTAATTGTGCAGAATGAGCAATTACCCCAGAAAAGGAGGAGTTTCCTCCAACTGCCATCTTAAAACTTGATGAATGGTTTTCAGAACCCATTTTCTGAACATATCTATTCAGAAAAAGAAAGATGGAGATTCAGACTTTCTGGAAGAAAAAAGGGACCGGGGGGGTCAGAAAATATCTTGAACAGTCATTCCGACTTACTGGACTGTCCTTTGTTTTGGAAGGTATGAAGCATCTTTTCGGAATCTCCTTGCTATTTCTTATTAAACATCTGTTTTCCTGTATGTTGTTGAGACTGTTTATTCTGCTTTTTACCAAAACTAGATGAGAAGTTAAAAAAATTGGAAAAGGAGGGCTGAAAAATCTTTGAGATTCCCTGGATCAGCTCATCTCTTTCATCACACTTTTTGATCACCTCTGCAGCAGACGTGCCAAACACTACATCTCTATCCAAAAGAAGATTCAATATCTAATGTTTATCATCACGGAGGTTCTGAGACTGCAACCAATCAAATCTCCTCAAAACAGGACCCGTGGCCATAGCCCTGGAAAAAATATCAGCAGAGTCGTTCACACTGTAAAAAAATGAGTACTGACCTACACAATAAGAAAAGTATAGTTGCGTAAAATCTTACCATAACCATAGATGTCCTTCTCTTCCATGTTGCAGTATTCTAGGGTGTGGGATTTCATGCCCTCAGGTGACTCGTACATCGGCTCCTATACAAAAGCTTCAGCTTGGCTGTTGCAGTGTGCGAGGATGTCACACGTAGGGCCATAAACCAGGGGCCTTAAATGTGACATCTGCACGCACAATCCTCAGAACTTGAAGGCCAGCAGGCAGAGAAGGCGGCCCAGCAGGAGGAATGCCAGTTGTTTCCAGGTGTGTGACTTGAAGACCTACTGTAAAGTAGGTACTACAGGTAAGGAATAGAACCTGGGGGGATTGGTGGGCAAAAAGGAATACTGCAACATGGAAGAGAAGGGCATCTACGATTATGGTAAGATTTTACACAACTATTCTATATCCTTCTATTCCTATGTTGCAGCAATCTAGGTGTGAGAGCGTACCACAGCTTATGCGGATGAGAGGGTGGTGATAGATGAAGAGGGTTTTACCAGACCCTGCAGGATTGCCCTGGTGAATCCTGTCCTAGCTCTGGAAACTTGTGCCAGTTTGTAATGCTTGGTGAAAGTGTGGATAGTGGCCCAAGTGTCCGCTTCCAAAATTGATGCCGTGTCTAGGCCCTTCATGAAGGCCCTAGAGGTGGCCACAGCTCTACTGGAATGGGCCTTGATTCCCCCTGGGGGTTCCTTTCCATGGTGGGAGTACCAGAAGCAAATGGCTTTCCTGATCCAGCATGTGAATGTTTGCTTGGAGACTGCCTAGCCCAGGGCTCTGGGGTGGAAGGAGACAAAAAGCTGGTTACTCTTCCTGATATTTTGGGTCTTGTCTAGGTAAAACCCAAGTTGTCTGTGCACATCCAGGAGTGCAGTATCCTTCTCCCCTTCATTAGGGTGTGAGGGGAAGAAAGTGGGTAGATGAATGGACTGGTTAAGAGACAGGTCACTGACCACCTTAGGCATAAAGGAGGGGTTGGTTCGCAGGACACCCTATCTTTGTGGAAGACATTGTAGGGGGGACATGCCATTAATGCCTGAAATTCTGACACTCTTCTGGCTGATGTGATACCCACCAGCAGGACCGTCTTCCATGTGCACATCTGTAAGGAAGACGGCCCAGCCAGTTCAAAGGGATGCTGGGTTAATTTCTCTAACATGTAGTTAAGGTCCCAAGGCAAGGGGGATAAGGTTTCCTAGGTGGCCTCATGTGCAAGACCTCTTTAAGGAAGAACTTTACATAGAGTCTGGCAAGCTGATATGGCAGACGTGTACTTTTACTGAAGAATAAGAAAGCCCACTCTATCTAATGACACAGGTAGTTTAGAATAAGGGGAACCTCAGTGGAGCTGTGGTCCCTTCCCTTCTTCAGACACCATTTTTCAAATCTTTCCCAATTAGCCAGGTAAGATCTTCTGGTGGTAGGTTTCCTTGCCTCCCTCAGGACAAAGAGCACGTCCTCTGAGTAGTGTTGTTTGAAAGGGATCAAAAGTTTATCACCCACAGAGTCAGAGACAACATCTGTAAGTGTGGGTGTAGGAGAGCACCTTTGTCTTGTGTCAGTAGGTCCACCTTGTAGGGTAACGAAGTGATTGCCCATGGCTAGTTTGTGAAGTACGGGGAACCAGTGCTGCCTTTGCCAGTAGGGAGTCACTAACAAGATTTTTGGTTTGTCCTTCTGAATTTACAGGAGGACTTTCTGAATCAGTGGGAATGGGGGTAAGGCATAAAGGAACTTCCCCTCCCAAGGGAAGCTGAAAGCGTCCACTCTCCATCTTAGAGGGGAGTGGGTTTTTGAGCAGACGTTCTGCAGTTGCCTGTTCTGGGGGGAGGCAACCAGGTCTATTTGTGGAGCACTCCACCAGTGGACTATATCTAAGACCACCGCCCTGCTCAGCATCCATTCGTGCGGAGACGAGGAGGTCCGGCACAACAGATCTGCTATGGTGGTTGTCCTGTGAGGGGATGTAGGCCTCTAGCAGGACTAAGTTGAGATGAGAAGCTAAGTCCCATATCAGCCGGGATAATCTGCACGGCTGATAGGCCTTTGTTCTCCCTGCTTGTTGAGGTACCACATTACTGTAGTGTTGTCGGTGACAATCTGAAGCACCCCTGGAACCAGAAGGGGGGGTGCAGGTCTTTAGAGCTAAGAAGACTGCTGTCATTTCCCTGATATTGATGTGTTTGGCCTGAAGAGAGGGACGCCACCATTCCTAAATCCTGTAAGAGGCAAGAGTTGCTCCCCAACCTGTATCTGAGGCATCTGCAAGCATTACTTGGGTTGGGGTGGGTGGTTGTAGTGGGAGCCCTGGGTTCAGTTGCACTTGCTGGATCCACCAACTGATTTCTGTTTTCAGACAGGGAAGGAGGGAGATGCCCTGTTCTAGGGGATGAAGGTGTTGGGACCAGGTGTTCTTCAGGAACCACTGTAACTTGTGCATGCGCATTCTTGCCAGTGGTAACATGGGGATGGTCGCTACTATTAAACCCAAGAGACGAAGAAATTGCCTTGCCATCACCTTTTGGGATAGTAGAGCTTCCTGGAAGTGGGAAGTCTAAGAAAGAACCTTGTCCTGTGGTAGAAAGGCCTTCATTGTGTCTGTTCTGATTCTGCAGCCTAGGAAAATTTTGTCCCGGCTTGGGATCAGAGAGGATATGGGGGGATTGCTGGTGAATCCTAGGTTCTGCAGAAGGGACATGGTGAAATGCAGATACTTCAGTAAAGCATCCCTTGACTCTGTCAGCATCAGGATGTCACCCAGATAAGGGTAAATCTGTATACCCTGAGTTCTGCAGAAGGCAATGGCTGGAGCCAGGCATATTGTAAAGACTCGGGGAGCCGTGGATAAACCAAAGGCCAAGGCAGTAAATTGGAAATGAGAGGCAGGTCTGGAGAAATGCAGGAACTGTCTGTGGGAATTCCTGATGGGTATGTGCAAGTAGGCCTCCTTTAGTTCGAGGGTGGTCATGAGGGCCTTGGCTGGAATGAGGGGCAGCAGAGTGGTAAGAGAGCATTTTGAAAGATGGTATCTGAAGATGGAGATTTGGGAAGGATAGGTCTAAGATGGGTCTATACAGGGGCAGTCTTTGTTGGGGACCAGGAAGAGGCGGGAGCAAAACCCCTTCCCTTCTTGTCCCAGAGGGGACAAGTTCAATGGTGCCTAGTTTTAAAAGGTCTGCCAGAATTTGTGGCATGAGATGGACCTGGTTTATGGGGATGAGAGGAATGCCTCTTTTGGGTGGCTTCTCTTTCCAGGATAGGAAGTACCCTTTTTGAATAATGTTTAAGACCTATTGTTCTGAAGTAATGTATTGTCAAAGAGGAAGACGGTGGGAAAGTTGGGCTGAGAGGGGAAGGTGGGCAAGGCAGTCACGCATTATTGGGACCTCCTCTGTCCTGAAAGGGCCGTCTGGGTTGATAAGGTGGAGCAGAGGATTTGGAGTTGATAAATCTTTTAGCCCCTCTCCTGGACCTGGAAAAGGAGGAGGGTGGAGGAGTACATCTCACAAAGGTGGCCTTAGCAGGGTAGTTTCTATAACACTTGGGGATGGGTGACACCAGCAGGTGCTTGATGTCCTGGAGTTCTTTGTTTTTTTTCTTGTAGATTTTTAAAATGGTCAGCAGATTGTTTGCAGAAAAGCACACTGTGGTCCAGAAGGGCATCCAAGATCTTAGACTTGAAATCCTCAGGGAGGTTCTGGAGTCTTAGCCATGAATACCTCCTGATGGCTGAAGCAGATGCTGCAGACCTGTTGGATGCTTCTGCAGCATCGTATCTGCATCCAATGGAATACCTGGCTACCTGTTGTGCCAAGGAAAGTTTGGCTGAGATGTCCGTCTTGATAGGGCTGTCAAGCAAGTACGCTAGTATGGAGGAGGCTTGAGAGATCAAGTCTAATACATTCTTTGTCAGGTGGGTCTGATAATTTATGGCTCTGAAAGCCAAAGTTGAAGTGTATACCTTCTTCCCCATCCTACCTATGCACTTGCTGTCTTTGTCAATGGCAGTAAGGAGGCAGAGGGCAGCAGTCTAGACTGCTTATCTACAGTGGTGGCAATAACAGCTGGGTCGGCCAAGGGTGGTTTGACCAGGAATTTTAGGTCCTCTGGTACTTTGTAGAAGCGGTCAGGACATTTAGGGGCCAGAGGCTGGGAGTCAGGGGCTTTGGAAGCAGCGTTTAAGGCATCCAAGTAAGCAGGCAGAACAGGAGGAACTGCTGAAGGGGATTGGGATTCCACTTGCAGCAGCTCAAAGTACCTTTTGTGGGTGTCTGTAACTTGGGATGTATCCCATTTAAAGTAATCCATCTTGGCGATGGTCACACCAAAGGTAATGTCCTCAGAGGGAGAATCCCCTTCCACAGATTCCTCATTAGGAGAGTAATATTCCTGGGGGGAGGCAATCTGGGAAACATAAGAAATTGACTTTTCTGAGGATGAGATGGAAGAATCATGTTCTTCTCTGACTTGAGGGGTCGTGGATGGGAGGGAAAAAGCAAAGGCAGGCCTAGGGCTCAGAAGAGGCAGGGAGGAGGTGGCTGAGGCTGAAGACCATAAAGGCCTGCATGAGTGCAGAGGTGAAGGCTTGTCAATCCGGTGCGACTTCTGAAGAGGTGGAGGTATGTTTAGTTTTTTGCTTCTTTTTGGCCAGGGAGGAAGTAGAGAGGCCTGGTGTCGTGTCTGGACAGTAACACATCAGAAGTCTGGATCCCTGCCAGAGGTACCACCGAAATTGGTTCCACCTCAACGACGACGGTCGATGTCTGGATAAGCTCCTTGGAGGTGCCAGTCGGCTGCGAAACTGCTTCCACGAGGGACATCGCTGCAGCCGACGTATCCTCCGAACGCACCTCTACCCCTAGAACGGCAGTTGGCCATGCGTCAGAAAGCAGAGTGGCAAGCGAAGGTGGTCTAGGAACCTTGGCCTTCTTGCGAGAGGTTTCAGGTGCGGCCTATGATGTAGGATCCATCCTAAGGGATGACCACTTAAGGCGCTGGTTCTCCAGGTAGAGGTTTAAAGCAGTAAGCAGCTGCGCAAGGTCTTGGGCACAAATGATTGACAAATAGCGTAGGAGGAGTGATCGTGTTCCCGGCCTACACAAAAAACACACCTGTCATGGGCATCTTTATGGGGTATCTGACGCCCGCATTGGTACTTTCCCTTTTTCCCCTGACATCAGCTAAAGGCTACAACAACCAAGCATTAGCAAAAACAATAGTCAAAAATAAGAAAATTAGAAACCCAATGGGTTACTTATCTTAGGATGTGAAGTCTGTGAAGAAGCGATCGTACGATGCCAATGACGTATGTGGCTGAAACGTTTGGAGGACTGTGCGTGCAAACGTCACCTTTAAGGCTCCTGGTTAATGGCCCTATGTGTGACGTCCCATGCACACTGCAACAGCCAAGCTAAAGCTTTTGTATAGGAGTCAACATACGAGTCACCTGAGGGCATGAAATTCCACACCTAGAATACTGCAACATAGGAATAAAAGGACATCTAAAATTAAAACAGATTTTTTTTTTCACAAGAAGAAAATGCAGATATAACATTCACCATCCTTTCACAACTGGTCAGAACAAACTAACATACTAACCCAACAATTCAAAATTCTGAAAATCTGTGTTACAAAGTATACACTTTCCCCCATAATTAGCAATTTTCCCATCCTTATCAGAAAGGCTAGGACTGGAATTAACTAAGGGCTTAGTAGCAGTGGGATCAAAGCTGCAGATACTATGTCAAATTTGGGAACAGTGGGTAAAAAAATTAAAAGATTGGGGTACTTTATACATGCTATCTGCCTTTTTAGGGGCAAATGGCCAACTATTAGAAAAAAAAAACTGCAAGCAGAGATGCACACAGCTTCTAAAGCAGACAGAACAGGAAAAATACATTGTATGTTCTGGAAAATCCTTGAGACAACTCATTTTCTGAGGGACTGAAAAACCTCCACGTTTTCCACTGAAAACACTAGCATATTCAAGTAATAGTCTTAAGAGAATGAGAAACTCCAACAAGGAGAATCCACTGAGATCTCATCGGACTCTGAATCAGAAATTTGAAGAAAAAATCTATCTGCCCCTTCATCTTTCAGTTCAGATTCAGAATCTTGAATCTCTTCAAAAAGAGGTAACATTTTTTTTTTTCTTTGTTACTAGAAACTACTTCACAAGATGGACCAATAGCCTGAATTAAACCCTAAGCCAGACCAAGTAAACTACTCCTAGATGAAGGAAACTGAGGAAGAGTGGATACATGCTTGGTTTTCGGTTTCTTTTTGACAGGAAAAATGGGACCAATCATGTTAATAATGGTAGCAGCTTATCCAGGAATTAGGCACAGCAATCTGACAATAGGGAAGCCTCCCCTGCTCCCTCTCCCTGGACCAAGGAGAACGACTCTACTCCCTTGCACACTGAGGGAACCCTAACAGCCGCAGAAGACAAAGCTAGCTCCCAGTCCATAGTGGCTGTAGGTCCTACTCCAGAGGGATCTGGGGTAGATGAGTGGTCTGACTTATAACAGTCACATCAGTCATTCAACTGCAGTGAAGGCAAACCTGCTAGCCAACTGTGGTGGCAAAGGCCTTTTTTTTTAAACTTTTTTCCTTTGGGGCTAGGAAAAGGACCAACCAGTAGTTTGTTGCATGCTGAAGGTGAAAATGCCACCTCTTTCCAGGGAAAGACAGAAAAAAAGAAGTTATGCACTCACCATAACATTCCATGCGTGTTATCAATCTCACCTTCATTCTATACTGGTTGGGTTCGGAATCAATCCTCTGTTCTGACTCTGCCTATACAAAAGCTCAAGGTCTTCTTGGCTGAAAAACCTATCTCATGATGCTCCAGCAAAAGTACAGTTTTGTACCTACCATAAATGTAGATGTTCGAGTGTATACACTGCTGCAGTCATTACACTTGGGTTATCCTGCCGTCAAACGGTTCCCCAGTCGGCCTGAGTTCCAAAGTCTTGGTCCGGCGTCAGTTGCTGTCGCCTCCTCCCTGACGTCAGTGTGACAGGGGTATATAAGATGCAGCCGACGCCATTTTCTTCAGTTTTTCTTGCCCCAGATGTCAGGTGCCTCTAAATAGATAGGCAATTCCAATTGCTAATATAACATACATAAGAAAAGCAAAAAACAACTTACAGTTACCAGCAAATACTCCCCATAGGTAGTTAAGGGTAGAAGACATAGGTACGTACTAGCCGGTAAGAGGGGAAGGAGGGAGGGTAACCTGGACTGCAGCAGTGTATACACTCGAACATCTACATTTATGGTAGGTACAAAATGTTCATCGTGCTACACTGCTGCAGTCATTACACTTGGGTAGAATCTCAAAGCTGAGGAAGGGTGGCTGGTATTATAAGGCATTAGGGGTGGCTATAAGGTCCTGCAGCACTGCAGTGGCGAAGCCAGCTCTGGATTTAGAATATAGAGGCAGATGGTAATGCTTGGTGAAGGTATGTACAGAACTCCAAGTTGCTGCTTCCAAAATATCCTTGGTAGGTACTCCCCCGAGGAAGGCAGTTGAAGTGGCTGTTGCCCTGGTGGAGTGAGATCTAATGCTGCTAGGTACAGGTTTTCCATGGTATGTGTAGCAGAAATGTATACAATGTCTTATCCATTTTGAAATAGTCTGTTTTGAAATGGCTTTTCCCTGTGCTCCTGCAGCATATGCTACCAATAATTGCTCAGATTTTATGAAAGCTTTGGTTTTGTCCAAGTAGAAGCGTAACTGTCTGTGAATGTCCAAAGAGTGCAGTAGTCTCTCCCCTTTATTCTGTGGTTTAGGATAAAAAGTTGGCAGGTGAATAGTTTGGTTTAGAACCAGATTGGATACCACCTTTGGCATAAAAGTAGGGTTAGTTCTTAAAGACACCCTGTCCTGGTGGAAAATGAGGAAAGGTTCCACTGCCATTAGTGCCTGTAATTCTGAAACTCTTTGTGCTGATGTTATTGCCAGGAGCAGAGCAGTTTTCCAAGAGATATATTTTAATTTTGCTGTGTTGGCTGGCTCAAAAGGAGGTAAAGTTAGCTTCTCCAAAACAAAGTTGAGGTCCCAAGTTGGAGTAGGTGCTCTATGGGGTGGTCTTATGTTTTTAGCCCCTCTGAGGTACTGTTTTATCACAGGATTAGAGAAAATTGGTGGATCTGTGTTATAATGAGCAGAGATGGCAAAGGCGTGGATCTTGATGGATGAGAAGGACAGTCCTTTGTCCAGCATCTCAGTTAAGTATTGTAGTATCTGAGGAATGTTTGGGACAAGAGGGTCAAGGCTGTGAGCTAGGTTCCAGGCACAGAATCTCTTCCATTTATCCGAATAGGCTTTCCTGGTACTAGGCCTTCTGGCCACCAAAATGACATCCAGAACAGCTTTGTAGAGAGGCATTGCTTGCTTGACTAAGGAATCTTCCATGCAGCTAGGTTTAAGGTCTTTAGCTTGCTGTGTAGTATTTGTTTGCTGTGCTGAGTCAGCAGATGTGGGATTTGAGGTAAAATACAGGGTGGTTCTTGTGCTAAAGCTCCTTAAGATTGGGTACCAGTGCTGGCATGGCCAGTCTGGTACAATCAGGATCATCTCTGGCTCTTCCTGCCTAGCTTTTATGAGTACCTTTGGCAGGAGAGGTAGTGGTGGGAAAGCGTATACTTGTAGGTTCTCCCAGCTGAATGAGAGGGCATCCACTTTCCATGCTTGTGGATGGTAACTCCTTGTGCAGATTTTTTGTAGCTGGCAGCTTATTGGGGATGCAAACAGATCTATGTCCAGGTTCCACCATTTCTGTGTTATCATTCTGAATATTTGTGGATTCAATTCCCATTCGTGGGGATCCATAATGTTTCTGCTTAAGTCGTCTGCCAGTGTGTTTTTCTCTCCTGGCAGTAATTGTGCTTGCAAATGAACTTGAAGGTTTATACCTGTGTTCCACAAGGTCACGGCTTGTCTGCCTAGGGGGTAGGAGTGAGTGCCCCCTTGCTTGTTTATGTACCACAACTGTGGTGTTGTCTGTCTTTAGTAGTAGTTGTCCTGGATGCAGCAGGCCCTTGAAAGTTATAAGCGCAGTTTGTACAGCTAGCATCTCTTTTTGATTGATGTGAAGATGCCTTTGTTTTGCGGGCCACGTGTCCTGAATACATTTGCCTGCCATGTGTGCTTCCCAGGCATAATCCGATGAATCTGTTGTCAGTGTTTGCCTGGCTGTGGGTTGTGTAAAAGGCTGTCCCTTGTTGAGGTGACAAGCTTGAGCCCAACATTGAAACTCCTGTTGAAGGCAAGGGATTAGTGGTATAACTGTTTCCAAACTTTGACAGTGTTGAGACCATACATTCTTTAGGTACCATTGTAGTTTCCTCATATGCAGTCTGGCATATGGAATTAGTAGTATGCAGGATGCCATGTAACCCAAGGCCTGCAGAATTTTTCTTGCAGGGAGTTGGGTCTTTGTTGCCATCAATTAAAAGTATCGACTCAGTTGTCCTTGTTTGTCTGGCGTGAGATAAGCCATCTGGGCCGTTGTGTTCTAGCTGGCACCCAGGAATGTAATCTCTTGTGAGGGCACTAGTTTTGATTTCTTTTCGTTTACTGTGTACCTCAGGCAACTTAACTTTTTTACAAACGCCAGATGGTTTAGAAGAATGTCCTTGCTCTCTGCTTGAATCAGGCAGTTGTCCAGGTACGGATAAATTTGAATTCCTTTCTGTCTGCAAAATGCAATTACTGGTGCCAGGCACTTTGTGAAGACCCTGGGTGCTGTAGATAAGCCAAAGGGCAGTGCAGAGAATTGGTAGTGCATTCAACCAGCTATGAATCTGAGGTATCTTCTGCAGTTTTGTCTGATAGGGACATGCAGGTATGCCTCTGAGGTCCAAAGTCACGAGCCAAGCTTTCTTGCCCAGCATGGAAAGAAGCTGCTGTAATGTCAACATTTTGAATTTCGGAACATCCAGGTAAGTGTTTAGAGATGAAAGACCCAAAATGGGCCTCCAGGCTTTGTCCTTTCTGGGTACCAGAAAGAGTCTTGAGTAAAATCCTTGTCCTTGCTCCTGTGATGGTACCCTTCTGAATCGCTCTCATATCCATGAGTGCTGTAATTTGTTTTTGAGCCTCTGCTCATTGATTTGGTGGCAGATTTGGCATTCCTTTTAACCTTGGCAGAGTGTGAAAGTGGAACCTGTAACCTTGAAGTGCAATGTTGAGAACCCATTTGTCTTTGGTGATCATTTGCCAATTGTGGTAGAAGAGTGCCAGTTTTCCTCCTAAGGGGGCTGCCAAGAAGGATTTGTTTGGCAGCTGTAGTGGGAAGTCATTGGAGCTGCTTTTTATATGGTTGGGGCCTGTCTTCCCCTTCTTTCTGGCCTGATGCAACCCATTCACGAGGCCTGTAAGGACCTTGTGTTTGACCTCTACCTCTTGGACATCTGTATCTTCCCCTTTGAGATCTGTCTGTAATTGGAAAGGACCAAATCTTAGTTGGACAGTTTAGGCTGAACCTGTAAGAAATCCTTTACCGTTTGCATAGATTTTGCCTTATCCTCCATTTTCTTTAATACCTCTTCTGCCTTAACTCCAAACAAAGTACAGTTTTGTACCTACCATAAATGTAGATGTTAGGGTGTATACCCTGCTGCAATCACACTTGGGGTTATCCTGCCATCAGGCGGTCACGCAGTCGGCCCGAATTCCAAAGTATTGGTCCGGCGCCGGTTGCCGTCGCTTCTTCCCCAACGTCAGAGCGCCACGGATATATCAGAGGCATCCAACGCCATTTTAATATATATATATATATATATATATATATATATGTATATGTATATTACACACATACACACACACACACATAGCTATATAAAAATAAAACAAAACCCTTAGGCACAAGCAAATACACCACAGAGGTAGTACAGGATATAGTGGTAGAGATAAGTTCACCTAGTTCAGAGGGGATGGAGGGAGGGTAACCTGGACTGCAGCAGGGTATACACTCGAACATCTACATTTATGGTAGGTACAAAACTGTATTATGTTCATCGTGTTACCCTGCTGCAGTCATCACACTTGGGTAGAATCCCAAAGCTAAGGATGGGTGGTGGAGTCGAACAGGGTTAGAGGTGGCTAGAAAGCCCTGCAAAACTGCAGTGGCGAAGCCAGCTCTAGTCTTAGAGTAAAGTGGTAATGTTTGGTGAAGGTGTGTACTGAACTCCCAAGTTGCAGTTTCCAGAATATCCTTGGTTGGCACCTCCCTGAGGTAGGCTGTAGATGTAGCTGCTGCCCTGGTAGAGTGGGGCCTTATGCTAGCAGGAACTGATTTTCCATGGTGGGTGTAGCAAAAACGTATGCAATGTCCTATCCATTTGGAAATGGTCTGTTTTGAGATGGCCTTTCCTTGTGATGCTGTAGCATAAGATACAAAAAGCTGGTCAGATTTTCTGAAAACCTTAGTTTTATCCAAGTAGTAACGTAGCTGCCTGTGAACGTCCAAGGAATGTAGGAGTCATTCTCCTTTGTTCTGTGGATTTGGAAAGAAGGTGGGTAAATGGATGGTTTGATTTAGAGCCACACTGGATACCACCTTAGGCATAAAGGAGGGGTTATAGTTCGTAGAGAAACTCTGTCTTGATGAAAAATGAGGAAAGGCTCTACTGCCATTAGTGCCTGAAGCTCTGAAACTCTTCTCGCTGAAGTAATTGCTAGCAGCAGGGCAGTCTTCCATGATATAAACTTTTTAAGTCAGCTGAGAAAGCTGGCTCAAAAGAAGGCAGTGTAAGTTTTTCCAGAACAAAGTTGAGGTCCCAACTAGGTGTTGGTGCTCTCCTGGGAGGCCTAATGTTTTTGGCCCCTCTGAGAAACTGCCTTAGGAGTGGATGTGAAAATAAGGGAAGATCCGTGTTGTAGTGAGCTGAAATAGCAGAGGCGAGGATTTTAATAGATGAGAAAGAAAGCCCTTTGTGTAGTATCTCAGTTAAATATTGCAAAATCTGAGGTATGTCAGGCTGAAGGGTATTTTGGCCTTTAGCTTGGTTCCAGGCGCAAAACCTTTGCCATTTGTCTGATTAGGCTTTCCTGGTGCTGGGCCTCCTGGCCTCCAGAATAACATCCATAACAGCTTGAGAGAGAGGAGCTGGCTGGTTGCTTAGGTGATTTGCCATGCAGCCAAGGTTAAGGGTTTGAGTTGGCTGTGTAGAATCTGATTGTCTTGCTGTGTGAGCAGATTGGTAATTTGTGGTAGAATCCATGGTGGGCCCTGGGCCATATTCCTTAATAGTGGGTACCAGTGCTGGCGTGGCCAGTCTGGGGCAATGAGTATCATTCGGGGTATCTCCATCCTGACTTTCAGCAGCACCTTTGTGAGAAGGGGTAATGGAGGAAAGGCATATACTGTCAGCATTTTCCAACTGAATAAGTGTGCGTCCACTTTCCAAGCTTGATGGTGAAAAGTCCTTGTGCAGAATTTTGTTAGTTGATAGTTTTGGGGGCTGGCAAATAGGTCTATGTCTGGGAGCCCCCATTTCTGAGTTATCATTGCAAATACTTGTGGATCCAGTTTCCACTCGTGGGGATCCATGATGTTTCTGCTTAAGTCGTCTGCCAATGCGTTCTTTTTTCCTGGCAGAAATTGAGCTTGTAATTGAACTTGGTAAGCCAATGCTGTGTTCCACAAGGTCATTGCTTGCCTGCATAGAGGGTAGGAGTGTATACCCCCTTGCTTGTTTATGTACCACATTACTGTGGTGTTGTCTGTTCTTATGATAAGCTGTCCTGGATGTAAGAGGTCCTTGAAAGCTGTCAGAGCATTTTGTACAGCTAGCATTTCTTGTTTGATTGATGTGCAGATTCCTTTGATCTGCAGTCCATATGCCTTGAATGCACCGTCCTGCCATGTGTGCCCCCCAGGCATAGTCCGAGGCATCTGTTGTCAGTTTGCCTGGCTGGGAGTAAGGTGAAAGGCTGACCCTTGTTGAGGTGACATGCCTGTGACCACCATAGGAACTCCTGTTGAAGGCAGGGAATGAGAGGTATCATTGTTTCCAAGCTGTGGCTGTGTTGAGTCCATACGCTTTTTAGGTACCATTGTAATTTCCTCATATGCAGTTTTGCAAATAGTATTAGTAGTATGCAAGATGCCATGAAGCCCAAGGCCTGCAGAATTTTTCTTGCAGGGAGTTGGGTCTTTGTTGCCATTGCTCTAAAGTACTGAGTTAATTGTAGTAGTTTGTCTGGCATCAGATAAGCCATCTGGGCTGTTGTATTCAAGCTGGCACCCAGGAATGTCATATTTTGTGAGGGCACTAGTTTTGATTTCTTTTCGTTTACTGTGTACCCTAGGCAACTTAGATGTTTTACAAAAGCCAGGTGTTGAAAGAGAATGTCCTTGCAGTCTGCTTGGATGAGGCAGTCGTCCAGGTATGGGTATATTTGAATTCCTCTTTGTCTGCAGTATGCAATTACTGGTGCCAGGCATTTTGCGAAGACCCTGGGCGCAGTAGATAAGCCAAAGGGCAATGCAGAGAATTGGTAATGGGTTGAATCTGCAATGAAATGGAGGTATCTTCTGCAATTTTGTCTGATAGGTACATGCAGATATACCTCCTTGAGGTCCAACGTTACTAGCCAAGCTTTCTTGCCCAACATGGGAAGAAGCTGCTGTAGTGTTAGCATCTTGAATTTGGGTACTTGCAAGAAGGTGTTTAAAATTGAAAGGTCCAGAATGGGTCTCCAAGCATTGTCCTTTCTGGGGACTAGAGCCTTGAGTAAAATCCTTGACCTTGCTCCTGTGTAGGTACCAGTTGAATAGTTCTCATGTCCATGAGAGCTGTAATTTGTTTTTGTGCCTCTGCCCATTGATGTTGTGGCAGGTTTGGCATTCCTTTTATCCTTGGCAAGGTGCGGAAATGGAATCTGTATCCTTGTGAGATAATGTCTAGGACCCATTTGTCCTTTGTGACGATGCGCCAGTTGTCTGCAAAAAGTGCTAATTTTCCTCCCAAGGGAGCTGCCAAGAGAGTTTTGCTTGGCAATTTGAGGTGCAAGTCATTGTGCTTGCCTTCTAGTAGTTTTGTGGCCTGTCTTCTCCTCCCTTCTGTGTTGCAGTGCCCCATTGGCGGGGTTTGTAAGGGATTTGTGTTTGTACTCTGCCCCTTGGCCGCCTGTATTTACCCCTCTGGGGTCTGTCAGAAGCTGGAAAGGACCAATTTTTTATTGGCCAATTTCTGCTGAAGCATGGGGGCTATACGTAAGAAATCTTTGACAGTCTGCATAGATTTTGCCTTATCCTCCATTTTCTTTAAAACCATAAGACATCCTGCTGTAAGGGTGCATCTAGTAACTTTGCTTTAACATGATCAAGCAGAGATTGTTCCTTTAACCAAACATGCCTACGTATAACAGACCCAGTAACAGCTGCTCTAGAGGAAGCTTCCAAGGCATCAAAACCACATTGTAAAGTATGTTTTCCCACCTGTTCAGCTGCATGCAACAGATCCTGCATTTCCTTGAATTCAGACTGTTTTGGGTGCGTGCCCATCTTTTGTTTAATTTGAGACATTAGGAATTGCTGGTATTTAAGCATGTGAAATTGACAATTTAGTGCTCTCATAGCTTAGAGCAGCTGAGGTGTAAACCTTCTTCCCCCACCTATCTAGTGCTCTGGAGTCCCTTTCAGAGGGTACAGGATTTTTAGCCATAGAAGCCTTAGCCCCCTTGGGACCCTGGGAGATTGTCTCAGGATCAGCAACATGACTTTTGTATAAGAATTTGTGAGTCAGGCACTCTATAGTATCTATCTGGTTTGGCTGGAGCAGGAGGCAGAGAATCTGGATTTAAACTACATTCTAAGAAAACATCCAGAATGTCTAAAACTGGGGGGATAGCAAGGGGTCTGTGCTGGGGGAGTAAAAGAAACTCTCGGAGCCTTTTCTTTGAGTCGGAGTAGTCCTGACCTTCCCAGTGGAAATGTTCCCTCATGGTATGTAAGGTTTCCCCAAAGGAATAATTTTCAGGGGGAGAGGCTGAGGGAATGCAGTCTTCAGCATCAGAATCTTCATAAGGTGCTAAGGAGTAATCCTGTTCCTCAGAGGAGCCTGAGGAAACAGACACTTGATCAGAGGAGGCATAATCCTCCTCTTGTCTAGGCCTTTTGTCGGGGGGGGTTGGGAACCCCTGATCAAAGAAATTAAATCTTCAGCCATTTTAAGCATCTGTTTCTTAGACATAGGGCCTTGACCTGGAGACAGAAGAGTAGTCTTTTTTGGTCTTGGAGGAGTCTTAATCTTAGCATAAGATTTTATGGTGAGAGTAGTCTATCTGAAGACACCTTCAGAAACCGAAGGTGTTTCTACAGCACCGGCTTCTCCTACTGCAATGTCGTCGGTAGGGCCTAAAGAAAATGGCTGCGTCAGCCTAGAACTCTCTGTTGGAGAGGCCGAAGCGGTCTGGGGATCCAATTCAGCGGTAGCCATGGGCTGCGTAGGCGCCTCATTGAAAACCGGAGAACCGGCGACTGGCCCAGCCGAGGCCTCGGAGTCTGGCTTGGATCTAGGCTGCCTTTCTTTATCTTTGCGGTTTTTATGCACGCTGGTAGTCGTATAGCGTAATTAAATTTCCTACCGAAGCAGTGTCGTGCGAAATCAAAGCGTCGCTTAATAGTTCGCTTATTGAACCTAGCACAAAACCGACAACCAGTGACATCGTGGTCTTGGCCTAGGCAAGGTATACAAAAAGAATGAAAGTCCTTATGAGGTATTTGCTTCCCAGAAGAAATGCAATTGTTTACTTTTTCTGACATCGGACTGAGGCAAGAAAAGGTTCCCCAATGAGGTACTTAGCTTTGAAGACTTCAGACTGAAACTCTATTCGAAAATCTCAGGCGTCAGCCGACCGGCACTTGCGAACTGCTTCTGCTTCGGGCACTGCGCGGCAAGAAAGACTGTAGAAAATGGCGTCGGATGCCTCTGATATACCCCTGGCGCTCTGCGGTCAGGGAAGAAGCGACAGCAACCGACGCCGGACCAAGACTTTGGAATTCGGACCGACTGCGGGACCGCCTGACGGTAGGAGAACTCCAAGTGTGATGACTGCAGCAGGGTAACACAATGAACATCACATCCTGCTGTAAAGGTGCATCTAATAATTTTGCTTTAACATGATCTGGTAACATATGTTCTTTTAACCAAGCATGTCTTCTAATGACAGAGCCTGTAACTGCTGCTCTGCAGGAGGCCTCTAGAGAATCAAAACCACATTGCAAAGTATGCTTTCCCACTTGTTCAGCTGCATGCAATAAATCATGCATTTCTTTAAAATTAGGAGAATCTGATTCTGGAAGCATTTTTGGTTTTAACTGAGACAGTAAAAATTGCTGATATTTTAGCATGTGAAACTGGCAATTTAAGGCTCTCACTGCTAAAGTTGCAGACATATATACTTTCTTTCCCAATCTCTCTAAAACTCTGGAATCTCTGTCAGAGGGAACTGGATTATTGGCTGATGAGGCCTTAACTCCTTTGGGTCCCTGAGAAATAGTGTCAGGGTCAGCTACAGGGCTTTTATACAGAAATTTATGAGAGTCAGGGACTCTGTAGTATCTGTCAGGTTTAACATAGGGCTGGAGGTAAGGAATCAGGATTTAAGCTGGATTCAGTATACACATCATCCACAATATCTAACACTGGCGGAGTAGCAAGGGGTCTGTGTTGAGGTAATAAGAGGAAGTCTCTGAGCCTTTTCTTGGATTATGAGTAATCCTGGCCTTCCCAGTGGGAATGCTCCCTCATGGTATGTAGGGTTTCCCCAAAGGAGTAGTCCTCAGGCGGTGAGGCTGATGGAATGGTTTCCTCAGCATCAGAATCCTCATAAGGGGGTAAAAAGTATCCTAGGTCTGAGGATGAATCAGAAGAGATGGACACCTGGTCAGATGTGTCATAGTCTGCATCCTGTCTAGGCCTTTTATCAGGAGGGGGATGGGACCCCCTGATCAGAGTGATTAGGTCTTCGGCCATTTTGAGCATTTGTTTCTTAGGCATGGAGGCCTGTCCTAGAGAATGCTGTATTTGTTTCTTTGATTTCAAAGGGGCCTTAGACTTAGCTGAGGATTTAATGCTTAACTGAGCAGGTCTGAAGACACCCTCTGTAGCTGTGGGTTGCTCAGCTATTCTGGATCCCTCTAAAAGGTTAGTGTCGGTAGGCTGAAGAACTTGCCCGTCCAAAGGAACAGCCATCTCCATGTGGGAGTCAGAGGCGGCTTGTGGTTCTACAGAAGCGGTCGTCGGGGGCTGCGAAGGCACCTCGCTGAAAACCGGAGAACCGGTGACTGGCCTAGAAGAGGCTTTGCCAGTTTTGGGCCTCCAATGCTTATCCTTGTCTTTGCTCTTTTTGTGTATTCCGGTCGTCGGAAGTTCCGACGGCATGGTATAATTGAATTTTCTACCAAAATAATGTTGGGCAAAATCAAACCGACTTTTAATAGTGCGCTTGTTAAACCTAGCACAAAACCGACAACCAGTGACGTCGTGCTCAGGGCCTAGGCATGGAACACAATAGGAATGGAAATCCTTATGAGGTATTTGCTCCCCACAAGAAATACAGTTATTAACTTTTACTGACATCGGTCTGAGGCAAGAAAAAGTTTCCCCAACGGGGTATTTAGCTTTGTAGAAGACTTCGGTTCTGGATTCGGAATGAAAATCTCAGGAGATGGCCGACCGGCACCTGCGAACTTCTTTTGCTTCGGACACCACGCGGCAAGAAAGACTGAAGAAAATGGTGTCGGCTGCATCTTATATACCCCTGTCGCACTGACGTCAGGGGGGAGGCGACAGCAACCGACACCGGACCAAGACTTTGGAACTCAGGCCGACTGGGGAACCGCCTGACAGCAGGATAACCAAGTGTAATGACTGCAGCAGTGTAACACGATGAACATCTCCCCAGATCTTGTTTGCGGATATAAAAGTTACACACACAAGATATTTTCTAAACAAAAGCTATGAAGAGGGTCAGAACCTTGGAGAACATTAGTCACCAACTGCATCTACTCAGTCCTCTAGGAGCTAATGCCTGCAGGAAGGAGGGTAGGATGCAAGAATGAAGGTGAGATGGACAACACACATGGAACGTTATGGTGAGTACATAACTTCTTTATATGTTGTCGTCCTGTCTCGCCTTCATTCTGTACTGCTTGGGACAGCGTCCCTAGCACAATCTTTCTTGGATGACTCAAGGCAGTATATTCTTCGGGACATTGGACCCAAAAGAGGCCCTGTTCCTGGAGGCCAAATCAACTTTGTAATGGGTAATAAAGGTACGAGTCCTTGACCATGTTGCTGCAGGACAAACAGTATCAATTGGTAGTTTCGCCCGAAAGGCAGAAGAGGTAGCTATTGCTCTTGTAGAATGACCTTTTACTTTGCTGTGGAGTTCTTTGTGCTGACATTTATAGATTAAAGTAATGCAATCTGACAGCCATCTGGAAAGAGTGATCTTAGTAACAGGAGCACCTTTCTTGCAGTCTGAAAAGGACACAAACAATTGGTCAGGCTTTCTAAAGTCCTGTGTCCTATACAAACAAATGTAATTGTCTATGCATATCTAGTTGAAGCAGCATATATTCTATCATATTACCATAGCTGGGAAAGAAAAAGTACAGTTGTGCACACTTACCATAAATGTAGATGTTCGAGTGTATTCACTGTTGCAGTCATTACATTTGGGTAATCAGCTGGCAGGTTGCCCTCAGTCGGTCTGAATAACAAAGTCTTAGGTCCTGCGTCGGTTGCTGTCTCCTCATCCATGACGTCGGATCGTCAGGGGTATAAAACATGCAGCCGACGCCATTTTATTCAGTTTTTCTTGCCCCAGATGTCAGAAGCCCCCCCCCCCCCCCCAAATAGGGAGCAAAAAAAAAATATATATATATATATATATATATATATATATATATATACATATATATACATACAGATATATATATATATCAAAAACAGAAATATATATGCAAATGCACTTATAGCAACATACACTTTACCTTCATCTAAAAGCAAGTACACCCCAAAGGCTATAGAATATAGTGAAGGAAAGAGAAGTTATACAAAACTGGGATGGCGGGTGGGTAACCCGGACTGCAACAGTGAATACACTAACATCTACATTTACGGTAGAATCCCAAAGCCATGGATGGGAGGATAGAACTAGATAGCATTAGGAGCAGCTATACAGCCCTGCAGAACTGCAGTAGCAAAGCCTGCCCTGGATTTGGAGAAGAGAGGCAAATTATAATGCTTTGTGAAGGTATAAACCTTACTCCAAGTAGCAGCTTCTAGAATGTCTTTGGTTGGAACTCCTCTGAGAAAAGCTGTTGAGGTAGACGCAGCCCTAGTGGAATGTGACCTGATCCCCTTGGACACTGGTTTACCACGGTGCAAGTAGAAGAAACTAATGCAGTGGCTTATCCACTTAGAAATAGTCTGCTTTGAAATAGCCTTCCCCTCTGATCCTACAGCAAATGCCACCAGTACTTGCTCAGACTTTCTTCGAGATTTGGTCCTGTTTAAGTAGAATCTTAGTTGTCCGTGTACATCCAATGAATGCAGAATCCGCTCCCCCTTGTTCTGCGGGTTTGGGTAAAAAGTTGGCAGGTGAATTGTTTGGTTAAGAGCCACAGTGGATACCACCTTAGGCATAAAAGAAGGATTGATCCTGAGGGACACCCTGTCCAGGTAAAATGTAATAAAAGGCTCCACAGCCATGAGAGCCTGTAGTTCTGAAACCCTTCTTGCTGAAGTGATTGCCAATAGGAAAGCTGTTTTCCAAGATAAAAATGTTTATATCTGCAGTAGCTGCTGGTTCAAAAGGAGGCAGGGTGAGTTTTTCCAGCACAAAATTGAAGTCCCATGCAGGAGTTGGAGATCTTCTGGGAGGCCTTACATTTTTGGCCCCTCTAAGATACGGTTTAAGCAGAGGATGAGAAAAGAGAGAAGGCTCCGTGTTGTAATGGGCCGACATGGCAGAGGCATGGATTTTTATTAAAGAAAAAGATAGGCCCTTGTCAAGCATCTCAGTCAAATATTGTAAAATCTGAGGGATATTTGGCTTTGCTATGTCCGTTCCTTGTGCTTGGTTCCAAGCACAGAATCTTTTCCATTTATCAGCATAAGATTTTCTAGTACTAGGCCTTCTGGCTTCCAAAATGAGATCCATCACAGATTTACTGAGAGGTGTTCGAATAACTAAATGATCAGCCATGCTGCAAGGTTCAGAGTTTGGAGCTGAGTGTGCAGAATTTGATTGTTCTGCTGAGACAGTAGATGAGGTATTTGAGGCAAGTACCATGGAGGAAGTTGAGACATATTCCTTAAAAATGGGTACTAGTGCTGGCGAGGCCAGTCTGGAGCAATAAGGATCATTTTTGGTTTTTCCTGTCTGACCTATAGTAAGACCTTGGAAAGAAGAGGCAGAGGGGGAAAGGCATAGACTGATAGGTTTTTCCAGCTGAAGGATAGGGCATCCACTTTCCATGCTCGTCTGTGATACGTCCTTGGGCAGAATTTGTCCAGTTGATAGATTTGGGGAGAGGCAAATAGATCTATGTCTGGGCTCCACCATTTCTGTGTTACCATGCTGAAAATTTGTGGATCCAGTTTCCACTCGTGCGGGTCCATACGACTTCTGCTTAGGTCATCTGCCAGAGTATTCTGTTTCCCTGGCAGGAATTGAGCTTGAAGATGTATTTGGTAAGTCAAAGCTGTGTTCCACAATGCCATGGCTAGTCTGCAAAGGGGGTAGGAATGTGTATACCCCTGCTTGTTTATGTACCACATAACCATGGTGTTGTCCATCTTTATCAGTAGCTGTCCTGGATGAAGTAAGTCCTTGAAGGCTGTCAGAGCATTCTGAACAGCTAGCATCTCTTTCTGGTTGATATGTAGATGCATTTGTTTTGGGCTCCATTTGTCCTGAATGCATCTCCCTGCCAAATGGGCCCCCCCAAGCATAGTCTGATGAGTCTGTAGTTAGGGTTTGGGTGGCAGGGGGTAGAGTGAATGATGGTCTCTTTTCGTTTTGGTGACATGTCTCTGCCCACCAAAGAAACTCCTGTTGTAGGCATGGAATGAGAGGAATCATTGTTTCCTGACTGACAGTGTTGACTTCATAAACTTTTTAGGTACCATTGAAGTTTCCTCATATGCATTCTCGCATATGGAATTAGTAGAATGCAGGATGCCATGAACCCCAAAGCCTGCAGTATTTGTCTTGCAAATAACTGGGTTTTTGTTGCCATCTGTTTGAAGTATGTTGCCAGTTGCCTTTGTTTGTCTGGCGCAAGATAAGCCATCTGGGCAGTTGAATTCAAGCTTGCACCCAGGAATGTAATTATTTGAGAGGGTACCAGTTGGGATTTCAATTGTGTACCCTAGGCATGGTTAGAAGCCCTTTTACAAATGCAAGAGTGTCCTTGTCCTCTGCTTGAATGAGACAGTCATCCAGATAAGGATACATTTGTATGCTTCTTAGTCTGCAGAATGCAATTACTGGTGCCAGACAATCTGTAAAGACCGTGGTTGCAGTAGATAAGCCAAAGGGCAGTGCAGAGAATTGGTAATGCAAAAAACCTGCCTTGAAGCAGAGGTATCTTCTGCATGATTCCCTTATTGGGATATGCAGGTACGCCTCTTTCAAGTCTAGAGTCACTAACCAAGTGTTCCTGCCCAGCATAGGCAGTAGCTGTTGTAAAGTCAGCATTTTGAATTTTGGAATGTCCAGGAACGTGTTCAAAATCGCCAAGTCCAGTATTGGATGCCAGGCATGGTCTTTTCTGGGCACCAGGAAAAGTCTTGAATAAAAATCTTGTCCTTTTTCCTGTTCTGGTACTGGTTGAATAGCCCCCATATCCATGAGGGACACAACTCGTCTCTGAGCCTTTGCCCATTGATTTTGTGGCAGATCTGGCCAACCGTTTGGAATTGGCAAAGTATGGAAATGAAACCTGTACCCCTGGGATACTATGTTTAATACCGACTTGTCCTGGGAAATTAACTGCCAATTTTGAGCATGAAGTGCTAATTTTCCCCCCAAGGGGGCTGCCAAAAGATAAGTGCTTGGTGAAGGTAGAGGGAAGTCACTGAGACTGCTTACTGTAGGGTTGTGCTTTGTTTCCTCAAGATTTGGAGGTGGAGGCACCCCATTGCTTTGACCTGTAAGAACCCTGTGATTGGTATCTAGAGCCATTTGAGCACCTGAATTTGCCTTGAGAGGCTCTGTTGAGACATAGGGAAAGGACCAATTTTTAGTAGGCCAGTGCCTACTGAACCTGGGTGGCTGCAATTGTAAGAAATCTTTTACAGTTTGCATAGATTAAGCTTAGTCTTCCATTGTCTTTAAAACCTCTTCTACCTTATTACCAAACAGAGTATCATGCTGTAAAGGGGCATCCAACAACTTTAACATGATCAGGCAGACTCTTCTCTTTGACCAAGGCATGCCTTCTAATCACAGATCCAGTAACTGCGGCCCTGCAAGAGGCCTCCAAGGAATCAAAAAGTACAGTTTTGTACCTACCATAAATGTAGATGTCCGACAGGTATGCATCTGCAGTCCTTACATATGGGTTGTCCTGCCTCAGGCAGCCCTTCGGTCGGCCGGATTCCAAAGTCTGGGTCCGGTGTCGGCTGATGTCGCCCCTTTCCCCGACGTCAGAGCGCCTGGGGTATAAAAGCGTCAGCCGACGCCATCTTCCTCAGTTTTTCTTGCCCCAGATGCCAGGTGCCCTCTAAAGAAGGCTAAATTTTGGAGAAATGAATAAATTCCAATCATGCACAGCAATAAAAAACAAATACACCATAAAAGATAACCCCAGCTAGCTAAAAAGAGGGATAGGTACCCAAAGAATACCACTGAGGGGTAGGAGGGACGGAAAACCTGACTGCAGATACATACCTATCGGACATCTACATTTATGGTAGGTACAAAACTGTACTATGTCCTTCAAGGATGCATCTGCAGTCCTTACGTATGGGTAGAATACCATAGCCAAGCTGGGGGAGGTAGGACCTAAAAAATGGATGGTGTAGCTAACATGCCCTGCAGGACTGCAGTAGCAAAGCCTGCTCTGGATCTGGAATATAAAGGCAAGTTATAATGCTTGGAAAATGTATGCACAGAGCTCCATGTAGCAGCTTCTAAAATGTCCTTTGTAGCCACCCCTCTTAAGAAGGCTGTGGAGGTGGCTGTTGCTCTGGTGGAATGAGGTCTGATGTTAGCTGGCACAGCTTTTCCATGAAAAGAGTAACAGAATCGAATGCAATTTCCTATCCATTTTGAAATTGTTTGTTTGGAAATTGCTTTCCCTTGTACACCAGCAGTATATGCTACAAACAGTCGGTCAGTTTTTCTGTAAGGCTTAGTTCTGTCCAAGTAGTAGCGCAACTGTCTGTGAATGTCCAGGGTATGCAGACGTTTCTCTCCTTTATTTTGTGGGTCTGGAAAGAAAGTAGGCAGGTGGATAGCTTGGTTTAGTGAGACTCTGGATACCACCTTTGGCATGAATGAAGGATTGGTTCTCAAAGAGACTCTGTCCTTATGGAAAATGAGAAATGTTTGTACTGCCATGAGGGCCTGTAACTCAGATACTCTTCTTGCTGAGGTTATGGCCAGAAGGAAGGCAGTCTTCCAAGACAGGAATTGCAGTTCTGAAGATGCTGCTGGTTCAAAGGGAGGTAGAGTTATTTTCCAAGATGAAGTTAAGGTCCCATGTAGGCACTGGTGGTCTCCTTGGAGGGTTGATGTTTTTTATCCCTCTTAGAAACTGCCTTAGCAGAGGATGAGAAAATACAGGTGGATCAGTGTTGTACTCTGCTGAAATAGCTGAAGCATGAATTTTTATGGATGAATATGAAAGGCCATTATGGAGCATTTCAGCCAAGTATTTAAGGATATGTGGAATGCTCATCACTGTCACATCCTGACCCTTTGTGGTGCTCCAGGTTCGAAATCTTTTCCATTTTGCTGAATATGCCTTTCTTGTGGAAGGCCGCCGAGCTTCCATGATGATATCCTTTACCCTCTTGGATAGTTTATCCTGGCTAGGAGTCAAGGTATTTTCCAGGCTGTCAGCTGCAAGGTTTTTAGACTGGAGTGTAGAGTTTTGTAATTGTGCTGTGTCAGAAGTTGCCATTGTGGTAGAGGCCACTGTTTCCTGCGTGACATGCTCTTTAACAGTGGATACCAGTGTTGTCTTGGCCAGTCCGGAGCTATCAGAATCACTTTTGGTTGCTCTGTCCTGATCTTCAGTAAGACCTTGGTCATTAATGGAAGAGGTGGGAATGCATATACTGTTAGAGCCTTCCAGCTGAAGGATAGGGCGTCCACTTTGCATGCTTGAGGATGGTATGTCCTTGTGCAGAATCTCTTCAGTTGATGGTTGTGGGGGGAGGCAAAAAGATCTATGCCCGGCCTTCCCCATGCTTGTGCTATCTGAAGAAAAATGTCTGGATGCAACATCCATTCGTGTGGGCCCATGGTGTTTCTGCTTAGGCTGTCCGCCAGTACATTGTCCTTTTCTGGTACGAACTGGGAATGCAGCTCTATATTGAGTTTTAGGGAAAGTTCCCAAAGATTCATTGCCAGCCTGCAAAGAGGGTAGGAATGGGTACCTCCTTGCTTGTTTATGTACCACATAACTGTGGTATTGTCTGTCTTTATTAGCAGGTGACCTTGATGCAGGAAATGTTCGAAGGCCTCGATTGAATGCATCACTGCCAGCATTTCCTTTTGGTTGATGTGAAGGCGCAATTCCTTTTGTGTCCATTGCCCTTGAATACATCTGCCCTTCATGTGTGCTCCCCATCCATGGTCTGAGGCGTCCGTTGTAATGGTTTGGCTGATATGAGGCTTGCTGAAAGGTAGACCCATGTTTGACTGGCTTGCTTGTGCCCACCACTGAAATTCTTTTTGGAGGCATGGAATGAGGGGGATCAAAGCTTCTAGGCTGTGACTGTGTTGAGACCATAGACTCCTTAGGTACCATTGTAGTTTCCTCATATGCAGCCTTGCTTGTGGAATCAGAAGAATGCAAGATGCCATGAAACCCAGGGCCTGCAGGATTTTCCTTGCAGTCAGCTGGGTTTGTGTTGTCAGATTTCTGAAATAATCCGGTAATTGTTTTTGTTTTTCTTCTGTGAGAAAAGCCATTTGGGTGATTGTATCCAGCTTTGCACCCAGAAAATTATTCGTTGGGATGGAACAAGTCTTGATTTCTGAATGTTGACTGTGTATCCCAAGGCCTGTAGTAGGCGGATGGCATAGTTCAAGTGTTTTACCAATGTTTGTTGGCTGTCCGCTTGTATAAGGCAGTCGTCCAGGTATGGGTATATTTGAATCCCCTGAAGTCTGCAATGTGCAATTACTGATGCCAGGCATTTCGTGAATATTCTGGGCGCAGTAGATAAGCCAAAGGGCAATGCTGAGAATTGATAATGCTCTGAACCTGCAAGAAATCTGGGGTGTCTTCTGCAACTTTGTCTGATAGGGGCATGCAGGTATGCCTCCTTGAGGTCTAGAGTTACCAGCCAGGACCCCTTGCCCAGCATGGGAAGGAGTTGCTGTAAGGTCAGCATTTTGAATTTTGGCACGATGAGATAAGTATTCAGTGCGGACAAGTCCAGAATAGGCCTCCATTGCTTTTCTTTTCTTGGAACAAGGAATAGTCTGGAATAAAATCCTTGGCCTTGTTCTGTATAAGGAACCTTTTCTATTGCCTTCATTTGCAGTAGTTTGGAAATTTGCTTGAAAGCCTCTGCCCTTTGATTTGGTGGTAGGTTTGGCATGCCTTGTCTTTTTGGTAATGTATGAAAATGGAATCTGTATCCTTTGTCTATTATTTGCAGTATCCATTTGTCCTTTGTAATACTGTGCCAATTTTCGGAGAATAGAGATAGCTTTCCACCCAAAGGTGCTTCCAATTGAGCCCTGGTTGGCGGAGTGTCAAGTCATTAAGTTTGTCCTTGTGCAGCAGTTGAAGGTCCTGCACTACCTCTCTGGTTAGGAAGCTGCCATTGACGCCCTCTGTAGGAGCCTCGAGCTTGCCCTCTACCTCTGGCACGCCTGTTTTTGCCTCTTTGAAATCTGTCTGTGTCTGGAAAGGACCAATTCTTAGAAGGCCAATTTCTGCTGAATCTTGGTGGTTGGACCTGGAGAAAATCTTTGACTGTTTGTACTGATTTAGCCTTTTGCTCAAATTTCTTTAAGACCTCTTGAGCTGTGGAACCAAATAACTTTTGTTTTTCCAGTGATGCATCCAGAAGCTTTGCTTTAACATGATCTGGCAGTGTTTGTTCCTTCAGCCAAGCATGTCTACGTATGACTGCACCTGTCACTGCTGACCTACATGAAGCTTCCAATGCATCATAACCACACTGTAAGAAATGGTTGCTAACCTACTGAGAGTTATGCACCAGATCCTGAAGCGCCTTGCGGTCTAGGGGTTCAGGCGAGGATAGTTTTTTATGCAATTCATCTAACAGATACTCTTGATACTGTATCATATGGAATTGACAATTTAAAGCTCTCACAGAAAGAGTGGAAGAAATATACACTTTTTTACCCCATCTCTCTAAAGCCCTGGATTCCCTTTCAGAAGGAAATGGATTCTTGGCAGTGGTGGTTGTAACCCCTTTAGGGCCCTGGGAAATAGTTTCTGGGTCAGCAGAGTGGCCCTTGTAAAGGTATAGATGTGAGTCCGGGACCCTGTAGTACCTGTCAGGTTTGACAGGAGCCGGAGGAAGGGAGTCAGGGGAAGTACTAGACTCAGAGTATACATCTTCTATAACACTTAAAACAGGAGGAATAGCCAAAGGTCTATGCTGAGGTAAATGTAAAAAAGTCCTTAACCTCTTCCTGGCATCAGAGAATTCCTGGCCTTGCCATTTGAAATGCTCTCTCATGGAGTGAAGGGTCTCCCCAAAGGAAAACACTTCAGGGGGGGAGGCCGAGGGAATAGATTCCTCTGCATCAGGATCCTCGTAGGCCGGAAAGGCCTCTTCCTGGTAGTCTGAAAGGGCAGAGTCATCTGAGGCCTCATCTGAAGACTGGGGATCTGTCTGCTCAATCCTGGGCCTTTTGCCTGGAGGTGGTTGAGAGCCCCTGTCTGGATGTGGCTGAGAGCCCCTGATTAAGGAGATAAGGTCTTCAGCCAAAGTTAAGATTTGTGAACCGGTAGTGGATCCCTGAGGAATAGCCTTGGGAGGGAAAGATTTTGGCTGTTTAGCAGCTTTAGCCCATGTAAAGGCCTTAATGGATATGTATACAGGAGGCCTGGCTGCCCCACATGCTGGAGTAGTTTTATCAACAGAAATGGTGTCAGATATTTCCTGAGCACCGGTTTCAGGCGGTAATTCTATGACCGACCCAGTGATGGCCTCCGGTACCGAAGTTACCGGCTGTGCTGTGTCGTCGGTCGGAAGCGGTAGAGATTCGGCTTCAGTAGAGACCGAGACACTCGCGGCAGGCCTAGGCGTGGAGTAGGCCGAAACCGTGGACCGCGTGTGTCGGTCCTTATCCTTTTGTTTTTTGGGTAAATGAGCTGTCGGAATCTCCGACGGCATGATATAGCAGAAATTTTCCCCAAAAAATTCCTCTGCAAACTCTGCCCGACGCCTAAGAGTGCGTTTATTGAAGGAAGCACAGGCTGAACAGGCCGAGACGTCGTGGTCTGGGCCTAGGCAGGGTAAGCAGTAAGAGTGGAAATCCTTATGAGGTATTTGTTTCCCACAAGATAAACAATTATTAACTTTAACCGTTTAATCTGACATCGGCTGAGGCAAGAAAGAGTCCTCAACGGGGTACTTAGCTTTTTTGAAGACTTCGGTATCTGAAATCACAGGAGCTGGCCGACCGGCACTTGCGAACTGCTTCTGCTTCGGGCACCTCGCGGCAAGAAAGACTGAGGAAGATGGCGTCGGCTGACGCTTTTATACCCCAGGCGCTCTGACGTCGGGGAGAGGGGCGATATCAGCCGACGCCGGACCCAGACTTTGGAATCCGGCCAACCGAAGGGCTGCCCAAGGCAGGACAACCCATGTGTGTAAGGACTGCAGATGCATCCTTGAAGGACATCGTAGGTTTACCCCGGGTATCACTTCTGTGTCACTGTTAGACAGAGGCACAGTATACTAACCTCGAAAAAGGGCATAGCAAAATAAATTTAAAATGGGAGGCAAAAGCCAAACACATTCTGGCTAGGCTTATAAATGCCCTAGGGCAGATAGCCCAGTATGAACCTATAATAAGGAAATACCTAAGCCTCTTTTCTGATTCTGAGAAGTCTTGACTCTCCCAGTAAAAATGCTCCCTCAAAGTATGCAAGGTTTCTCCAAATAAATAATCCTCAGGAGGGGATGCAGATGGAATAGACTCCTCAGCATCAGAATCCTCGTAGGGGGTAAAGATAATTCCTGATCGGAAGAGGAATCAGAAGAAATAGAAACCTGATCTGAAGATTCATAGTCAGCATCTTGCCTAGGCCTCTTATCTGGAGGGGGATGGGCACCCCTGATCAAGGTAATAAGGTCTTCAGCCATTTTGATCATCTGTTTTTTAGGCATAGAGGCCTGTGCACGTGGCTCAGGCATCGGATTTTTAGGTTTAGAAGATGTCTTTGCCTTTGGTTTTGCAGCTTTCGGTTTGATATATAAATGTTGAGGTCTGAATGCACCCTCAGAAGCCGGTGCCTGCTCAGCGGCTCCGGACCCATCCGAGGGAGATACATCCATCGGTCCAATATGTTGATTATCTTGCGGCATGCCGGCCTCCACATGGGTGTCGGTAGAGGCATGCGACTTGAAAGTAGCGGGTAGCAGGGGCTGCGAAAGCGCCTCACTGAGTACCGGCGACTGGCTTAGAAGTTTAGTCAGTTTTGGATCTCGACTGCCTTTCTCTGTCCTTTTCTTTGCATTTTTTATGTACTCTGGTAGTCGGATTGCTATCCGACATTTCTGGGTAGTTAAATCTGTTTCCAAATTACTTAGATGCAAAAATATACAGACGCTTAATAGTGCGTTGGTTAAATCTAGCACAAAACCGACAGCAAGGCACCTTGTGATCAGGGCCTAGGCAAGCAATACAGTATAAATGGAAATCCTTATGAGGTATTTGCTTCCTACAAGTAATACAATTCTTAACTTTTTCTGACATCGGTAAAAAGCAAGAAAAATGTTTCCCCAACAGGGTACTTAGCTTTAGTGAATACTTCGGTTCTGAAACTCAAACTCGAATATTTCAGTAGTCGGCTGACCGGCACTAATGCTTCGCTTCGGGCACCGCGTGGCAAGAAAGACTAAAGAAAATGGCGTCGGCTGCATGTTTTATACCCCTGACGACCTGAAGTCATGGAAGAGAAGACAGCAACCGACGTAGGACCAAAGACTTTGGAATTCAGGCCGACTGAGGGCAACCTGCCAGCAGATTACCCAAATGTAATGACTGCAACAGTGAAACACGAAGAACATCTTTATTTTCTGCACAATTTGGAAGTAACACCATTTTTTGTTTAATTAGTTCCATAATATGTTGCTAGTACTTCAACATGTAAAACTGGCAATTCAATGCCCTGATGGCAAAAGTTGCAGCAGTATATACCTTCTTACCCCATCTGTCTAAAGCTCTGGAATCCCTGTCTGAAGGGGTAGGGTTTTTGGCTGTAGTAGCCTTAATACCTTTAGGTCCCTGGGAAATGGTCTCTGGATCCGCAGTAGGATTCTTGGAGAAATTTGTGAGAATCAGGTACTCTGCAGTACGCGTCAGGTTTTCTAGGGGCCGGGAGTAAAGTGTCTAGAGTATACTGGATTCCATGAAGACCATCTACAACATCCAGGGCGTATAGCTAGAGGCCTGTGCTGAGGGAACTCTAAGAATTCTCTGAGTCTCTTTTTGGACTGAGGGTAGTCCTGGCATTCCCAGCAGAAATTCTCTCAAAATAAAAGAAAAATATTCTGGAGGGGAGGCAGAGGGAATGGATTCCTCTGCATCTGAATCCTCATAGGTTGATAAGGACATGTCCTGATAATGACAAGGGTCAGACTCATCGGACTTCTGGTCTGTGGAATCAGAATGAAACTCAATTCTTTGTCTCTTAGCGGGGGAAGGCTGGCTTCCCTTATTAGGGTAAATAAGGTCTTCAGCCATTCTAAGCATTTTTTTTTGTGGCATGGGAGCTTGAGCATGCACTTTGGTAGTCTCTTTTCTAGGCGTAGTGTGTACTCTGGGCCTAAGAAACATGGTAGTTTTAGCTAAAAACGAAGTTGTTGGTTTAATTGAAACATTGGTAGGTTGGAATACACCCTCAGAAGCCGGTGCCTGCACAGCAGCTCCGGACCCATCCAAAGTAGAGACATCTGCAGGTTCCATAGTCGAAGAGGCATCACGGGGCATACCAGACTCCAAATGGGTCCCAGCAGAGGCCTGCGATTCTGTGGAAGTGGGCATCAGGGCCTGCAAAGGTGCCTCACTGAGTACCGGCGGACTGGTGACTAGCTTAACGGAAGCATCGTCGGCAGTTTTTGACCTATGCAGTCTGTCTTATCTTTACCTTTTTTCGGAAGATCAGTAGTCGGATGGCTAATCGAGGCCATTTGAGAATAAGGAGAACGAGAGCGAAAGAACTGAGAGACAAAGATAGCCCGATGATGAATGGTTTGGGTGCTAAACAAGGCACAAAACCGACAGCGAGGGACGTCGTGGGTCTGGGCCTAAACAGGTGATGCAGTAAGAATGAAAATCTCTGAGGTTTTTGCTTTCCACAGGCAAGACAATTGTTAACTTTCTGGCATTGGTTAGAGCAAGAAAAATGGGTACTTAGCTTTAGAAGACCATGTTTGAAATTCAAAAAACGAAAATTTCAGGTAGTGGCCGACCATCACTTGCAAACTGCTTCTGCTTCGGGCTCCTCGGCAAGAAAGACTGATGTAATGGCATCGGCTGCCTGTTTTATACCCCTGATGACCTGACGTTATGGAAGAAGCAACAGCATCAGACGCATTCGGGCCTACTGAGGGCTACCTGCAGGCAGACAGCCCAAGTGTGATGACTGCCACATTGAAACACGAAGAACATCTGTTCTTAGTTGTCCTCTTTTCCTGGAAAGAAGGTTTAAGACCCGATGTAGGAGTTGAACTCTTTTAGGGGAAAGTTTTACCATCATTTTGGTTGTATGTAGATCTGCTCCTAAAAAAACGATATGTTGAGATGGCAATAAGGTAGACTTTTCATAATTTATTGTGATGCCTAGGTGAGAGCAGACCTTCAATGTGGTGTGTCTCATTTTTATTAGTAGGTGCTCGCTGGTGGCAGTTACGAACCAGCCTAGGTATGGAAACAACCGGAATTCTAGGCATCTCATGTGAGCCGTGACTACTGCCATACACTTGGTAAACACTCTGGGGGCTGTAGTGAGACCAAAGGGCAGAGCTTGAAACTGGAAGTGACTGGCTCCAGGCCGAAAGCGCAAATGACTGCTGGATCACCTATCCATCTCTATGTGGTAGTATGCATCCTGGAGGTCTACAGAGCACATCCAATCGTCTTTTCCCATAAAAGGGAGTACCAACTGCAGTGTTAGCATCCAGAACTTTGACTTTTTTTTTTTAACAGACTTGTTTAATTTGCTGAGGTCCAGGATGGGTCTCCAGTCCCTTTTTTTTGGAACTAAAAAGAACCTTGAGTAAGTTCCAGATCCTATTTGGTCTGCAGGGACTGTTGGGATGACTCTTTTTTCTAGCAACTTTTGTATCTCTAGAGTTGCTTGTTCCCTTTGACTGGGTGGAACGTCCAGGATATTTATGTTTGGGACAGGGAAGGAAACGGGTATGGAGTAACCTCTGGATACTATTCTTTGTACCCGCTTATCTTTTACTTTTTAGCCAGGCTTCTGGGTACAAAGATAAACGACCTCTAACTGCCTCCAAAGACGGACATATGGGCATCCTGTTAGGAGCGCTGGAAGGGCTTACCAAGGAAACATTCCTTGTTGCCCTGTGTTTGTGGACCCCCCTCTGCCACGTGGTCGGCTTTTTCCATTACTGCTTCCTCCTCTGCCCCTGGGGGAAGATCACCATGTGTGTCCTGGAAAACTGATTTTCGGAACCACATTTTTCCTCTATGACCCTTAGGATAATGTCTGGAAGGTAGGGAAAAATGGATTCCCGACGGCAGACAGAGTTTTTGCTTCTTGTTCACACCTGGTTAGTGCATCTTTAACTTTTGGCCTGAACAGGGACTAGCCGTCAAAAGGGGTGTTCACAAAAGAAGATTTAAAGGGCTCCGCAAAGTCACACAAGCGTATCCCAAGAATGTCTCCTTAGGAAAATTCCTGCACCCACTGCCCTACTTGCTCTATCAGCTGCATAAGAAATGAGTCTCATGGAGGAGTTGGCCACTGAATTTAAGGTGGAGAGTTTAGAACAAACTTTCTCTGATACCCCTTCAGCTACTGAACCTTGGAGAGCATCTTCCAGCTCTTCAGGAGAGATCTCTGAAGTCTGGTAAAGTGGGCGAGGTAATTCAGCGATTTGAATGCAAAGGTCGCTGAAAAAAAGGTGCACTTTCTGTATCTGTCCATCGGAGTGGACTCCTTGTTTGGCAGATGGACAGAGGAGGACAACTCAGAATGTTCCTTCTTGGTGGTTGTCGCCACTACCATAGCATCTACTTGCACACCTTCCGTGAGAAAGGTCTTATCCGTGGGTGAAGTTATGATCTTGTTTGGCCTCTGACAAACAGGCTCCACTTAATCTGGAGACTCCCATACCTTTCGACAAACGAGGTCTATCAGTTAGTCGAAAGGCGGATACACCTAAGTGGCGGAAGAGCGAGACCCAAAAGCCTTCAGGTACACAGACTCCTCAGAAGGGGTGATGGGCTTCCAGCCATCTCTCTGGTCAAGAATTTCTAGGATGTCTGCAAAAGAAACATCCTCAGAAGGTGACCGTGGGGACCCTTCTGACTCCTCAAGGTCAGTGTTAGAAGTGACAGACTCCTCCAGGGAGTCTAAATGCTTCTTCTTACATAGTCTCTTTTGAGGGACCTCTTCAGAAGAGTATTCTGGAGAGGTTACGGAAGAGAGGGGTTCACCCAATGGGGCATCCTGAGGCCTAGGGTCTCCGCATGCCTGAGGATGCAGTGGTGCCGAGACAGACACTGGGGGCCTTTGGGGGAAGAATGCCTGGAGCAGAGTGTGGAGCAGTCTGTGGAGACAGCACTCTCATCACCTCGAAAGCCCCCCTGCCCCCGATCTGAGGAAGCTCCCAGCTCCGAAGAACCTGAAGACATCACCGGCACCAAGGGAGTTGGCTCCGAGGCCGATATAGGAGCCAAGCTCACCTGCGCCAAGGCCCAAGAAGCAAGTTCAGATTCAACAACTGTCTGATCAGACTCTCCTCCCTGGACCCGACCAGAGAACATCGGCTCCTAGACTCCTAGAGTTCAGACGGAACAGAGGATGTCGGAGCAGTAGTCGGAACAGAAAATCCTGGAACAGTTCTTGATTCCGATGGTTACACTAACACCAGTTCCAGAAATGCTGTCTCAAACACCGGGATTGGATCGGAGGAGGAATGGATTGTGACAGGGTAGGCCGAGTCTGTTCCAAAACCCTCTGGGTCAGATCCAACAGAAATTTTGCAAGCGCCTGTGTCCTCAAAAGCCTCCACACCACGCAATCCACATCTACACACACTAAGGAAAGCCTTCTAATTTAAATGGGCTAAGCAGCCCTCTAATTTAAACTAGCTAGCCTGTTCTGAGCTAAGGAACCAAGTGAAATGAACTAGACAATAATAGTAAAGCCCTTTAACTAAAAACGGGCTTAAGCAGAGGATAGGGTATGGGGAAAAGGCCTTGAGAATACAACACATGCAGCAAACACACTAAAAGCTGCCTAAAAGTTAAGAAATTATCCAACAAAAACACTATCTAAATATTTAGAGAAAAAAACACTATATAAAATAAAATAACAAGTCACTTAACCAGAGCCAGTGTGAAGCACTCGATCTTGTTTTAGCAGTAAACGAGATTTGGGGAGTTTCATGGAGCATCATGGTATAGGTTTTTCAGCCACGAGCTAGTGGAAGACCTCGAGCTTTTGTATAGGCAGAGTTGGAAACGAGGATCGGTTTCAAACCCAACCAATACAGAATGAAAGCGATATAGGACATCATCACATCTACACATCTTTAAGTGTCACTTTTTTTGGTTTCCTTAAACAGAAAAACGCAGTAAAAAGCAATTTTTATTTTTGTACGGCTGGTAAAGTGTTTTAAACAATTTCTCCACAGAAAAATGGTTTCCAGTTACTTTACACAACTTTTAAATGGACAGAAAAAAGGGCTACTGTTTATAAGTACAACACAGTCTTGTGACAAGTCAGTTACAACAAAACTCATAGCTTAAATTAACTTTCCTGAAGACGAAAGTAGTAAAACAGGAAAAAAATACTTAGAAAATGGAGTGTTCTTCTCCAAAGGGATCCATCTGCACACCAAAGGAACGGCATAAGACTACTGCTGATCCTCGAAAGCCTCAGGAGCACACTTCGGCGGAAATAAAGCTTTGAAGGGCATGGCACCCAAAAAGTACAGTTTTGTACCTACCATAAATGTAGATGTTCAAGTGCTAACACAGCTGCAGTAATCATAGATGGGTTTTCTGCCGTCAGGCAGGTCCTCGGTCGGCCGAATTCCAAAGTCTAGGTCCGGCGTCAGTTGTCGTCGCTTTCTTCCCTGACGTCAGTGCGACAGGGGTATTTAAGACACAGCCGATGCCATATTCTTCAGTCTTTCTTGCCCCAGATGTCAGGTGCCCCCAGAAGGAAGGCAATACATAAATTATATATATCTATATAGTCAAGCAATGCAATATAATCAAAAATCAGTAGTTGCATGAAAATACACCATAGAAGGATAACCCAAATTAGGTTGAATGAGGAGGTGTTAGCCACTGGGCCTTTACCAAGAGGGGACAGAGGGAGGGAAACCTGTACTGCAGCTGTATTAGCACTCGAACATCTACATTTATGTTAAGTACAAAACTGTACTATGTTCATCGTGCATACAGCTGCAGTAATCAAAGATGGGTAGAATCCCAAAGCTACGCACAGGGTGGTAGGCACTAGGTGGAACTGGGAGCAGCCAGAATGCCCTGCAACACAGCAGTGGCAAAGCCTGCTCTAGTTTTGGAATATAAAGGCAGGTGGTAGTGTTTTGAGAAGGTATGCACAGAACTCCAAATGGCTGCCTCCAAAATATCTTTGGTAGGGACTCCTCTGAGGAAGGCTGTAGAGGTAGCTGTGGCCCTTGTGGAGTGGGATCTGATGCCTGTAGGAACAGGTTTGCCATGAAAGGAGTAACAAAACCATATGCAATGGCCTATCCATTTTGAAATTGTCTGTTTGGAAATTGGCTTCCCTTGAGCTCCTACAGCATAGGACACAAAAAGTTGTTCTGATTTCCTGAAGGGCTGTGTTCTGCCCAAATAGTAACGTAGCTGTCTATGGATGTCTAAGGAATGTAGCAGCCTTTCCCCTTTGTTTTGAGGATTGGGGAAAAAGGTAGGTAAGCGTATGGCCTGATTTAAAGCTACCCTGGATACTACCTTAGGCATAAATGAAGGGTTGGTTCGTAGGGAAACCCTGTCCTGATGGAAGATGAGAAAGGGCTGCACAGCCATGAGGGCTTGTAGTTCCGAAACCCTACGAGCTGAGGTAATGGCCAGAAGGAAGGCTGTTTTCCAGTACAAATATTGCAAATCTGTAGAGGCAGCTGGTTCAAAGGGAGGTAATGTTAATTTTTCTAGAATGTAGTTAAGATCCCAGGCTGGTATTGGTTGTTTCCTTGGAGGTCTTATATTCTTAGCTCCTCTGAGGAACTGTCTTAAAAGTAGGTGAGAGAATAAGGGTGGATCAGTGTTGTATTCTGCAGAAATGGCTGAGGCATGAATTTTGATGGAGGAAAATGAAAGTCCACTGTTCAACAGCTCAGCTAGATACTGTAATATCTGAGGCAAATTCAGTTTTCTAGGATCCTGGCCTTTTTTCTCATTCCAAGCACAAAAACGTTTCCATTTTGCGGAGTAAGCCTTTCTAGTAGATGGCCTTCTGGCCTCCAAAATGACATCCTGCACCTCTTTGGAGAGTAGGGTCTGTTGGGGTATTAAGGAATTTTCCATGCAGCCAGACAGAGTTTTCAGCTGACTGTGAAGAGTTTTGTAGCTGTGCTGAGTCAGTAGAAGAGGCATTAGAGGTAGGATCCAGGGAGGAGTATGTGTTAGGCTCCTCAGGAGTGGGTACCAGTGTTGTCTTGGCCAGTCTGGAGCAATCAGTATCATCTTCGGTCTGTCTGCTCTTGCTTTCAAGAGCACCTTGGGCAGAAGAGGCAAAGGCGGGAAAGCGTAAACTGTCCATGTTGCCCAACTGAAAGAAAGGGTGTCCATTCTCCAGGCCCTTGGATGAAAGGTCCTTGAACAGAACTTTTTCAAATGATGGTTCCTGTGGGAGGCGAAGAGATCTATGTCTGGTCTTCCCCACGCTTGGATAATCTTTGTAAACACTTGAGGATGCAACTTCCATTCGTGTGGATCTGTCATATTTCTGCTTAGATTGTCTGCCAGCGTGTTTTCCAATCCTGGCAAGTACTGTGCTTGAAGTTAGATTTGCCATTTCTGAGCCAAGTTCCAAAGCAACATGGCTAGCCTGCACAGGGGGTATGAATGTGTTCCACCTTGTTTGTTTATGTACCACATTACTGTGGTGTTGTCTGTTCTTATCAATAATTGCCCTGGATGCAGGAGGTCCTTGAAAACTGTAATTGCATTTATCACTGCTAGCATTTCTTTTTGATTGATGTGAAGGTGCTTTCCTTTTGGGACCATTTGCCCTGAATGCACCTGTCTGTCATGTGCGCCCCCCCAGGCGTAGTCTGAGGCGTCTGTTGTGATGACTTGATTTGCTTGAGGCTTGCAGAATGGAAGACCTGTGTTTGTTTGGGATGCTTAGGCCCACCATAGAAATTCCTTTTGCAAACATGGAATTATTGGTATTATTGTTTCCAAACTGTGGCTGTGTTGAGACCATAGGTTTTTAGGTACCATTGAAGTTTCCTCATATGCAACTTTGCACATGGGATTAGAAGAATGCAAGATGCCATGAAGCCCAGAGCCTGCAGGATTTTCCTTGCAGTGAGCCTGGTACAATTTGCTAGTATTCTGAAGTAATGAGTTAGTTGCCCTTGTTTTTCTGGCGTAAGACAGGCCATCTGGGTGTTTGTGTCCAAGTTGGCACCCAGGAAAGTTTTTTCTGAGATGGTGTTAACCTGGATTTCTTCTTCTTGACTGTGTATCCCAGAGAATTCAATAACCGTGTTACATAAGCCAGATGTTCCAGAAGTAGGTGCTTGTTGTCCGCTTCGATAAGGCAGTCATCCAAATAAGGGTAAATTTGTATCCCTTGAAGTCTGCAGTAGGCAATTACTGATGCCAGGCATTTCGTGAATACTCTGGGCGCAGTAGATAAGCCAAAGGGCAATGCAGAGAATTGATAGTGGATTGAACCTGCAAGAAATCTGAGGTATCTTCTGCAGCTTTGTCTGACTGGGACATGCAGGTATGCCTCCTTGAGGTCCAATGTTACTAGCCAAAACTCCTTGCCCAGCATGGGAAGAAGCTGCTGTAATTGTCAGCATCTTGAATTTTGGTACGAGTAGAACTGTGTTCAGGATGGATAAGTCCAAAATGGGTCTCCAGTCGGTTCCTTTCCTTGGTACCAGAAAAAGTCTGGAATAAAAGCCTTGACCTTGTTCGTGAGTAGGTACCTCTTGAATAGCTTTCATGGCCATAAGCTTTGAAATTTGTATTTGAGCCTCTGCCCTTTGATTGTGTGGCAGGTTCGGCATGCCTCTCATTTTTGGAAGAGTGTGAAAGTGAAATCTGTAGCCTCTGTTTATAATGTCCAGGATCCATTTGTCTGTTGTGATAATATGCCAAATTCTTGTAAATAATGCCAGCTTTTCTCCCAAGGGTGCTGCCAGCTGAGACTTGCTTGGCATGGAAAGGGGGAAGTCATTGGGTTTGTTTCGTGTATTGCTGTGCACTGTCTTTGCCACCTCTTGTTGCTGGAGTTTGCCATTGTCTGCCTCTATATGATCCTTGAGGTTGTCCTCTGCCCCTTGTGCGCCTGTATCTACCTCTTTGTGGCTTGTCCGTGGCTGGAAAGGAACAGTTCTTTGCAGGCCAATTTCTGCTAAAACGTGGTGGTTGAACCTGTAGAAAAGCTTTGACAGTTTGCATAGATTTAGCTTTTTCTTCCATTTCCCGTAGTATCTCCTCAGCATTAGTACCAAATAGTACATCCTTTTGTAAAGGAGCATCTAGTAGCTTAACTTTAACATGGTCAGGCAAGGGTTGTTCTCTAAGCCAGGCATGTCTACGAATGACTGATCCTGTCACAGCAGCTCTACTTGAGGCCTCTAGGGCATCATAGCCACATTGTAAGGTGTGTTTACCCACTTGTTCTGCACTATGCATCATATCCTGCAACTCCTTCAAATCTGGTTGTTCAGGTTGAGACATTTTATTTCTTAAATGTGATAACAGAAACTGCTGATATTTAAGCATATGGAACTGACAATTTAAGGCCCTCATGGCGAGGGTGGCTGAGGTATATACCTTTTTTCCCCACCTTTCTAAGGATCTAGACTCTCTTATGGAAGGTAGTGGATTCTTAGCAGTAGAGGCCTTCATTCCCTTGGGGCCTTGAGAAATGGTTTCAGGGTCAGCATTATGGCTTTTGTAAAGAAACTGGTGAGAGGCAGGAACTCTGTAGTGCCTATCAGGCTTGACTGGGGCAGGAGGCAGGGAATCCGGATTTAGGCAAGCCTCCGAGTAAACATCAAGTATGTCCAAGACAGGAGGTATCGCCAGAGGTCTGTGTTGAGGTAACAAAAGAAATTCCCTAAGTCTTTTCTTGGAATCAGAAAAGTCTTGGCCTTCCCAATGGAAGTGTTCCCTCAAGGTGTGCAAGGTTTCCCCAAAAGAGAAATCCTCTGGGGGAGATACAGAAGGAATGGACTGCTCAGCATCCGAATCTTCAAAAGGGGAGTACGAGTGTTCCTCTTCATCAGAATGTTCTGAAAGAATGGAATCCTGGTCAGAAGAGGGAGAAGCTTCCCTCCACTCGGGGTCTCTTGTCTGGAGGGGGCTGGGAACCCCTGATAAGAGTAATTAAATCCTCAACCATTTTTAGCATCTGCTTTTTAGGCATGGGGCCTGGAGATGGGCCCTGTGCAACAGGCCTCTTGGGATGCATGGCTGATTTGGACTTAGTAAAGGCCTTAATGGAGAATGAAGATGAGGGTCTAAAAACACCATGGGTGGAAGTGGACCTATCCACATGAGGAGGCTCAACACTCAAAGTGGCTTCGGTGGTTGTAGTCTGGGTATGGGCCGAGGTACCTGCGGTCTCAGTTACAGAGGACACCGCCAAAGAAGTGTCGTCGGTAGTCAGGAGCTGCGTAGGTGCCTCGCTGAGAACCAGACCACGTGTAGCCAGTTTTGGCGTGGTGTCGGTCTTTGTCCTTGAGTTTTTTGGACAAAACGGTAGTCGGAGTATCCAACGACATTTTATAATCAAAGGTTTTACCAAAAAAGTGCTGGGCGAACTCCGCCCGACGCTTAATAGTGCGTTTATTAAAAGTAGCGCAAAAGCGACAGGCCGAGACGTCGTGGTCTGGGCCTAAACAAGGTAAGCAGAGGGAATGGAAATCCTTATGCGGTATTTGCTTCCCACAAGAAATACAATTGTTAACTTTGTCTGACATCGGTCTGAGGCAAGAAAAGTTTCCCCAACGGGGTACTTAGCTTTAAAGAAGACTTCGGTTTCCAATTATTCGTAATTTCAGGAGCTGGCCGACCGGCACTTGCGAACTGCTTCTGCTTCGGGCACCGCGCGGCAAAAAAGACTGAAGAATATGGCGTCGGCTGTGTCTTATATACCCCTGTCGCACTGACGTCAGGAAAGAAAGCGACGACAACCGACGCCGGACCTAGACTTTGGAATTCGGCCGACCGAGGACCCGCCTGATGGCAGAAAACCCACCTGTGATTACTGCAGCTGTATGCACGATGAACATCTTATCTTAGTCAACTCAGCTTAAGCTGCCTGAAAGTTTGTGTATGTGGTTGGTACCCTGAAGCTTTGGAAGCAGGCCAGCTGTTATATCCACAACAGGATATAAACCATATAACTAAAGCTACTGCAGCAGTGATCAATATGATCAATGGATTTGCTGAGGAACGGATTTTATGAATTTTTAATACTTAGAACAATGAACAAGTAAGCTCATTAGTATGCTCATTAGCATTTGTATGTTCCAGTAAAACACAGTCACATGTAACAGCTTCACAAAACAGTCATAATCAAAATGGTCTACCTTACTTAAACCCATGAAATTCTACCATACGTAAAAAAAGCTTCTCCATCCCAGAAAAATTCAAGCTTAATTTCTACCAGCACAACCATTAACCTTAACCAAATGCCACATAAGAAATCATAATATTTTAAGGCATCACTGGAGAAAACCTCATCACCAACAACAAATCAATGCCTACTGCTAAGAAGTTTACAGCAGTACAAGCAATGTAAAACAATGCACTGAACATACTTCTGTTGCAACTGAAAGTTTCATACAATGTAGCCTTTTCTGAATGAAAACCAGTCTCTCTCCCCTTTTCAGTCAGTCTTCCCCTCACACTAGACAGGTACTATTAACGGACCATTCCCATCAAGGTTTTACTTACCCATGCAGTATGTTCCCTCAAGTAGCAGCCCTTATACTCGATAGTGTTGGCATGCCGAAGCTTCTGCAGAAACTTCACCTCTTTGATGATATCCTGCCATTTCTGTTGAGAAGGAAAAAGAGAAGAGATTATTATTTTGGTCTAATAATGCATAACAGAAAAAAAAAACACTAACAGCACCGGAGTCATAAAAAAATACATATACACACACACACACACACACACATATATATATATATATATATAAAACAAACAAAAAAAAACAAACAAAAGCAGTGCCTTAAAGGCAACTCATAAAACGCCTTCTTTCAAAACAACGTTCTTAGCAAAAGGAATATATTACAAGAAACTAATTAATTAGGAACTTAACAAATGTAGATGTTCAAACCGCTACACTGTTGCACTTCCCACTCTTGTGATGCTCTATGGTGCAGACAGTCTTCCGAAACTCTTACCTTCACCAGAGCTTCAGCTGATAACTTGCTTCCACTTCAAGACTATTGGTAGTATAAAAATAACATCAACCAGTGCCATCTTCATATATTTACTGCCCTGACAGAACCAGGAGAAAAATTCCCAGCTCTGTACGGTACACCAGGAAAGAGCTTCAGCACTAGTGAAAATCTACCATAAGGTGCCCTAATCCCAAAACGCCAAAGAAAAAGGCTACCAAAAGCAGGGGTGAGAGTATGGCCTAGTGGCAATGGGGGAGGGGGTTTAATATTGCTACTCCAACCCCAGAAGAGCACAGTCAAAGCAGAAGAAAATAAGGTGCTGGTGGGAGGGAGATTTGACTCAAACTGTGAAACTACTTGAAAATAAGAAGTTATGTACCTACCATAACGTTCCATGTTAGTTGTCTTCTCTCGCCTTCTTTCTTGCTTGATGGGTTCGGAGCCGATCCTCGGCTCCGACTCGGCACTTGCTAAGCTCGAGAGTCACTTTTACCAGCTCGAGGCAGCCCCATATCCCATGATGCAAGGCGGTAAGTACCCAGATCTCGTTTGATGACAAAGGGCAATAGCATCAAGCATAAATACTTCCCAAAGGAAGAAAGAAAGAAAGAAAACCTACAGGAAGGACCAGTTCTGAATGGTCTTCAGCATAACAATCTCTTGTAGAAAGGTCTGTCCAGGCCTGGGGAAGGAGGAGGGTGCAAGAAAGAAGGCGAGAGAAGACAACTAACATGGAACGTTATGGTAGGTACATAACTTCTTAATGTTAAGTTGTCAATCTCGCCTTCATTCTGCTTGATGGGACCGTCCTAGCACCTCTATCCTGGGTGGCTCAATGGAACAGACTCTTGAGGACTGTAGAGCCAAAACTGGCTCTGTCCCTGGAGGCCAAGTCCAATTTGTAATGGGAAACAAAAGTATGAGGAGTGGCCCAAGTGGCGCTGCACAAATAGTGTCTAAAGGAAGTCTAGCTTGAAAGGCTGTAGAAGTAGCTAAGCTCCTAGTTGAATGTGCTTTAGGTTTTGAGCACAGCTGTTTTCCCCTGAGCAGATAAATTTCAGAGATGACAGAAGACAGCCATCTAGATAAGGTCACTTTAGAAACAGGAAGGCCTTTCCTGTTATCTGCATAGGAAACAAAGAGTTGATCGGATTTCCTGAATTGTTTAGTTCTGTCCAAATAATATCTGAGTTGGCGGTGGACATCAAGATAATGTAATTTTGTTCCGATCTGTTTGAATAGTTTGGAAAAAATACAGGGAGTTCAATGGATTGATTCAAATTAGCCTTTGAGGCGACCTTAGGCAAAAGGTCGGATTAGTTCTCAATGATACTCTGTCCTTGTGAAAGACCAAGTAGGGGGGTCGAACCGAAAGAGCTTGAAGTTCAGACACCCTCCTGGCCGATGTAATAGCTACTAGGAATAAAGTTTTCCAAGAAAGACATTTTAGAGAGCAGGAAACAGCTGGCTCGAAGGGGGGAAGAATCAAGGATGTCAGCACTAAATTTAGATCCCATTGAGGAGGAGGATTCCTGATTGGAGGCTTTAGCAGGAAAATTCCTTTCAAGAAGGCTTTACAAAGCCTATGGGACATGATATTGTGATCTGCGATCCCGACATGAAAGTTCGAGATAGCAGCCAATTGAACTCTGACTGTGGAAGAAGAGGAGCCTGCATGAAAAATCTCTGCTAAGAAGTCCAGGACTGCCTGAACAGGGGCAGTGAAAGGATCAATATTCTTGGCATTAGCCCAATAAGAAGAAGAAGAGAGAGAGAATTTTCTGTCAGAAAAGGTTTAAAACTAATATAAAACTAACAATTAAGGGTTTTTTTGTTAAAAGGGGCTAAAATAGCAAAGTAGCAAATCACTTACCAGGAGCTGGTAAAAGGAGGACCTCATCAGCGAAGCGGCAAACGAGATCTGGGTACTTATCGCCTTGCATCATGGGATATGGGGCTGCCTCGAGCTGGTAAAAGTGACTCTCGAGCTTAGCAAGTGCCGAGTCGGAGCCGAGGATCGGCTCCGAACCCATCAAGCAAGAATGAAGGCGAGATTGACAACTTAACATTAAACATTTATGTGAAGTTCCTAGCATAAATGTATTATGCTCACTTTAGTATTAAGCATTGCAGTCCTCACATTTGGGAAGACTGTCAAAATAATTAGATGAGTGGAGGTGAATGAACCATCAGTCCCTTGTGGGACAGAAGCAATTCCTGCTCTGGCCCTGAATGCAGCCTCCAAGTTGTAACGTTTGGTGAAGGTGTGTACAAATGACAAAGTGGTGGCTTCAGGATGGCTTGGGTAGGAACTCCTCTAAGGAAGGCTGTGGTGGCATAACTCTAGGAGAAATGTGCTTTAATGTTACCTGGCACTAGCATCTCATGCTGCTGGTAGCAAAATGCAATGCCTTACCCACTTGCGTAAACTGGTTAGTTTTCCTAAACTCTTCTATGTTCTATGTAAATAAAATCTAAGCTGTCTCTGCTTTCTGAAGTTAGGAAAAATAACAATGAAAGCTGAACGGCCCCAGTTAAGGTCAATTCAATAACCACCTCAGGCATAATGGAAGGATTGGTTTGCAAATCTACTCTATCTGGATGGAACAAAGAATAACTGTCTATACATTAATGTTAGCAGTTACGAAACACATCAAGCAGGGGTGACCATCAACAAGAAAGAAAGAAAAACTGTTTTGCTAACAATTAAGGTCCCATGGTGGAGCCATGTGTCTTTTTTGGGTGGTCCAAGGTGAACCATTTCCCTTTGGAACTGCTTAACTGAAGGTCTAGAATAGAAAGGGGGTCCAAGGGCTGTCAAGCTGAAATAGCAACAGCATGATCTTTTGTAAATGTGTAAGCAAAGCCTGATTTCTAGGAGTCTAACAGGTATTCCAAGACCATTGCCACTTCAGCCTTTCAGAGGTCTAATTCCTAGAGGGCCAACAGAAGGAGAACCTTTTACACTTTGCATGGTATGATTTTTTTGTGCTGGGTTTCCTAGCCTCCTTTACAACGTTTAGCACATTGTTTGAAAATTTTTGCCTGCCAGAGATTAGCGACATCTCTTCTAAGCTGTCAGGCTCAGTGTGGCCAGGCTGGGGTGTAGCAGGACCCTCATTCTGAATTAGAAGGTCCACTTACTGAGGCACTTCCTCACATTTTCCTCTTGCCAAGTTGTATAATGAGGGAACCAGTGCTGCCTTGGCTAAATGGGAAGTATGAAAGAATTCCAAAACAATGGTGGTAGTTTCAGCAGTTAAGACAGCTGTGAGCTAAGAACAATTAAAAATGCTGCAAACTAGTGTAAACTGTTAAAAAAAAATTGGTAACTGAAGTGTCTATGACATTCAAAAGGTCAACAAAGAGAAAGTGAAATACAAAGGACAAAAACTGGGAAAACTTTGAAAAGGACTGAAACCAGCATGGAGCAGAGGTGGGAAAAACAAACAAAGGCAATTTTATTTACTCATCACTATTATAGATCCACAGGTAAGTACTAGGCTAGCGGCACCTGCAGGCCATTTTAAACCTACCCAATTTCCCTTTTTGTGCTTGAATTAACCTATCCCATTTGGTTACAGCTTGGCCTTACAAATCCCATAGTTGATTACTTCCGGATTACCCACTAATGAGAATAACTGGGATTATACCACAGATAATTTGAGGGAACCCATGCATGGTATAAAGCATTTAGGAGCTACCTCTGTCCATTAGTATTATTGGGGGCAGTCCTGGGGTAACTTTCCAATTTCCCATCCACTGATCCAAGTTGTGCTTGAATATGGACAGGGATGAACTTAGTTTTACGTGGATGGGGAGTCTGCTCCAGAGCAGTGATATCCTCTGCGAGATGTACCTTTCTCTCCAAACTGTTCTGTTGATATGGGAGAAGTTTAGATCTCTAGACAGATAAATCCTGATGCCAAATGACTTAATTATGTGCAGTGAAGTCCATCAGTATTGGATTGGAGGATACCTTGTATGCCAGATACAGGTCACCTCTTAGCAGTCTGTAGTATACAGAGTACAGTGATAGTGCTTTGAGTCAAAAAGACATGTTGCTTAATACATGTATCCTTTTAGTAAGGTCTCTCTTCAGGCATTCCTGATGGTGCACGTGTCTGGACAGATGCATGCCAAAGGAGGCATTACATTCAATGACTGGCCTAATAAGGGCTGAGTAAAAGGGGGCAATGACATCCTCTAGATCTAGACACAATCCCTTCGTTTGTAAGCTGTGCAATACAGAATTACTTTCTTACAATAATGGAAATATGCTGATCAAAGGTTAGAGGTCACTGTCCACATAAAAAGTTCCCAAATCCTGAACAACTGGATCAACTCTTAGGGACATGCTGCTGATGTGACAGCTCCATGGGATAGATAATTTTTCAAAGCATGCAATAATGCATTTTTTGGCATTCAGTTTCAGTTCATGAACTGACACCATTTGGGGATTCAATGACTGCTCCTAGTTTGCAGTCATATGTAAACTTAGTCAGCCATAACCCTTTGGTATTGGGTTTTACCCTCATAAAATCAGATGCCAAAGAGGAGAGTCCCAGCACAGAACACTAGTGGACTCATTGGTGGCTCTCTTTTTTGTGTGTGGAGATGACTTCCCCTATTTTGATTTCCTGCATCCTATCAGTGAGCCAGCTGACACTCCAGCAGCTGACATAGGGGTTTATTCCCACTTTATTTAGCTCTTCTACTAAGCCTGAGTGGAGACCTGTGTCAAGCTTTTTTATTATTATTACTAGTTCACTGATTAAGTGGGTTGATCTATTGACCTTTTTCAGCCAAATTTCTCAAGCTTAAAAAGCAGAACATGCATTAGGATTTTACTAATCAACAGTATCATATCAAGAGTAAGTAGTAAAATTTAGCATACAGTGATACAGTCAATAAGGATAGGGTGATACTAAAAAAATCCAGTCAAAGAGCACTGAGAAAAGTAGGACTGAAAGCAGCACAGAACAGAGCTGGGAAAAGGAGAGAGTAATTAATTCATAAACATATAAAATCAATTAGCCAGTCTTGACCATTTGTTCACTGAGTACACAGGCTGGTCTACACCCTGGCAACAAAAAAAGGGGAGGACAGTGAAAGGAGGGAGCAGCTACACCTGCAATGATCACTCGTGTAATGTTATGGTACATTTATTACACAAGCTTAAACAGCAGAAAACACATTACAATTGTACTATCATCATCATATACAGAAAAAAATGTAAATGGTAAAATTCTGTATCTAATGATACATTCACGGTAGAAAGGGTAATATTAAAAGAAAATCCAAAAAACATTGAGACTTGCAAAGATACAGTGCAATTATATATAAACCTATTTATACATACGAAATATGCGTGAATACTGCACCACATTATGACGCTGATGATTTTTTAAAAATTGATTCTTTTAACTATAATATGGGTGGGTTAATTACATCACCAATTTCATGAAAGCAGATGAAAAACATTCTGTAAAGAGATGCTATTTAAGTGAGTCTTTGAAGTTTTTAACAGTGTTTTTCATATCAGTAAGCAAGTGGTTCCAGGTACGGGTCCCAATATAAAGTAGAGAAGGCTGTCTCACCTATGGCAGTTATAAATGGTACACATACCAGAGAGAAAATGTTCTCTTGTGTACTTCTGAGTTCATAAGGGTGAAGTACAGTTGTGTACATAAACGTACCTTAACAGTAGATGTATGAATCACTACTGCAATAGCTTTAGCAATACAAGTTACATCCTGCACAAAGCATAAAAGCTGGCCAGGTTCCGAAGCTTAAGGGCACCTTCTACATGCCCAAACAATTGACAGCTCAAGCAGAACTGTAGAAAATCAGAAGTATAGGTGCCAAGCTTTCAGAACTTTTAAGTCAACAGTAAGAAGGTAGAGAGAAGCTTGAAAGAGGACAATGCTAGGTAAATAAAATATAATGTCCACACCCTGGCAACAAAAAAAGGGGAGGACAGTGAAAGGAGGGAGCAGCTACACCTGCAATGATCACTCGTGTAATGTTATGGTACATTTATTTGCGCAACTGCGCTTTGTTCAATATTTGATCACTGCTGTTATGTACCTCAAAATACAGCCTTAACTACATGCTAAGAATACCACAGCTTAAACCAACTGGGAGGGAGAAATGTTGGTGGCCAAGAAGCACCTGGACAATAGTCCTAGCAAAGCCTGTTCAAGACATGGTAAAAGGAATCTAATTTGTAGTGCTCTGTAAAGGTATGTAGACAGGATCAAGTTGCTGCCTCTAGAATACTTCCAAAGTCCTCCCCTTTCCAAAAGGCCACGGATGAAGCAAAGGCTCTAGTAGAATGCGGCTTACCCTGCCTTGAACTGACTTAAGGTGGATACAACGAAAGGCGATGGCATGGGATAACCACCTGGAAACAGAATGCGTTGACACAAACTGTCTTTTTTCCTTACCTTTATAAGAAATGTAGAACTTGCGTTTCTGAAGATTTTAGTTCTAGCAATATAATAGCAGAGTTCTCTGTGGCCATCCAGAGAATAAAAAATATTTTCTCCCTCATTTTCAGGCGCTAGAAAGACTACAGGGTGATGGGACAGCTTGACTTGAAGACACGGATACCACTTTAGGCATAAAAGAAGGATTAGTTGACAAGGAAACCTTATTGTAGTAGATGAGATAAGGTTGTAACCCACTCTTCCTGAAGTCAGAACAATTAGCAAAATAGTTTAAGGTTATAAACCTCAGCTGGTTAAAATGGAGTAGGTATTAACTTTTCCAAAGAAAGTTAAGATCCCAAGGAGAAGCCATCAGTTTTCTATGCAGACTAGTATGTAAAAAGTACAGTTGTGTACACTTATCATAAATGTAGATGTTCGAGTATATTCACTGTTGCAGTCATTACATATGGGTTATCTGCTTGCAGGTAGCCCTCAGTCAGCCTGATTATCAAAGTCTCGGGTCCTGCGTCGGTTGCTGTCTCATCTTCCATGACGTCAATTAGTCAGGGGTATAAAGCACGCAGCCGATGCCATTACATCAGTTTTTCTTGCCCCAGATGTCAGGTGCCCCCTAATGGGAAGCAATTATATACAAGGTTACACCTTCAACAAAAAGCAAATACACCAGAAAGCTTTAAGTATAGTAAACAAGAAGAGAGGTACAGTCAATAGAAGTCAGGGGGATAGAGGGAGGGCAACCAGGACTGCAACAGTGAATGCACTCGAACATCTACATTCATGGTACGTGTACACAACAGTACTATTTTCTTCGTGTTTCACTGTTGCAGTCATTACATTTGGGTAGTTTCCCAAACCAAAGGAAGGGAGGAGACAATTAGCATTAGGACCAGCTATTAGGCCCTGCAACAGTGCAGTGGCAAAATCTGCTCTGGATTTAGAAAAAATTGGCAAGTGGTAATGCTTGGTGAAGGTATGTATAGAACTCCAGGTAGCAGCTTCTAGGATGTCCCTGGTAGGAACACATCTGAGAAAGGCTGCAGACGTAGATGCAGCAATGGTGGAATGGGGTCTTATCCCCTGTGGGGTAGGTTTTCCATGGTGCTTGTAGCAGAAATTAATGCAATGGCCTATCCACTTAGAAATGGTTTGCTTTGAAATGGCCTTCCCCTCTGCCCCTGCAGCAAATGCATCCAGCAGCTATTCAACTTTCCTCAGAGGCTCAGTCCTGTCCAAATAAAATCTAAGTTGTCTGTGTACGTCCAAGGAGTGCAGTATTCGTTCCCCTTTGTTCTGTGGATTAGAAAAGAAGGTTTGCAAATGAATGGACTGATTAAGGGCCACACTGGACACCACCCTGGGCATAAAGGAAGGATTGGTCCTGAGGGACACCCTGTCTGCACGAAAGATGATGAAAGGCTCCACTACCATGACGGCATGTAGTTCAGATACCCTTCTTGCTGAAGTGATGGCTAGAAGGAAGGCTGTTTTCCAATAAAGGAATTTCAACTCTGCAGTTGCAACTGGCTGAAAGGAAGGTAGAGTGAGCTTTTTCAATACAAAGTTAAGGTCCCAGGCTGGAGTAGGCTCTCTCCTGGGTGGTCTTAAGTTTTTGGCTCCTTTGAGGAATTGTTTCAGCAGTGGATCAGAGAAGAGGGGTGGCTCCGTATTATAATGTGCTGAAATGGCAGAGGCATGAATTTTAATTGAGGAGAAGAAAGCATCTCAGTTAAGTATTGAAGAATATGCAGTAAATTGGGCACTGTTGTGCCCATCCCCTGAGTTTGGCTCCAGGAACAGAATCTTTTCCACTTTTCAGCATAGGATTTTCTAGTACTATATCTCCTTGCTTCCAGAATGACATCCATCTCTTGCTTACTGAGGGATGGTAATGGAGAGCTCAGGTAATTAGCCAGGCTGAAAGGTTCAGGGTTTGAAGTTGGGGGGGGGGGCAGAATCTGGCCCTCCTGCTGGGACAGCAGGGAAGGGATCTCAGGCAGGTGCTATGGTTCCAGCAGTTACACACCGAGCAAGAGGGGGTAACACCAGTGTTGGCGTGGCCAGTCTGGTGCAATGAGTATTATCCTTGGTTTGTCCTGTTTGATCCTTAGTAGAGCTTTGGAGAGGAGAGGCAGAAGGGGAAAAGCATAAACTGATCGGATTTTCCAGGTGGAGGACAGGGCATCCATTTTCCAAGCTTGTCTGTGGGGAGTCCTTGTGCAGAATTTGTCCAATTGGTAGTTCCTGAGGGGAGGCAAACAGGTCCATCTCTGGGCTCCCCCCATTTTTTTCTCAAACTGTTGACCATCTTTGGTTCCAGTTTCCACTCGTGTGGGTCCATGAGATTACTGCTTAGGTCATCTGCCAGTGTATTTAGCTTGTCTGGCAGGAATTGAGCTTGTAGGTGCACTTGGAAGCTCAAGGCTGTGTTCCACAGAGCCATGGCCAGTCTGCAGAGAGGGCATGAGTGGCTTCACCCCTGCTTGTTTATGTACCACATAAGTGGTGCTGTCCGTCTTTACCAATAATTGTCCTGGAAGAATGTGGTCCATGAAGGCTGTCAGAGAATTCTGCACAGCTAACATTTCTTTTTGACTGATATGCAAGTGCATTTGACTCGGTTTCCATTCGCCCTGAATGCACTGCCTTGCCAGGTGAGCCCCCCCATGCATAGTCGGATGAGTCTGTTGTTAGGGTTTGGGCGGCAGGGGGTAGAGTAAATGGCAGTCCCTTGTTGTGGTGGCAGGCCTCTGCTGACCAAAGGAACTCTGTCTTTATACAAGGAATGATAGGAATCATTGATTCTAGGTCCTGAGAATGCTGACACCATAGGCTTTTTAGATATCATTGTAGTTTCCTCATAGGCAGTCTTGCATATGGAATTAGTAGAATGCAAGAGGCCATGAACCCCAGGACCTGCAGTATTTTCCTTGCAGATAGCTGGGTCTTTCTGGCCAGTAGTTTGAAGTAGGCTGTCAAACTTGTTTCCCCTGGCGTGAGGTAGGCCATCTGGGAAGTTGTATTCAAGCTTGCTCCCAGGAATACAATTTTTTGGCAGGGTACTAGGTGTGATTTCTTTTTGTGTATGGTGTCCCCCAGTGAAGTTGGTTTCTTTACAAATGCCAGATGATTGAATAGTATGTCCTGGCTTTCTGCCTGAATTAGACAATCGTCCAGGTATGGCTATATTTGAATATTTCTTTGCCTGCAGAATGCAATGACAAGCTGGGCACTTTGTGAATACCCTGGGCACAGTAGATAAGCCAAAGGGCAGTGCAGAGAAAGTACAGTTGTGTACCTATCATAAATGTAGATGTTCGAGTGTATTCACTGTTGCAGTCATTACCCTTGGGTTATCCTCCTGGCAGGCTACCCTCAGTTGGCCAGAATTCCAAAGTCTAGGTCCAGCGTCGGTTGCTGTCGCCTCTTCCCTGACGTCAGGGAGCCAGGGGTATAAAAGATGCAGCCAACGCCATTTTCTTCAGTTTTTCTTGCCCCAGATGTCAGGTGTCCCAAATAGGTAGGCTAAAAAATATACCAATAAGAAATGCATGCACAAAAATAACATTTACTTCATCTACAAGCAAATACACCAAAAAGGTTGTATAGGATAGGGAAGTACAGATAAGACCCAGCAAAGAGAAAGTACAGTTTTGAACCTACCATAAATGTAGATGTTCAAGTGTTCACACTGCTACAGTCATTAGACTTGGGTTTATCCTGCCGTCAGGCAGTCCCGCTGTCTGCCAGAGTTCCAAAGTCTTGGTCCAGCGTCAGTTGCTGTCGCCTCTTCCCTGACGTCAGGGAGCCAGGGGTATAAAAGATGCATCCGATGCCATTTTCTTCAGTTTTTCTTGCCCCAGATGTCAGGTGCCCCCAAGTAGGTAGGAAATACATATTGATAATAAAAAATATACATATCAAATAAGAACAATGCCTTCAGTTACAAGCAAATACACCACAAAGGTTGTATAGGATAGAAAGGTATAGATAAGACCCATTAGTTCAGAGGGGATGGAGGGAGGGTAATCTGGACTGCAGCAGTGTGAACACTCGAACATCTACATTTATGGTAGGTACAAAACTGTACTATGTTCATCGTGTTACACTGCTGCAGTCATTACACTTGGGTAGAATCCCAAAGCTAAGGTTGGGTGGCTGGTCTATAAAGAGTTAGGACTGACTATGAGGCCCTGCAGAACTGCAGTGGCAAATCCTGCTCTGAATTTAAAGTAAAGAGGCAGGTGGTAATGCTTGGTGAAGGTGTGCACTGAACTCCAAGTTGCAGCCTCCAAAATTTCCTTGGTAGGTACTCCTCTGAGAAAGGCTGTTGCCCTGGTGGAATGTGGCCTAATGTTATTTGGGACTGATTTTCCATGCTGTGTGCAGCAGTAACGAATACAGTGTCCTATCCATTTGGATATAGTCTGCTTTGAGATAGCCTTGCCCTGTGATCCTGCAGCATATGCTACAAACAGTTGCTCAGTTTTCCTGAAAGCTTTTGTTTTGTCCAAGTAGAAGGGTAGCTGCCTGTGTATGTCCAAGGAATGCAGAAGTTTCTCTCATTTATTCAGGGAGTTTGGATAAAAAGTTGGCAAATGGATGGTTTGGTTAAAAGCCACACTAGATACCACCTTTGGCATAAAAGTAGGGTTTGTCCTTAACGAAACCCTGTCCTGATGAAAGATTATAAACAGTTCCACTGCCATTAATGCCTGTATATTTGAGACTCTTCGTGCTGAAGTTACTGCCAAGAGCAGAGCTGTTTTCCATAATAAAAATTTTAGATCGGCTGTATTGGCTGGCTCAAAAGGTGGCAGGGTCAGTTTTTCCAAAACGAAATTGAGGTCCCAAGTTGGTGTTGGTGCTCTCCGGGGCGGTCTTATGTTTTTAGCCCCTCTGAGGTACTGCTTTAGCAAGGGATGAGAGAATAAAGGAGGATCCGTGTTGTAATGTGCTGAAATGGCAGAAGCGTGGATCTTAATTGATGAGAAGGATAGGCCTCTGTCCAACATCTCAGTTAAGTATTGTAAAATCTGAGGAATGTTTGGAACAAGAGGGTCAAGGCTTTGAGCCTGGTTCCAGGCGCAGAATCTCTTCCATTTTTCTGAGTAAGCTTTCCTGGTGTTAGGCCTCCTGGCCTCCAAAATGACATCCATAATGGCTTTAGAGAGAGGCGTTGCCTGTTTGACTAATGAAACTACCATGCAGCCAGGTTTAGGGTTTTGAGATGACCGTGCAGGATCTGATTGTTTTGTTGAGTCAGAAGGTGTGGAATTTGAGGCAAAATCCAAGGTGGGCCTTGAGCTAAGTTCCTTAAGATAGGGTACCAGTGCTGGCGTGGCCAGTCTGGAGCAATCAGGATCATCTCTGTTTTTTCTTGTCTGGCTTTTAGGAGTACCTTTGAAAGGAGAGGCAGTGGCGGGAAGGCATAAACTTTTAGGTTTTTCCAGCTGAACAAAAGAGCATCCAATTTCCATGCTTGTTTGTGATAAGTCCTTGTGAAGAATTTTTGCAGTTGGCAATTCAGTGGGGAGGCAAAAAGATCTATGTCTGGGCATCCCCATTTTTGCGTTACCATGCTGAAGATTTGTGGATTCAATTTCCATTCGTGAGGGTCCATGATATTTCTGCTTAGATCGTCTGCCAGAGTATTTTTCTTTCCTGGCAGGAATTGTGCTTGCAGGTGAACTTGATACGTTAAGAGCGGTGTTCCACAAGGTCATTGCCTGCCTGCACAGGGGATAACAATGAGTGTCCCCTTGCTTGTTTATGTACCACATTACTGTGGTGTTGTCTGTCTTTAGTAATAGTTGTCCTGGATGCAGAAGGTCCTTGAAAGCTGTTAGGGCATTTTGAACAGCCAACATCTCATTTTGATTGATGTGAAGATGCATCTGGTCTGTGGTCCATTCGCTCTGAATGCATTTTCCTGCCATGTGTGCACCCCAGGCGTAGTCCGAAGCATCTGTTGTTAGAGTCTGCCTGGCTGTGGGTAGGGTAAAATGCTGACCCTTGTTTAGGTGACATGCCTGTGCCCACCATCGAAACTACTGTTGTAGGCAGGGAATCATTGGTATTACTGCTTCTAAACTGTGAGAGTGTTGAGTCCAAACACTTTTTTAGGTACCATTGTAATTTCCTCATATGCAGTCTGGCATATGGTATTAGCAGTATGGAGGATGCCATGAATCCCAGGGCCTGCAGAATTTTTCTTGCCGGGAGATGGGACATTTTTGCCAGTAATTGAAAATATTGAGTTAGTTCAACTTGTTTGTCTGGCGTGAAGTAAGCCATCTGGGCCGATGTATTTAAGCTGGCACCCAGGAATATAATCTGTTGTGAGGGCACTAGTTTAGACTTCTTTTCGTTTACTGTGTACCCTAGAGAAATTGGCAACCTTTTTACAAACGCCAGATGCTGTAGAAGAATGTCCTTCGTCTCTGCTTGAATGAGGCAGTCGTCCAGGTATAGATACATTTGTATTCCTTTTTGTCTGCAAAATGCAATTACTGGTACCAGGCACTTTGTGAAGACCCTGGGAGCAGTAGATAAGCCAAAGGGCAGTGCAGAGAATTGGTAGTGCATTGTACCAGCTTTAAATCTGAGCTATCTTCTGCAATTTTGTCTGATTGGAACATGCAGCTATGCCTCTGAAGTCCAGAGTAACAAGCCAAGCCTTCTTGCCAGCATGGGTAGAAGCTGCTGTAATGTCAACATTTTGAATTTCAGAAAATCCAGGTAAGTATTTAGAATTAAAAGTTCTAGTATGGGCCTCCAGGCCTTGTCCTTTCTGGGGACCAGGAAGAGTCTTGAGTAAAATCCTTGTCCCTGTTGTGGTACTTTTTGAATAGCTCTCATGTACATGAGGGCTGAATTTTGTTTTTGTGGCAGGTCTGGCAGTCCTTTTAGCCTTGGTAAAGTATGAAAGTGGAACCTGTAACCTTGAGACACAATATTCAGAACCCATTTGTCTTGGGTGATTGACTGCCAGTTTTGAGAAAAAAGTGCTAGTTTTCCCCCCCAAGAGGGCTTCCAAAAGGGAAGTGCTTGGTGTACGAAGGGGAAAGTCATTGTGACTGTATCCTGTAAGGTTGAGACTTGTCCTCACCTCCTTTTGGGGTTGAGGTGCCCCACTGTCGTTGCCTGTTTGAGCCTTGGGGTTGAGATCTGCCTCTCTGTGGCCTGTCTGACACTGGAAAGGACCAATTCTTTGTTGGCCAATTTCTGCTAAAACAAGGTGGATGTACCTGTAAGAAATCCTTGACTGTTTGCATAGATTTAGCTTTATCCTCCATTTTCTTTAACACCTCTTCTGCCTCACCACCAAACAAGGTATCATGCTGTAAAGGAGCATCCAATAATTTTGCCTTAACATGATCAGGTAAAAATCTGTTCTTTTAACCAAGCATGTCTTCGAATCACAGAACCTGTAACTGCGGCTCTACAAAAAGCCTCTAAGGAATCAAAAACCACATTGCAGAGTATGTTTTCCCACCTGTTCAACTGCATGCAATAAATTCTGCATTTCTTTGCAATCAAGAGCTTCTGAGCTTACAAGCATTTTCTGTCTTAACTGACGCATTAAATATTGTTGGTACTTAAGCATATAAAACTTTTAGTTATGTACTTACCATAACTTTAGATGTTTGGGATCCATCTCGCCTACATTCTGTACTGATGGGTTCGGAGCCGATCCTTGGCTCCGACTCGGCACGCTATACTATAGAGCGAAGTCTCTAATTGGCTGAGCTATTCTACATCCCAGGATGCACCACCACTACTTCCCCAGATCTTGTTTGTCCGCACACATGCACACACTCAGACAGTTGAAATAACATTGCCAGGTGTTTCAAGATGAAACGGCTAAACTGAACCGTCCGGTCTCTTCTGATCTCCAAGGCAGGGGGAAGGAGGGTGGGTTATTAGGAATGTAGGCGAGATGGATCCCAAACATCTAAAGTTATGGTAAGTACATAACTAAAAGATGTTATGTGATCCTATCTCGCCTACATTCTGTACTGATGGGACAGCGTCCCTAGCACCTGATTCCTGGGTGGCTCACTGGAAAACACTCCTAAGAACTGTGGAACCGAAGGAAGCTCGCCCGAGATGCCACATCCAATTTGTAATGAGAAATGAAGGTGTGAGGAGAAGACCAGGTAGCCGCAGCACAAATGTCACTAATGGCAAGCTTGGAATGAAAGGCTGTCGAAGTAGCCATAGCCCTTGTAGAATGAGCTTTCACAGTGGTTGTAAGCTCTCTATTAGAAAGAAGGTAAGTATGACTGATACAGTCTCTGATCCACTTGGCAATAGTGACCTTCGTGACGGCTTTGCCCAATTTATTGTCCAAAAAGGACACAAACAACTGATCTGTTTTCCGTGTTTGGTGCGTCCTATCTAGGTAGAAACGCAATTGCCTGTGAACATCCAATGAATGGAAAATGTATTCCGCTCTGTCTGAGTAATTTGGGAAGAAAACTGGGAGTTCCAATGACTGTTGAAGACAAAAACTAGAACAAACCTTGGGAACAAAGGATGGATTAGGCCTGAGGGATACTCTATCCTTGTGAAAAACCAGGTACGGTGGTTTGACACATAGGGCTTGAAGTTCCGATACTCTTCTGGCTGATGTAATTGCCACCAAAAAAGCAGTCTTCCAAGAAAGAAATTTCAAGTCACAAGTTGCTGCCAGTTCGAAGGGGGAAGGGGTCAAAGCACCTAATACGAAATTAAGATCCCACGGTGGAACGGGATGAGAAATCGGAGGTCGTAGCAGCCCAGCACCTTTCATGAAGGTTTTACACAACTTATTGCTCATCAAAGGTGGGTCTATACTTTCATGAAAATTAGAAATAGCTGCCAATTGAACCTTAATGGTAGAGACCGAAGAACCTTGATTGAACAAGGAAGCTAAAAATTTCAAAACTTCTGACACCGGGGCAGTAATGGGATCTAACCCCCGGAGTTGGGCCCAAATGGCGAATCTCTTCCATTTGCTGTTATACATTTTTTTAGTCAAATTCTTGTGGGCCGAGGACAAGATATGTATGACTTCCGAGTCCAAAACCTGGTTCCTGACTATGGTCGGAAGTGGAGGAGCCAAGCTGTTAACCTCAAAACGAGTGAAGGGACTGATGAAGCTGTCCCGACTGGTGGATCAAGAGGTCTGGAACCTGGTCCAGGAACCATGGACCGTCCAGTGTGTATTTCCGAAGAAAAGGCAGCCAGACTTGACGAGGCCAGTATGGGGCAACTAAAATCATCTTGCACTGCAAGTGAATCGCCTTCTGGATCACCCTGGGAAGAAGGGGAACCGGTGTAAAGGCGTACAGTAGGCCGGTGGGCCAAGCTTGGACTAGGGCTTCCTTGGGAATCCCCCCCGGAACTGGGGTGAGAGAGAAGAACTGAAGACATTTCGTGTTGAGAGGAGTTGCAAAGAGGTCGCAACAAGGAGTTCCCCATCTTCTGAAGATCTGAGTTGCCACTCTGTCGTTCAGAGACCACTCGTGCGGGGAGAGAATAGTTCTGCTCAGTCTGTCGGCTATCACATTGGATCTCCCCGGAATGTGTGTTGCTACCAAGAAACGGTTGGTTGCAATAGCCCAATCCCATACTTTCATGGCCTCTCTGCAAAGGGGGTAGGACCTGGTCCCTCCCTGCTTGTTCAGGTACCAGACTACTGACATGTTGTCGGACTGAACGGCAATCATGCCCTGGGGGAGGTAACTGTGTAGTGCTTGTAGCGATAGAAGCACCGCCCTCATTTCCAGTATGTTGATGTGGAGGGAACTCTCGTCGGGGTGCCACTTGCCTTGGACTGACCTGCCCAGGTAATGTCCCCCCCACCCCGTCTGGGAGGCGTCCGTAGTCAAAGTGGCCACTGGAGGTGGAGGAACGAAGGGTCGCCCCTGATCCAGGTTGGAGGAAAGAAGCCACCAACGGAGGTCCTGTTTGCACGTCTCCGTGATCATAATGAGGTGACAGAGGGAGATCCTGATACGACCACTGGACTGACAGGAGCCACTGGAGAATCCTCATGTGCAATCTTGCTAAGGGAACTAGGAGAACGGTAGCCGACATGGAACCCAACAGTTGTAGGACCATCCTGGCTGGGGCTCGGCGTTTGAAGAGCAATGCTCGGACTTGAGATTGTAATATTTCTATCCTCTCTGTAGGAAGATAGACCCGCATTTGTTTTGAGTCTATCTCTACTCCAATAAATCGTATGCGCTGAGATGGCAGCAACATAGACTTTTCCCAATTGAAGGTGATTCCTAGGGAGTTGCCTAGAGATATAGTGGCTGCTAGGTTCTGTAAGAGTAGACGCCTGGAAGAGGCAGTTAGGAGCCAGTCGTCTAGGTATGGAAACACCTGGAATCCTAGACTTCTCAGGTGAGCAGTCACCACCGCCAAACATTTGGTGAACACCCTGGGGGCTGTGGTGAGACCAAAGGGCAGTGCGCGGAACTGGAAATGAAAGTCTCCCAGGCTGAAGCGCAAGTGTCTCCTGGACGCCTGATCTATCAGGATATGATAATAGGCGTCCTTGAGATCTATGGAGCACATCCAAACACCTTCCTCCAGCAGCGGGAGAATGGATTGTAAGGTGACCATCCGGAACTTGGACTTCTTGACAGAACGGTTGAGTTTGCGGAGATCCAAGATAGGCCTCATGTCCCCGGTCTTTTTTGGCACCAAAAAGAATCTTGAGTAAGTCCCTAATCCGGTCTGGTCTTCGGGGACCGGTTGGATGACTCCTTTTTGAAGCAGCTTTGAAATTTCGATGGCTGCGAGATCCCGTTGACTGGGTGGTGGGTCCGGGATGTTGTAACCTCTGGCAGTGATCCGGAGCACCCATCGGTCCTGAGTGATATTCTCCCAGGCCTTTAGGTGCCTCGAAAAACTACCCCCGACTGGTTCTGGAGCGGCGCAGTCGGGCAATCCTTCAGGGATGCTGGAAGGTTGAGGAGCCACGAAAGGACTCGCGGTCTCCAGTGTTGCGGGGGCCTCTGCCGCCTCTGGGCCGGCGTCTTCCTGAAAACTTTTCCCCCTCCTCTGCCTCTATAGAAGGGGGATCATCCTGCTGTGAGGGGTAAGTCTTCTGAGATTTGCAGAACCACATTTTCCCCCCTCTTCTAGCCTCGGGATAAGGCCGGAAGGGAGTGGAAAACCGTGCCCCTACGGCAGTCAAAGTCTTACCCTCTTGTTCACAGCGGGTCAAGGTGTCCTTTACCTTGGGTCCAAACAAGGAGGACCCATCAAAGGGAGCGTCGGCAAAGGAAGACTTGAAGGCCTCCGCAAAATGACACAGGCGGAGCCAGGCTTGTCTCCGTAGAGCAACACCTGTACCCACCGCTCTACTCACCCCCTCGGCCGCATATGAAATGAGCCTCATGGACGAGTTCGATATTGAAGATAGAGTAGCCAACTGAGAGCTAACCGTCTGGGCCAACTGCTCAGGTAGGTTACCAGAAAGGGTATCTGAAAGTCCCTTGACCAGATCCCTCTGAAGTCTGGTGAAGTGCGTAAGGTAATTCCGAGACCTTAACGTAAATGCTGCTGAAGTAAGGGTGCGCTTCCCATACCGATCCATAATCCTGGACTCTATTAGGAGGATGGACGGACGTCGAACCCTCTGCCACATCTTGCTGGGTAGCAGATGCCACCACCAGGGCATCTACGGCCACACCTTAGATAAGAATTCCTTTTCAGGGGGGGGCTGACAAATTTATTCGGGCGAGCTGGCACCGGTTCCACAGAATCCGGGTGCTCCACGCCCTCGAGATCAAATCCAGGAGCTCATCGAAGAGTGGAGACACCCAGGAGGCGGAAGGCTGAGCCCCGAAGGCCTTGAGGAATACCGACTCCTCAGCGGAAGGGGGTTTGGACTGCCAGTCGCCTTGTTGCTTGAGGATTTCTAAGATGTCCACAAAGGAGACATCATCCGAGGCGACTTGGGGACCCCTCCGCATCATCGAGGTCGGTGTCCGAGGTGAGAGACTCATCAGGCGGTCGGCGTGCTTCCTCTTACACTGTCTCTTCCTGGGAGGTTCCTCCGAAGAAGCCTCGGAAGGACCCCAGGAAGGAGGAATCCCCAATGGGGTGACCTCAGGCCCCAGGGCTCCGCTGTCTTGAGACAGGGGACAACAAAGGAACAAGTCTCCGTGCCAAGGGAAGGTGCGGAGAGATGGTGGAGGTAGCCAAGGAAGATTTGGCCAAACCAGTCCTCATGGCCCTGAGGCCGGATCCCCCGAGTCCTGGGAAGGTCCGACCCCGAGGCCACAACAGTAGGCGGCACTCCCGCAGCCGACGACCGAGAGGAGGCTCGGAACCGAAAGCATCGAACCCGGCGTCACCCCGGGTCCGACCGAGGAGGTCCGTGTGCGAACTCCGATCCGAAGGTCGGGTTGGAGTAAGGGTCGGAGCCGACCAGAGAACCTCCACTGGCTCCACCAGCACCGACTCCAATGGTGCCGAGGCTGTTGGAGGAGGAACCAATACAACAGGGTGGACAATCGGCTCCGGAGCCGACTGGGCTGGAGCCGAGACTAACTTTTGGAAAACTGGAGACTGGAACAGCCTTTGAAGCACCCTGTCTATATCCGAATCGGACATCCTCGAAGACCGAGAAGAGACCGATCGGGCCCGGGTTGACTTCTCTGCCGGTTCCGAAAGACTGGGGGACCTGCTCCGAATAGTCTCAAGCAGTATCGGCGCCGAGGGAGATTCCATCAGCACAGCAATTTCCCTCGGAGCCGACGGGGACTTCGGCGCCGAGGTAGAAGAGTCTGAGCGAGCGACCTTTCTCGGCTCCGAAAGCAATGGAGCCTTAGAAGGTGACCCACCTCTCTATGCTCGAGCACTCGGCTCCAAAGACAGAGGAGTCGAAGCTGGAGGCATCGAGGCAGACCGTTCCAACCTCGGCTCCGAAGTCTGTGGAGCCGACGGAGAAGCCTGCCTTGATTTCTTTGCTGTCGGCTCCGACGGACTGGTCGGAGCCGAAGACTACTTCTTCCTGGAGGGAGAGGGGGAAGAAGATAAAGCCTCTTCAAAAGAAGGGGTGATGAGCCCTTTTAATATCAATTTGTTTTTCCTCTCTTGGAGGACACGAGAAGAAAAAGCGTGACACACACTACACGACTCTTGAAGGTGTTTACGGCCTAGGCAATAAACACATTGAGAGTGGTCATCCGTGATTGACATCTTGTACCCACACTTGGTACATTTTTTAAAGCCCGAAGGCCTATGTTCCTTCGACATACCACAAAGACACACACCAAAAATCAAGGTATACTGAACACACAGAGATGCCAAATCCCTCTAATTTAAACAGGATAGGCCAATAACTCACACAGGCGAAAAACTGTAACACAGCTCTGGCAGAGCGCGAGGGCAAGGCCCCTCTAACTAAAAACGGAACCTTGACGAGTATATGAACAAATACCACACAACAAAAATTTTTGTAGCAAAAAAGGCTCTAAAAATGTCTGAAATAGAGCGTGAGGAAAACCTACTGATTTAAGCGGGAACCTAACGCTAACAACAAATCCACACAAACTTCAAACTCATACAAACTCCTCAAAAAGCGTTTAGTAGCTGTTAAAACAGCTTTTGGTTGAAAAATTAGCAAAATTCTGACAGAAAATTTGTCAGTAAAGAGTACTTAGCCCAGCCAAGTCGAGACCACGTCTATTGCTGTCAAGAGGCAAACGAGATCTGGGGAAGTAGTGGTGGTGCATCCTGGGATGTAGAATAGCTCAGCCAATTAGAGACTTCGCTCTATAGTATAGCGTGCAGAGTCGGAGCAGAGGATCGGCTCCAAACCCATCAGTACAGAATGTAGGCGAGATAGGATCACGTAACATCTGGCAATTTAAAGCCCTTACTGCTAAAGTTGCAGAAGTGTATACTTTCTTCCCCCATCTATCCAAAGCTCTGGAATCTCTGTCAGAGGGTACTGGATTTTTTGCAATGGAAGCCTTAACCCCTTTTGGACCCTGGGAAATAGTTTCTGGATCAGCAGAAGGGGTTTTTATAAAGAAACTTGTGAGAGTCAGGGACTCAATAATACCCATCTGGCTTGGCTGGTGCAGGAGGCAAAGAATCAGGAGATAAGCTGGATTCAGAGAACACATCATCCACAACATCTAGCACAGGCGGAACAGCCAGGGGCCTGTGCTGAGGCAATAAAAGGAAATCCCTGAGCCTTTTCTTGGATTCTGAGTAATCCTGGCTTTCCCAATGGAAATGCTCCCTCATGGTATGTAAAGTTTCCCCAAAAGAATAATCCTCAGGAGGAGAGGCTGAAGGGATAGATTCTTCAGCATCTGAGTCCTCATAGGGGGGAAGAGAGTATCCCTGGTCTGAAGAGGAATCAGAGGAAATGGAAATCTGATCAGAGAAATCATAGTCTGTTATCCTGCCTAGGCCTTTTCTCAGGAGGGGGATGGGAACCCCTGATTAGAGTAATGAGGTCTTCGTCCATTTTAAGCATATGTTTCTTAGGCATGGAGGACTGTCCAGGAGAATGCTGTACTTGCTTCTTTGTCTTTAATGGTACTTTTGTCTTGGCTGTTGCTTTAATGGTAAGTTGTGAAGATCTGAAAACACCCTCAGAAGCAGATGCCTGCTTAGTGGCTCCAGACCCATCTGAGGGATTAGTTTCCGTAGGCCCAATACCCTGAGTTTCCAGAGGCCTAGTTGTCGCCACGTGGGAGTCAGAGGCGGCCTGTGGCTCTGAGGTAGTGGGTGTCAGGGGCTGCGAAAGCGCCTCACTGAGAACCGGCACTGGCCTAGAAGAGGTTTAGTCGGTTTTGGACCTCGGATGCCTGTCTTTATCCTTGTCTTTACGTTTTTTCGGTACTGCGGTCGTCGGTTGATCCGATGGCATAGTATAATTGAACCTTCGGCCAAAGTAGTGCAAAGCAAAATCAAAACGTCTTTTTATAGTGCGTTTGTTAAATCTAGCACAAAACCGACAACTAGTGACGTTGTGATTAGGGCCTAGGCATGGAATACAGTAAGAGTGGAAGTCCTTATGAGGTATTTGCTTCCCACAAGAAATACAATTAACTTTTTCTGACATTGGTCTGAGACAAGAAAAAAGTCTCCCCAATGAGGTACTTAGCTTTATTGAAGACTTCGGATCTGAAATTCAACTTTGAAAAATCTCAGGAGTCGGCCGACCGGCACTTGTGAACTGTGTCTGCTTCGGGCACCGCGCAGCAAGAAAGACTGAAGAAAATGGCGTCGGATGCATCTTGTATACCCCTGGCGCACTGATGTCAGGGAAGAAGCGACAGCAACTGACGCCAGACCAATACTTTGGAACTCTGGCTGACTGGGGGACTGCCTGATGGCAGGATAACCCAGACTGCAGCAGTGTAAAACGATGAACATGGGGGATGTGGGTGGGTAACCTGGACTGCAACAGTGAATACACTTGAACATCTACATTTATGGTAGGTACACAACTGTACTACGTTCATCGTGTTTCACTGTTGCAGTCATTACCCTTGGGTAGAATCCCAAAGCTGAGGTTGGGTGGCTGGGCTAAATAGGATTAGGAGAGGCTATGAGGCCCTGCAGAGAGGCAAGTGGTAGTGCTTTGTAAAGGTGTGCACTGAACTCCAAGTTGCAGCCTCTAAGATTTCTTTGGATGGTACTCCTCTGAGGAAGGCTGCTGAAGTGGCTGCTGCTCTGGTGGAATGAGGCCTAATGCCCTTAGGCACTGATTTGCCATGTTGAGAATAGCAGAAACGGACGCAATGGCCTTTCCATTTAGAAAGTCTGTTTTGAGATCGCCTTTCCTTGTGATCCTGCAGCATATGACACTAAAAGTTGCTCAGTCTTTCTGAAAGCTTTAGTTCTGTCCAAGTAGAAGCGCAACTGCCTGTGTATGTCCAAAGAATGCAGAATTTTCTCACCCTTGTTCTGTAGATTTGGGTAAAAGGTAGGCAAGTGAATGGTTTGGTTGAGGGTCACACTGGACACTACCTTAGGCATAAATGTAGGGTATGTCCTCAGCAAAACCCAGTCTGGATGAAAAATGATGAAAAGTTCCACAGCCATGAGTGCTTGTAACTCCGAGACTCACCTTGCAAAGGTTACGGCTAGGAGCAGAGCTGTTTTCCAGGATAAGAATTTTATATCTGCTACTGATGCTGGCTCAAAAGGAGGCAGTGTGAGTTTTTCCAAAACATAATTGAGGTCCCAGGCTGGAATTGGTGCTCTCCTTGGAGGCCTAATGTTTTTGGCCCCTCTGAGGTACTGCCTTATTAAAGGTTGAGAAAAGATAGGTGGTTCCGTATTGTAATGCACTGAAATGGCAGAGGCATGAATCTTAATTGATGAGAAAGAAAGGCCTTTGTTGAGCATCTCAGTTCGGTATTGTAAAATCTGAGGAATATTTGGTACAGATGTGTCAATGCCTTGTTCCTGGTTCCAAGCACAGAATCTCTTCCATTTTTCTGCATAAGATTTCCTGGTACTGGGCCTCCAAGATAACATCCATAACAGCTTTTGAAAGAGGAGTGTTCTGAATGGCTACATTATCCGCTATGCTGCCAGATTTATGGTCCTGAGTTGGCTGTGCAGGATCTGATTGTTTTGTTGGGTCAGCAAGTGAGAAGTTTGAGGCAATATCCATTCTGGACCTTGAGACAAGCTCATTAGGATTGGGTACCAGTGCTGGCCTGGCCAGTCTGGTGCAATCAGAATCATTTTTGGCTTCTCTTGTCTGACCTTTAGGAGTACTCCGGAAAGGAGAGGCAGTGGGGGAAAAGCATATACGGTTAGATTTTTCCAGCTGAATGATAGGGCATCCACTTTCCATGCTTGCTTGTGAAAATTCCTTGTGCAAAATCTCTTCAACTGACAGTTGTGAGGGGAGGCAAATAGATCTATGTCTGGGCATCCCCATTTCTTTATTATCATGCTGAACACTTGTGGATCCAGTTTCCATTCGTGGGGATCCATGAGGTTTCTGCTTAGTTCGTCTGCCAGAGTATTTGTTTTTCCTGGCAGGAATTATGCTTGCAGGTGAACTTGAAAAGCCAATGCTGTGTCCCATAAGGTCATTACTTGTCTGCAGAGGGGGTTGGAATGTATACCTCCCTGTTTGTTTATGTACCACATGACCGTAGTTTTGTCTGTCTTTATCAGTAACTATCTTGGATGAAGCAGGTCGTTGAATGCTGTCAGGGCATTTTGAACAGCTAGCATCACTTTTTGATTGATGTGAAGATGCATCTGGTTTGCCGGCCATGTGCCCTGAATACATTTTCCTGCCATATGGGCCCCCCAGGCATAATCTGATGCATCCGTTGTCAGTGTCTGTCTGGCTGTGAATAAACTGAATGGCAGACCCTTGTTGTGGTGACAGGCTTCTGCCCACCATCAAAACTGCTGTTGTAGGCAGGGAATGAGTGCAATTACTGTCTCCAGGCTGTGGCAATGCTGACTCCAAACACTTTTCAGATACCATTGTAGTTTCCTCATATGCAGTCTGGCATATGGAATTAGTAGAATGCAGTATGCCATGAAACCCAAGGCCTGCAGGTTTTCCTTGCAGATAAGTGGGTTTTTGTTGCCAATTTCTTGAAGTAAGTAGTCAGTTGTTTTTGCTGGTCTGGCGTGAGATAAGCCATCTAGGCAGTTGTATTTAAGCTTGCACCCAGGAATATTACCTCTTGAGAGGGCACTAGTTTTGATTTCTTTTCGTTTACTGTGTACCCTAGGCCAATTAGTAATTTTTTACAAATGCCAGATGCTTTAGAAGAGTGTCTTTGTTCTCTCTGCTTGAATTAGGCAGTCGTCCAAGTAGGGATATATTTGAATTCCTTTTTGTCTGCAAAACGTAATTACTGGTGCCAGGCATTTTGTGAAGACCCTGGGCGCAGTAGAGAAGCCAAAGGGCAGTGCAGGGAATTGGTAATGCATTGAGCCAGCTATAAATCTGAGGCATCTTCTGCAAGAATGTCTGATTGAGACATGCAGGTATGCCTCTTTTAGGTCCAAAGTTATGAGCCAAGCCCTCTTGCCCAGCATGGGTGGTAGCTGCTGTAGAGTCAACATTTTGAATTTTGGAACTTCCAGAAACGTATTTAGTATAGACAGGTCCAGAATTGGTCTCCAGGTTTTGTCCTTCCTGGGTACTAGGAAAAGTCTGGAGTAAAATCCTTGCCCCTGCTCTTGTGGTACTTGCTGAATGGCCCTCATGTCCATGAGGGCTGTAATTTGCTTTTGTGCCTCTGCCCATTGATTGTGTGGCCGGTCTGGCATGCCCTTTGATCTTGGTAGAGTGTGAAAATGGAACCTGTAGCCTTGGGACACTATGTTCAGGACCCATTTGTCTTGGGTAACCTTTTGCGAATTTGATGAAAAAAGTGCAAGTTTTCCCCCTAAGGGGGCTGTCAAAAGAAAACTGCTTGGAACTGGTAGAGGAAAGTCATTGGGACTGTTTCCTGTAAGGTTATGATTTTTCTTCTCTGCTTTTGGAGGTAGGAGCACCCCATTGTTTAGGCCTGTATGAGCCTTGGGGCTGAGATCTGCCTTTGGGATGCCTGCATCTGCTTCTTTGTGGTCTGTCTGAGACTGGAAAGGACCAATTTTTAGAAGGCCAGTTCCTGCTAAACCTGGGTGGCTGTACCTGTAAGAAATCCTTGACTGTATGGATTTTGCTTTATCCTCCATTTTTTTCAACACCTCTTCTGCTTTAGTACCAAAGTATCATGCTGATCTGATGGTGCATCTAATAATTTTGCTTTAACATGATCAGGCAGATTCTGTTCCTTTAACCAAGAATGCCTTCTAATAACAGAACCTGTAACAGCGGCCCTGCAAGAGGCCTCCAGTGAATCATAACCACATTGCAAAGTATGCTTTCCCACTTGTTCAGTTGCATACAATAAATCCTGCAATTCCTTGTTCTCTGAACATTCAGTATTTGTCAACATTTTCTGTTTAAGTAGTGACATTAAATATTGCTGATATTTAAGCATATAATTTAAAGCTCTTACAGCCAGGGTGGCAGAAGTGTAAACTTTTTTCCCCCATCTGTCTAGAGCCCTTGAATCCCTATCAGAGGGGTCAGGGTTTTTTGCAGTGGAAGCTTTAACCCCCTTGGGACCCTGAGATATAGTTTCTGGGTCAGCAGCGGGGTTTTTATATAGGAATTTATGTCAATCCGGGACCTTGTAGTATCTGTCTGGCTTAGCAGGTACAAGGGGTACAGTCAGGGGACAGACCGGACCCTGAAAATACATAATCTACAAAGTCTAGAACAGGTGGAATAGCCAGGGGTCTGTGCTGAGGAAGAAGCAGAAAGTCTCTGAGCCTTTTCTTAAATTCAGAATAATCTTGGCTCTCCCAGTGGAAATGCTCCCTCACAGTATGCAGTATTTCCCCAAAAGAATAGTCCTCAGGAGGAGAGGCTGAAGGAATGGATTCTTCAGCATCAGAATCCTCATAGGGAAGCATAGAGTAATCCTGTTCAGAAGAGGAATCAGAGGAAATAGATACCTGATCAGAAGAATCATACTCCGTCTCTTGCCCAGGCCTCTTATCAGGAGGGGGATGGGAGCCCCTGATCAAAGTAATTAGGTCTTAGGCCATTTTGAGCATCTGTTTTTTAGGCATGGAAGTCTGAATAGGAGAATGCTGTACTTGTTTCTTTGTCTTTAGAGCTGCTTTAGTCTTTGAAGCTGAAGAAGGCTTAATAAATAGTTGTGTAGGTCTGAAGACACCCTCAGCAGCCGATGCCTGCTCAGCGGCTCCGGACCCATCTGAGAGAGTGACTTCAGAGTGTCCAATACCTTGAGTATCCAGAGGCCCAGTTGGCTCCACGTGGCAGTCGGTAGCGGGCGCCAGGGGCTGCAAAAGCACCTCACTGAGAACCAGCGACTGGCCTAGTAGAGGCTTCGGTGGCGGTTTTGGACCTTGGATGCCTATCCTTGTCCTTTCGTTTTTTGTAAACTGCGGTTGTCGGCTGCTCTGACGGCATTATATAATTAAATCTTCGGCCAAAGTAATGAAATGCAAAATCGAACCGACGCTTGATAGTGCGTTGGTTAAATCTAGCACAAAACCGACAGCTAGCAACGTTGTGATCTGGGCCTAGGCAAGGAATACAGTAAGAGTGAAAATCCTTACGAGGCATTTGCTTCCCACAAGAAATACAATTGTTAACTTTTTCTGATATCGGTCTGGAGCAAGAAAAAAGTTTCCCCAACGGGGTACTTAGCTTTAATGAAGACTTCGGTTCTGAAATTCGGATTTGAAAATCTCAGGAGTCGGCCGACCAGCACTTGCTAACTGCTTTTGCTTCGGGCACCGCGCGGCAAGAAAGACAGAAGAAAATGGCATTGGCTGCATCTTTTATACCACTGGCGCACTGGCATCAGGGAAGAGGCGACAGCAACCGACGCCGGACCTAGACTTTGGAATTCTGGCCGACTGGGGGTAGCCTGCCAGCAGGATAACCCAAGGGTAATGACTGCAACAGTGAAACACGAACATCTGAAAGTGCATGTAGCCTGCTCTGAAGCGTTGGTATTTTCTGCAAGATTCCCTTTATTGGGATGTGCAGGTAAGCTTCCCTTAAATCCAATGTTGCCAACCAGGCATTTTGGCCTAGCATGGGAAGCAGCTGATGAAGAGTTAGCATTTTGAATTTTGGGATTACCAAAAAGGTGTTTAGGATAGACAGTTCCAAGATAGGACTCCAGGAATGGTCTTTTTTAGGTACCAGGTAAAGTCTTGAGTAAAACCCTTGTCCCCATTCCTCTTCTGGGACAGGTTGAATAGCCCTAATACTTAGAAGAGAGAGAACCTGTTTTTGAGCCTCTGCCCACTGATTTGGGAGTAGCTCTGGCCAACCGTTTAGGGTTGGGTAAGGAGTGGAAGAAGAATCTGTATGATTGGGAAACTACATTTAAAACCCATTTGTCTTGGGTAATGAGTTCCCAGTTTTTTGCATGCAAGGCGATCTTTCCCCCTAAAGGCAGGCTTGGAAGGATTAAGGTTAAATTGTGACAGTTTACCATAGGGGGGTGTCTTACTACTTCCAGCTTTGGAAGTGGGTGCCCCCCACTGCTTAGGCCTGTGAGTACCTTGAGACTGAAGCCTGGGTGGCCTGCTCGTCCTGGGTTTGGACTGAGAAGGCCTGGAAGAGACAGGAAAGGACCAATTCTTAGAAGGCCAGTGCCTACTAAATCTGGGAGGCTGTACCTGCAGGAAATCTTTAACAGTTTGCATAGCTTTACCTTCTATTTCCATTATTTTAAGTACTACTACTGCTTTGTAGCCAAACAGGCAGTCTTAGTTTAAGTGAGCATCCAGTAATTTAGCTTCAACATGCTCAGGCAAAGTTTGCTCCTTAAGCCAAGCATGCCTTCTAAGTACAGACCCAGTAACAGCAGCCCTGCAAGATGCCTCTAATGAATCAAAACCACATTGCAAAGTATGTTTACCAACTTGTTCAGCAGAATGCATTAAATCCTGTAATTCTTTATTTTCAGCACAGTCAGGAATAAACATCATTTTCTGTTTAAGCAATCTAATAATATGCTGATACTTTAACATATGAAACTGGCAGTTAGGCCCTAATGGCCAAAGTAGCAGAAGTGTATACCTTCTTACCCAATCTGTCCAGGGGCCTGGAATCTGTATCAGAGGGGGTAGGGTTTTTGGCAGTAGTAGCCTTAATGCCTTTGGGTCCCTATGAAATAGTCTCTGGATCCACTGTGGGATTCTTAAAGAGGAACTTGTGAGAGTCAGGTACTCTAATACCGGTCAGGTTTCCTGGGAGCTGGAGGTAAAGTGTCTGGGGCCAGGCTAGATTCCAAGAAGGCATCATCTTCAATGTCCAGTACAGGAGGGATAGCGAAAGGCCTGTGTTGAGGTAGGAGTAAAAATTCCCTAAGCCACTTTTTGGAGTCAGAGTAATCCTGGCTTTCCCAGTGGAAATGCTTCCTAAGAGTATGCAAAGTTTCACCAAAAGAAAAATCTTCTGGAGGGGAAGCGGAGGGAATGGAGTCCCCTGCATTAGAATCCTCAAAGGGAGATAAGGGCCAGTCTTGGTCATCAGAAGAAACAAAGTTCAGAATCCTGATCAGAAGAATCAAAAGGAAAATCAGTTCTAAGTCTCTTAGAGGGGGAAGGGTGGCTTATCTTGATTAGAATAGTAAGGTCTTCAGCCATTCTTATGATTTGTTATTTAGGCATAGGGGCCTGACAATGCGGTCGGGGCGTCTGTTTTCTAGGCGTGGATCGAATTTTAGGCTTTGAAGAAGAAGATGGCATCTGTTTAATATACAAGTCAGTAGGCCTGAATACACCCTCCGAAGCCAGTGCCTGCAGAGCGGCTCCGGACCCATCCAAGGTAGAGACATCCGCAGGTTCCATAGTCGAAGCAGCACCTCACGACATACCGGATTCCGAATGGGTCTCAGTAGAGGCCTGCGAATCTGAAGTAGCGGGTATCAGGGGCTGCAAAAGCGCCTCACTGAGTACCGGCGAGCTGACATCTAGCTTAACAGAAGCGGCGGCTTTGGACCTATGCGGTCTGTCTGTCTTTATCTTTGCGTTTTTTCAGAATGTCAGTAGTCGGGTGGCTTACCAAAGCCATTTCTGGATAATTGAACAGAGTACTAAAATAGATGCAAAAATGAACAGACAACGAATAGTCTGAGGATTGAATAAGGCACAAAACTGACAGAGAGGGACGTCGTGGTCTGGGCCTAAGCAAGGAATGCAGTACAAATGAAAATCTTTATGAGGTATTTGCTTTCCACAAGTAATACAATTGTTAACTTTTACTGACATCGGTTTGGAGCAAGAAAAAGGAACCCTAACGGGGTACTTAGCTTTGTTGATGACTTCGGATCTGAAACTCGGAAATGAAAATTTCAGGAGTCAGCTGACCGGCACTTGCGAACTGCTTCTGCCTCGGGCACCGCACGGCAATAAAGACTGATGTAATGGCATCAGCTGCATGCTTTATACCCCTGACTACCTGACATCATGGAAGATGAGACAGCAACAGACGCAGGACCCAAGACTTTTATAATCAGGCCGACTGAGGGCTACCTGCAAGCAGATAACCCAAATGTAATGACTGCAACAGTGAAACAAGAAGAACATCCTCTTTTAAAAATATGTTAACAGAGGAATTACTTGAAAAAGGTGGGAAAAGGTCCACTGGCATACATTTTGAAATGTCCAAAAAATTAACTTTGTTACAGGAGCAAGGACAGAGGATAACTCTCACAAATATTGTAGAACCACAAAAATGCTAGTCTAAAAAAGGTCTTGGTTCTTATGGCACCAACTAGAAAATCTTTACCATTTAGTAATATACAACTTCCAAGTAGCAGGTTTCTTTATCGACATTAATTCCTGCAGTGTCTCCTCAGAAAATAAGTGCCTTAAAAGGTATTCAAACTTTACCATCCATGCATTCAGCTGAAGTAGTTTCATGTAAGGGGTGCATCAAACAGCCCCCTCCCCATCTTGTCTAAGTAGGTGTAGTCTGTGTAGAAGCTTGTTGTAATTGCCTTTGGCCATTTCCAAAAGAAGGGCGGAAAGTACAGTTGTGTACTTACCATAAATGTAGATGTTCGAGTGCATTCACTGTTGCAGTCATTACAATTGGGTTATCCTGCTGGCAGGCTACCCGCAGTCGGCCTGAATTCCAAAGTCTAGGTCCGGTGTCAGTTGCTGTCGCCTCCTCTCTGACGTCAGTGCGCCAGGGGTATAAAAGATGCAGCAGACGCCATTTTCTTCAGTTTTTCTTGCCCCCGATGTCAGGTGCCCTCAAAAGGGTAGGCTAAAAATATGTCAAAGCATGCATGCACCAAGGTAAATTTTTCCTTCATCTACAAGCAAATCCACCACATAGGTTGTATAGAATAGAGAAGTATAGATAAGTTCCAGCAAAGTTAAGGGGGGTGGCGGGAGGGTAACCTGGACTGCAACAGTGAATACACTCGAACATCTACATTTATGGCAAGTACACAACTGTACTATGCTCATCGTGTTTCACTGTTGCAGTCATTACAATTGGGTTGAATCCCAAAGCTAAGGTTGGGAGGCTGGAGCTAAAAAGGATTAGGAGTGGCTATGAGGCCCTGCAGAACTGCAGTGGCAAAGCCTGCCCTGGATTTAGGGTAGAGTGGTAAGCAATAGTGCTTTGTAAAAGTGTGCACTGAACTCCAGGTTGCAGTCTCTAAAATGTGTTTGGTTGGTACTCCTCTGAGGAAGGCTGCTGAAGTGGCTGCTGCTCTGGCTGAATGTGGCCTAATGAAACAAACAGCGGCAAAAAAGCAAACTGTAGACCTAAACAAACTCCGACAAAGAACCAGCAGCGTATAATAAATCAAAGGTTTAAGATTTAATAAAATAGTGTGAAGCGCTTTTCGTCACTCTAAATAGAGCAACTTCCTCAGACAACAATAACAAGCAAATTACTTCATTTATAGTAAGACGTCATTTCCTTACTAAAGCTCAATTACAAGTTTAAAAAGACAATCATACATATCAAAGCTTCTAGCTGGAATAACAGTTATTAACAAAAACTAGCTAGATTCAAGTTAGAAACCACTAAATAATATATTATAAAAATCAATGAAAATACAATAAGTGATACGATACTAAAACGTTGTACAGTAAGTCAAGAATGTATACTGTATTTCTACGAACTAGAGCGTACAATAAAAACTGTGCAGTAACGTCGTTACTTAATAGAACCACCTAAGATGTTCGTGTATGTGAGTACACATATGGTTAACATATATGTGTGTGTACATCACCAAAAAGAATAAACTGAGAGGCAGTAAATCGTTAGTTCTATTGTCTCGTAATGGAGATGAGTATATTATGCGTGATAAGTAAAAGGATATCTATATGTAGTAAACATTGTGTATAACAATCCTTAGTTGTAAAAATCCAGTTTAAGAAGAAAAAAGTTTGTTATATATATATATATATATATATATATATATATATATATATATATATATGCAAAAAAGTTTCTTTCATATACTAAAACTTATTTAATATACAAAGGGTTGACAAAATGTAAGTGCCAAATACTATTAACTAAAATGAAAGTATAAATTATATAAAATAAATTCATAAGTAATAACTTGTATATATTATATATATTAATTGAATGTTTGTTTGAGTAAGTATTTATGTATTTAATTTATAATGTTTTCTAAGAAAAACTAACCATTAGATACAAGATGTTTATTAATTTCATCTAAGCAAACTTCTCAATTTTAGTAGACATGCAATATTACAAGTGTTCGTTCAGCCCTGGTTTGATGAAAGCATTGGTTAACCACTGCCAAGTTAATTCGTGTTCTTCTAATAGTAGATTGTATGGTCCCCCCTCTGATGTCAGTTACAACTTGGTCAATTGCTGTAAATTTAAAGTTATGTCCAAAATTTGAATTGGTATGCTTTGCTAGTGCATTTTCCATTTTATTGTTAGCAATAGCGTATACATGTTCGTAAACTCTGTCTTTAAGGCGGCGTTCGTTTTTTCCTATGTAGAACGCAGTACATAATGTACAGGTTGCTACATAGACTATAAGTTTTGAGTTGCAATTAAGTTTGAATTTTATCTTATATTTGTGATTGTTAATAATAACATATTCTCCGCTTAATATATGTTTACACATGTTACAGCTATTGCAAGATAACATACCTGTACGATAGTTGTAGTTACTAGTTTTTCTTTTTTCAAGAATATTCTTGATGCTTTGACCTTTTCTGAACACAATAATAGGGTGTTCAGGTAATTTAAAATTGATGTTGTTGTCTTGTTGGATAAGTGTCCAGTTTTTATATAAAATATTCTTGAAAACGTTGCTATCTATATTAAATGTTGTGATGTAACTAAGTTGGTATTTTTTGATGTCATTCTCATTATTAATACTGTTATTTTTGTTTCTGTTAAATACACTATCTTTATTGTTAATGTTTGTAACATTAAAGTTGATGCTAATCTCCAAGTTGTCAGTGGGGGGACCCTTATTTTTTGTTTGGAATCTTGTAGCATCATCAAATATATTGTTTTTTGTCACTAAAATAGGTTCTATAATACAATTTTCTCTTTTAGTTCTCACTTCGTTGACAATGTCCATTATAAACTCAGAGGGGTAACCTCTCTCTAGAAATAAAGTAGTTAAAAATTTACATTTGCTTAAGAAATCACTATAAAGGGTGGACATACGTGCTGCTCTGATTAGTTGTCCCTTTATTATGGACTTCTTTTGTGAGTGACGGTGCGAACTTGTGTAGTGCAAATAAGAGTTACAGAATGTGTCCTTTCTATGTATTTTAGCAGTATATTGTTTGCTAGTCACATCCTTACACAGGTTCACGTCTAAATAGTTAATGGATGACTCCTGAAAGTCTGAAGTGAATTTGAAAAAGTGAGTTGTATTGTTCAAGTATTGTAGAAGTTTTATGGCTAAATCTCGAGACCCATCATATAACCATGAAGATATCATCAGGGAATTGAGTGTAATATTTAATGTGTTTGGTCAGTTCTTTGTTTTTAAAGATGAAATTAGATTCCCAGTAGACCATTACTGTATTTGCGAAACTGGCTCCGCATGGTGAGCCCATTGCTACACCACATTTCTGCAAATACAGTTTCTTGTTGAACGTAAAGTAGTTGTTTGTTAGAATAATGTCAAGTAAGGTCGTAACAGTGAATATCTCGTTTGGTGGTGCCCCCTTACTAACCAAAAATAGATTTACCCACTCGATTCCTTCTGTATGAGGTATATAGATGTATATAAATCAATAATATCTATTGTTAAGAAGTTAGTATTATCTTCATATTTTATATCATTGATGTTAGCCAAGAATGTCCACGAGTCTTTGCAGACTTGTGTTTCTGTTGCTAGATATTTTTTCAGGATATTATCTACCACTTTTGCTCCAGCATAAGGTGATGGATGCTCGTCCATCAATTAGGGGTCTCAATGGCGGGTTAGTTGTGTTTTTATGAATTTTAGGTGTTGCGAATAGAACAGGGATCTTAGGCCAGTTAGTGGATATATAGTGATATGTATCAATGTCAATAAATCCATCAATAAATAAATCGCTAAAATAGCCTCTGATCCTGACATACCCAACATTTACTTCATTAAGTGAAGCCTCAGCATAAGTGTCATTCTCTAAAATGGATTCAACTCTACTGGTATAGTCATAATTATCAAACACAACTAAACCGCCACCTTTGTCTGGTTTTATGGTTCTAATTCCCAAAGATTGAAAAGAAGTTAGTACCATTGTTTCGTCTTTAGATATATTGTTGCGTCTCAGATCTCTATTGAAGAGTTTGCTAGTACTACTATGTAAGTGCCGTAAGTCAAGTTCCATAATAGATTCAAAAGTACTTAACGTAGGGTGCAATGGTGGATTGTATTCGCTTGCTACATGATAGTCGCTTTTAGGGTGTAAGAGGTCACCAAGTGATAAATTGAGATTAAGTTTTCTAACAAAAAACTTTAAGTCTTTGATGTTTTGAACTAAGTTCATGTGTCTACTAGGGACAAAAGTTTGTCCTTTTGCTAGAAGTTCAACTAAGTTGTGATCAATGTCGACACATGAAAAATTATAAATATTAAAGTCTCTTGCTTTATTCTGAATGATGGTCGGTCCATTAATGAAGTCATTCACCTCATTGTTTGGTTCTGTGGGCGGTATTTGTTTTTTTGATTCTGAAACCTTTGGTTATTATTGTAGGGTCGCTTAGGTATAGCGCCTTTTCTAGTATTAGGCTGTTCATCACAAGAAAAAGAATCATTAGAATGAGGTTTGTTGGCATGTCCCCCGTAATTGTTTTTAATTTTACCATTTCTGAGCCATCCTGCCCATGTATTGTCATCTTGATAAGAGTTATGGTAATTGTAATTTGTGTTGACTGTACTACGACTTGATTCGTGTCCAGTTTCTTGTAGATTAGAAGTGTCAATGGTAGTGTTAAGAATACTCGTAGTAGCCAGTCCATTTTGTGATAAAGGGGGGGTTAGGGTATGCTACCCCATTGTCATATGAAGCTCGGTCTCGTGCCATCTTTTTGTTTTTGTTAGCTTTTAGTTTTATAATGAGTTGATCGATGGAGTTGAAACATCTATCGTACTCATATTTGTACCTGACAAAGTCATCGTGTTTAACAATAGCTTCATTAAGAATAGCTACTTCTTTTGATAGTTCAACTACTAGAAATCCATAATGTTTAATGAGCAAGTCCATGAGTGTAAAACCTTGTTCATCGAATAGCGTATTTAATTCTAGATGAAACAAGGAATTAGCTACTAGTCCCGTAGGATAAAAATGGTGTCTCAAGCCTTTTGGGACTAAGCATTGTTTTTTGCACTCTTGGAAATAATTGATTTCCAATTGTAGTTTTTTAATTTTCAGTAACTTGGCATCAAGTATTTTTAACTTATTTGTTATGGTATTATCGCTACTAACCTCAGTTTGTACGGCGTTTTCAGCCGGCTGCTCCCGCAAGTTGCTCTGACTGAAGCTGAACTTGCTGGTATCAGATCCAATCATGGAAAGTCGGAGCCCCAATAAGCTCTTCAACGCCATTCCCTCTGGGAGAGTGTCAATTATTGCTATTCCTTTCAGTGATGTTAGGTACTTTGTTATGGGAAACTGAGGTTTTTGTAGCATTAGTTGTTTCACCTCCGTTACTGTCACTGCCTACTCCTCGTGGTTCGGAATTTGAGACACTTTCATGTATTAGAACCTGCGATGTATTCAGGTCTAGTAAGCTACATCGCTGAGTATCATTGAAGTTTTCTGGTGTTCGTTGACCAGGTTGAATTTGACTAACTGAATCTGCAATGTTTGTAGCGAGAACGCTCGCATTGAAGTTATTAATTTGAGTATCCAAACGTGTAGCAAGCGAGTCTACACGCTCCGTTAATGCCAAAATGAGAGCTGTAAGGTTGACATCACCAGTATAAAGTTCTCCCCTACTAGGTACAATTGGTGTTAGGCTGCCGATATCCTCTTCATCGCTGTGGTTGCCGGAGGCCATGACAGGACACAAGAAACAAACTGCGGCAAAAAAGCAAACTGTAGAGCTAAACAAACTCCGACAAAGAACCAGCAGCGTATAATAAATCAAAGGTTTAAGATTTAATAAAATAGTGTGAAGCGCTTTTCGTCACTCTAAATAGAGCAACTTCCTCAGACAACAATAACAAGCAAAGTACTTCATTTATAGTAAGACGTCATTTCCTTACTAAAGCTCAATTACAAGTTTAAAAAGACAATTATACATATCAAAGCTTCTAGCTGGAATAACAGTTAACAAATTTTAAACTGGCTAGATTCAAGTTAGAAACCACTAAATAATATATTATAAAAATCAATGAAAATACAATAAGTGATACGATACTAAAACGTTGTACAGTAAGTCAAGAATGTATACTGTATTTCTACGAACTAGAGCGTACAATAAAAACTGTGCAGTAACGTTACTTAATAGAACCACCTAAGATGTTCGTGTATGCGAGTACACATATGGTTAACATATGTGTGTGTACATCACCAAAAAGAATAAACTGAGAGGCAGTAAATCGTTAGTTCTATTGTCTCGTAATTGAGATGAGTATATTATGCGTGATAAGTAAAAGGATATCTATATGTAGTGAACATTGTGTATAACAATCCTTAGTTGTAAAAATCCAGTTTAAGAAGAAAAAAAGTTAAGTCAAGAATATTTTATATAAAAACTGGACACTTATCCAACAAGACAACAACATCAATTTTAAATTACCTGAACACCCTATTATTGTGTTCAGAAAAGGTCAAAGCATCAAGAATATTCTTGAAAAAAGAAAAACTAGTAACTACAACTATCGTACAGGTATGTTATCTTGCAATAGCTGTAACATGTGTAAACATATATTAAGCGGAGAATATGTTATTATTAACAATCACAAATATAAGATAAAATTCAAACTTAATTGCAACTCAAAACTTATAGTCTATGTAGCAACCTGTACATTATGTACTGCGTTCTACATAGGAAAAAACGAACGCCGCCTTAAAGACAGAGTTTACGAACATGTATATGCTATTGCTAACAATAAAATGGAAAATGCACTAGCAAAGCATACCAATTCAAATTTTGGACATAACTTTAAATTTACAGCAAATGACCAAGTTGTAACTGACATCAGAGGGGGACCATACAATCTACTATTAGAAGAACACGAATTAACTTGACAATGGTTAACCAATGCTTTCATCAAACCAGGGCTGAACGAACACTGTAATACTGCATGTCTACTAAAATTGAGACGTTTGCTTAGATGAAATTAATAAACATCTTGTATCTAATGGTTAGTTTCTCTTAGAAAACATTATAAATTAAATACATAAATACGTACTCAAACGAACATTCAATTAATATATATATAATATATACAAGTTATTACTTATGAATTTATTTTATATAATTTATACTTTAATTAATTTTAGTTAATAGTATTTGGCACTTACATTTTGTCAACCCTTTGTATATTAAATAAGTTTTAGTATATGAAAGAAACTTTTTTGCATATATATATATATATATATATATATATATATATATATATATATATATATAAACTTTTTTTCTTCTTAAACTGGATTTTTACAACTAAGGATTGTTATACACAATGTTCACTACATATAGATATCCTTTTACTTATCACGCATAATATACTCATCTCAATTACGAGACAATAGAACTAACGATTTACTGCCTCTCAGTTTATTCTTTTTGGTGATGTACACACACATATATGTTAACCATATGTGTACTCACATACACGAACATCTTAGGTGGTTCTATTAAGTAACGACGTTACTGCACAGTTTTTATTGTACGCTCTAGTTCGTAGAAATACAGTATACATTCTTGACTTGCTGTACAACGTTTTAGTATCGTATCACTTATTGTATTTTCATTGATTTTTATAATATATTATTTAGTGGTTTCTAACTTGAATCTAGCTAGTTTAAAATTTGTTAATGACTGTTATTCCAGCTAGAAGCTTTGATATGTATGATTGTCTTTTTAAACTTGTAATTGAGCTTTAGTAAGGAAATGACGTCTTACTATAAATGAAGTACTTTGCTTGTTATTGTTGTCTGAGGAAGTTGCTCTATTTAGAGTGACGAAAAGCGCTTCACACTATTTTATTAAATCTTAAACCTTTGATTTATTATACGCTGCTGGTTCTTTGTCGGAGTTTGTTTAGTTCTACTGAATGTGGCCTAATGCCCTTAGGCACTAATTTGCCATGTTGTGAATAGCAGAAACGAATGCAGTGGCCTATCCTCTTTGAAATAGTCTGCTTTGAGATAGCCTTTCCTTGTGATCCTGCAGCATATGCCACTAGTAATTGATCAGTCTTTCAGAAAGCTTTGGTTCTGTCCAAGTAGAAGTGCAGCTGTCTGTGTATGTCCAAAGAATGCAGACATTTCTCACCCTTATTCTGTGTGTTTGGGTAAAAGGTAGGCGAATTAATAGTTTGGTTAAGGGCCACACTGGACACTACTTTAGGCATAAATGTCAGGTTTGTCCTTAGAAAAACCCTATCTGGATGGAAAATGATAAAAGGTTCCACAGCCATGAGTGCCTGTAGCTCTGAGACTCGTCTTGCAGAGGTTATTGCTAGGAGCAGAACTGTTTTCCATGATAAAAATTTTATATCAGCTGTAGCGGCTAGCTCAAAAGGAGGCAGGGTGAGGTTTTCCAAGACATAATTGAGATCACATGCAGGTATTGATGATCTCCTTGGAGGCCTTAAGTTTTTGGCTCCTCTGAGGTACTGCCTTAATAAAAGGATGAGAAAAAATAGGTGGCTCTGTATTGTAATGAGCTGAAATGGCAGAGGCATGAATCTTAATTGATGAAAAGGATAGGCCTTTGTCCAGCATCTCAGTTAAATATTGCAAAATCTGAGGAATATTTGGTACAGTCGTGTCAATCCCTTGTGCCCGGTTAAAAGCACAGAATCTCTTCCATGTTTCAGCATAAAATTTTCTGGTACTAGGCCTCCTGGCCTCCAAAATAACATTTATCACTGTTTTAGAGAGAGGTGTGTTTTGAATGACTACATTACGCGCCATGCTGCCAGATTTAAAGGTCTTGAGTTGGCTGTGCAGGATCTGATTGTTGTGTTGGGACACTAAGTGAGGAATCTGAGGTAATGTCCAGGCTGGGTATTGAGACAAGTTCCTTAGGATTGGGTACCAGTGCTGGCGGGGCCAGTCTGGGGCAATCAGTATAATTTTTGGCTTCTCTTGTCTGACTTTTAGTAGTACCTTGGGGAGGAGAGGCAGTGGAGGAAAGGCATATACTGTTAAGTTTATCCAGCTGAAAGATAGAGCATCCACTTTCCATGCTTGCTTGTGATAAGTCCTTGTGCAGAATCTCTGTAGTTGGCAGTTGCGAGGGGAGGCAAATAGATCTATGTCCGGGCATCCCCAATTCCTTGTTATCATGCTGAAGACTTGCGGATCCAATTTCCACTCGTGGGGATCCATGAGGTTTCCTGCTTAGTTCGTCAGCCAGAGTATTTAACTTTCCTAGCATTAACTGTGCTTGCAGATATACTTGGTAAGTCAATGCTGTGTCCCACAGAGTCATGGCTAGTCTGCACAGAGGATAGGAAGGAGTGCATCCCTGCTTGTTTATGTACCACATGACTGTAGTATTGTCTGTCTTTATCAGTAGTTGTCCCAGATGAAGTAGATCCTTGAAGCCTGTCAGAACATTCTGAACAGCTAGCATCTCTTTTTGGTTGATATGTAGATGCATTTGGCTTGCGGACCAAGTGCCCTGAATACATCTTCCTGCCATGTGGACCCCCCAGGCATAATCTGATGCATCTGTTGTTAATATCTGCCTGGCTGTGGGTAAAGTAAATGGCTGTCCCTTGTTGTGGTGACAGGCCTTTGGCCACCATCGAAACTCCTGTTGCAGGCAGGTAATGAGGGTAATTATTGTTTCCAGGCTGTGGCAATGTTGAGTCCAAACACTTTTTAGAGACCACTGAAGTTTCCTCATATACAGTCTTGTATATGGAATTAGCAGACTGCAGGATGCCATGAAGCCCAAAGCCTGCAGAATTTTTCTTGCAGATAACTGGGTCTTTGTTGCCAACATTTTGAAATAAGTAGTCAGTTGCTTTTGTTTGTCTGGCATGAGATAAACCATCTGGGCAGTTGTATTTAGGCTTGCACCCAGGAATATTATCTCTTGAGAGGGTACTAGTTTTGATTTCTTTTTGTTTACTGTCTACCCTAGGCATGCTAGTAATCTTTTTACAAACGCCAGATGCTGTAGTAGAATGTCCTTGTTCTCTGCTTGAATAAGGCAGTCGTCCAAATAAGGATATATTTGTATTCTTCTTTGTCTGCAAAATGCAATTACTGGAGCCAGGCATTTTGTGAGGACCCTGGGCACAGTAGATGAGCCAAAGGGCAGTGCAGAGAATTGGTAGTGCATTCAGTCAGCTATGAATCTGAGGTATCTTCTGCGTGATTGTCCGATTGGGACATGCAGATATGCCTCTTTTAGGTCTAAAGTCACAAGCCAAGCCTTCTTGCCCAGCATGGGCAGAAGCTGCTGCAGAGTCAACATTTTGAATCTTGGAATATCCAGATATGTGTTTAGGATAGATAGGTCCAGTATTGGTCTCCAGGCTTTGTCCTTTCTGGGCACCAAGAATAGTAGAGTAAAATCCTTGTCCCTGCTCTTGCTGTGGTACTTGCTGAATGGCCCTCATGTCCCTGAGGGATGACACTTGCTTTTGTGCCTCTGCTCATTGATTTTTTGGCAGGTCTGGCAAACCGTTTGCCCTTGGCAGGGTTTGAAAGTGAAACCTGTAGCCTTGTGACACTACATCCAAGACCCATTTGTCCTGGGTTACTGCGTGCCAATTTTGTGAAAAAAGTGCTAGTTTTCCCCCTAAAGGTGCTGCCAGAAGATGAGTGCTTGGCGCAGGCAGAGGGAAGTCATTGGGACTGTTTCCTGTATGGCTGTGATTTGTCTTCTCCGCTTTTGGAGGTAGAAGTATCTCATTGTTTAGACCTGTATGAGCCTTGGGGCTGGGATCTGCCTCTAGGGTGTCTGTATCTGCCTCTTTGTGGCCTGTCCGACACTGGAAAGGACCAATTCTTTGTAGGCCAGTGCCTGCTAAATCTTGGAGGCTGTACCTGTAATAAATCCTTGACTGTTTGCATAGATTTAGCTTTGTCCTCCATTTTCTTCAACACCTCTTCTGCTTTAACACCAAACAAGGTATAATGCTGTAATGGAGCATCTAATAATTTTGCTATAACATGATCAGGCAGATTCTGTTCCTTTAACCAAGCATGCATCCTAATGACAGAACCCGTAACAGCAGCCCTGCAGGAGGCCTCCAGAGAATCAAAACCACATTGCAAAGTATGCTTTCCCACTTGTTCAGCTGCATGCAACAAGTCCTGCATTTCTTTGTTTTCTGCACATTCAGAATTTATCAACAATTTCTGTTTAAGCAGTGACATAATAAACTGCTGATATTTAAGCATATGAAACTGACAATTTAAAGCCCTTATAGCCAAAGTAGCTGAAGTGTAAATCTGTTTTCCCCATCTGCCCAGTGCTCTAGAATCTCTGTCACAGGGGGTAGGGTTTTTAGCAGTGAAGGCCTGGACCCCTTTGGGACCCTGAGAGATAGTTTCTGGGTCAGCAGCAACCCACATGTTATGACTGCAGTTGCATTCTTGAAGGACATCCGTGTAGTATCTGTCTGGCTTAGCAGCAGCTGGAGGTAGAGTCAGGAGTCAGACTAGACTCTGAAAATACATCTACAATGTCTAACACAGGTGGAATAGCAAGGGGTCTGTGCTGAGGCAGTAAAAGTAAGTCTCTGAGCCTTTTCTTAGATTCTGAATAATCTTGGCTCTCCCAATGGAAATGCTCCCTCATGGTATGCAGAGTTTCCCCAAAAGAATAATCCTCAGGAGGAGAGGCTGAAGGGATAGATTCTTCAGCATCAGAATCCTCATAGGGATTAAGAGAGCATTCCTGATCAGAAGAAATGGAAACCTGATCTGAAGATTCATATTCTGTCTCTTGCCTGGGCCTCTTATCAGGAGAGGGATGGGAACCTCTGATCAAAGTAATTAGGTATTCGGCCATTTTGACCATCTGTTTTTTTAGGTATGGAGGCCTGTCCATGGGGCTGTTGTACTGGTTTCTTTGTCTTTAGAGATGTTTTAGTCTTTGCCTTTGAAGATGAAGTTGTTTTAATATATAACTGTGTAGGCCTGAAAACACTCTCAGAAGCAGATGCCTGCTCAGCGGCTCCGGACCCATCTGAGGGAATAGTTTCCGAGTTTCCAATACCTTGAGTATCCAGCGGCCTAGTCGGCTCCACGTGGGAGTCGTAAGTGGCCTGCGGCTCTAAAGTAGCAGGCGTCAGCGGCTGTGAAAGCGCCTCACAGAGCTGGCGAACTAGCGACTGTCTTAGAAGAAGCCTAGTCAGTTTTGGACCTCAGATGCCTGTCCTCTTTTTCTTTGCGTTTCTTTTGAATTGTGGTAGTCGGATGGCTATCCAACGACATCGTGTAATTAAATCTTCTGCCAAAATAGTAAAATGCAAAATCGTACTGACGCTTAATAGTGCGTTGGTTAAATCTAGTACAATACCGACAATTAGCAATGTCGTGATCAGGGCCTAGGCAAGGAATACAGTAAGAATAGAAGTCATTATGAGGTATTTGCTTCCCACAAGAAATACAATTATTAACTTTTTGTGACATCGGTCTGGAGCAAGAAAAAAGTTTCCCCAACGGGGTACTTCCTTTTAATGAAGGTTTCGGATCTGAAATTCGACTATGAAAATCTCAGGAGTCGGCCGACCGGCACTTGCCAACTGCTTTTACTTCGGGCACTGCGTGGCAAGAAAGCCTGAAGAAAAGGGCGTTGGCTGCATCTTTTATACCCCTGGCGCACTGACGTCAGGGAGGAGGCGACAGCAACTGACGCCGGACCTAGACTTTGGAATTCAGGCCGACTGCAGGTAGCCTGCCAGCAGGATAACCCAATTGTAATGACTGCAACAGTGAAACACGATGAACATCCACTGTTGCCTAGGCTAGAAGGGAGCCACCACAAGGATCTCTGGAGAGTACTCCTGAATCTTCAGCATAACCCAAGATATCAGAAGAAAGGGCAAAAAGGCTTACAAGAACATTCATGTCCATGGAAATGAGGAAACAACTGTTTTACAGGCCTGCTTGCAGTGAAACCTGGAGCAAAATGTTGCCAATTATTTGTTGTAAATGGAGGCAAAAAAGATCTACCTGATGTGTACTCACTGCTGAATCAAATCCTAGAAGACACCCTGATTCACTCTCCATTCATGAAGGCCTGTCCTTATCCTGCTTAGCTTGTTTACCACAATGTTTTGCTTTGGCATGACCAGTAAAAATACAGTGACATGATAAACAAAGACAGATATATAAATTAAATAAATAAGAGGTCTGCAGAGTAAAACTATGCTGAATTGCTATATTCTGGGCTACCATGGCAAATCTGCACAGAATCCAAGATCTGGAGTGCTTCAGTTTACATACCACTTCACTGTGGTGTTGTCTGCAATCACTTGCTCTAGCTAGGAGACTAAAAATGACAAACAGTTGAGAGTACTTATGACTTTCAATATTTCGTATGTGCTTTGGTCTGCCTTTTTAGTTCCAAAGAACCTGCACTTGTACTCACAGGCATACTGCTTTCCAAGCAAAGTGCAAGACATCCATAGTTACAAACTGTGCTAGACATGAAAGGGAAAATGGGAGACCTGGATTCAGATAAAACTAGTCTCTCCATCAAAGCAGTTCTCTTTTTACAAATCCTAAAACTGGGATCTGGAATAACAAGGGATGTTGATACTAAAAACCATACTTAATTTAGGTAACATTGTCTTTCACATGTGGAGTCTGGCTATAGGAATAACGTGAACCAAGGATGAAATAAATCCCATCATGAAAAATTCCTTTAAGTCCTGGACAGAGTGGAAAACTCAGGAAAAGATCTAGATACAGATCTATTTTTGTCCCTGTACAAAAAATTGCTCTTTGAACTGACGCATCTAGGAGGCACTACAGGAAAACAATGTAGGAAAGGAGCAAATAACCCAAAGGTAGTGCAGAAAAAAAAGGTTCAGTCCTGGGACCGCTCTTGTTTGGCATCTACTTCTCTGAAGTACAGGCCAACACTAAAGGACTCAAGTTCGCATAAGACTGCAAACTGGGAGCCATTATTGAGTCCACAAATGATGTGGATATTCTACAAAAGGGCCTTACAGAAAAGTACAGTTTTGTACCTACCACAAATGTAGATGTCCGATAGGTATGCATCTGCAGTCCTTACATATGGGTTGTCCTGCCTCAGGCAGCCCTTCGGTCGGCCGGATTCCAAAGTCTGGGTCCGTCGTCGTCTGATGTCACCCTTTCCCCAACGTCAGAGCGCCTGGGGTATAAAAGAGTCAGCCAACGCCATCTTCCTCAGTTTTTCTTGCCCCAGATGCCAGGTGCCCTCTAAGGAAGGCTAAATTTGGAGAAATGCAAAATATTCCAAACATGCACAGTAATAAAAAACAAATACACAATAATAGATAACCCCAGCTAGCTATAAGAGGGATAAGTACCCAAGAAATACCACAGAGGGGAAGGAGGGAGGGAAAACCTGACTGCAGATGCATACCTATCGGACATCTACATTTATGGTAGGTACAAAACTGTACTACGGTCCTTCAAGGATGCATCTGCAGTCCTTACATATGGGTAGAATACCATAGCCAAGCTGGGGGTGGTAGGATCTAAGAAAATGATGGTGTAGCTAAAATGCCCTGCAGGACTGCCGTAGCAAAGCCTGCTCTGGATCTGGAATATAAGGGCAAATTGTAATGCTTGGAAAATGTATGCACGGAGCTCCATGTAGCAGCTTCTAAAATGTCCTTGGTAGCCACCCCTCTTAAAAAAGCTGTGGAGGTGGCTGTGGCTCTGGTGGAATGAGGCCTGATGTTAGCTGGCACAGTTTTTCCATGATAAGAGTAGCAGAATCGAATGCAATTTCCTATCCATTTTGAAATTGTCTGTTTGGAAATTGCTTTGCCTTGAATGCCTGCAGCATATGCTACCAACAGCTGGTCAGTTTTTATGAAAGTCTTAGTTCTGTCCAAGTAGTAGCGTAACTGTCTGTGAATGTCCAGGGTATGCAGAAGTTTTTCTCCCTTGTTTTCTTGATCTGGAAAGAAGGTAGGTAGGTGAATAGCTTGGTTCAATGAGACCCTGGATACCACCTTTGGCATGAATGAAGGATTGGTTCTCAAGGAGACTCTGTCCTGATGAAAAATAAGAAATGGTTGTACTGCCATGAGTGCCTGCAATTCAGATACTCTTCTTGCTGAGGTTATGGCCAGAAGGAAGGCAGTCTTCCAAGACAGGAACTGTAACTCTGAAGATGCTGCTGGTTCAAAGGGAGGTAGAGTCAACTTTTCCAACATGAAGTTAAGGTCCCATGTAGGCACTGGTGGTTTTCTTGGAGGGCTGATGTTTTTAATTCCTCTTAGAAACTGCCTTAGGAGAGGATGAGAGAAGACAAGTGGATCAGTATTGTATTCTGCTGAAATTGCTGAAGCATGAATTTTTATGGAAGAGTAAGAAAGGCCATTGTGGAGCATTTCTGCCAAGTATTCCAGGATATGTGCCATGCTCATCACTGTGGCATCTAGGCCCTTTGCGGTGCTCCAAGTGTGGAATCTTTTCCATTTTGCTGAATATGCCTTTCTCGTGGAAGGTCTGCGAGCTTCCATGATGATATCCTTCACTCTCTTGGATAGCTTTTCCTGGTGAGGAGTCAAGGTATTCTCCAGGCTGTCAGCTGCAGGGTTTTCAGGCTGGAGTGCAGAGTTTTGTAATTGTGCTGTGTCAGGAGTGACCATTGTGGTAGAGGCCACGGTTTCGTGTGTGACAGGCATCGTAACAGTGGGTACCAGTGCTGCCTTGGCCAGTCCGGGGCTATTAGAATCACTTTTGGCTGCTCTGTCCTGATTTTCAGTAAGACCCTGGTCATTAGTGGAAGAGGTGGAAATGCATACACCGTTAGAGTATTCCAGCTGAAAGAGAGGGCACCCACTTTCCATGCTTGTGGGTGGTATGTCCTTGAACAGAATTTCTTCAGCTGATGATTGTGGTGGGAGGCAAAAAGATCTATGTCCGGCCTTCCCCAAGATTGTGTTATCTGAAGGAAGATGTCTGGGTGTAGCATCCATTCGTGTGGATCCATGGTACTTCTGCTTAGGCTGTCCGCCAGTATATTGTCTTTTCCTGGCACAAACTGGGATTGCAGCTCTATGTTGAGTTTTAGGGAAAGTTCCCAAAGATTCATTGCTAGTCTGCAAAGAGGGTAGGAATGGGTACCTCCTTGCTTGTTTATGTACCACAAAACTGTGGTATTGTTTGTCCTTATTAGCAGGTGGCCTTGATGTAGAGTGCTTGAAGGCCTCGATTGCATGTATCACTGCCAGCATTTCCTTTTGGTTTATGTGCATGCGCAATTCTTTCTGAGACCGTAGTCCTTGGATGCATCTGTCCTCCATGTGTGCTCCCCATCCATGGTCTGAAGCGTCCGAGGTAATGGTTTGGCTGGTTACTGGTTTGCTGAAAGGCAGACCCCTGTTTGACTGGCTTGCTTGGGCCCACCACAGGAATTCTTTTTGAAGGCATGGAATGAGTGGTATAAAAGTTTCTAGGCTGTGATTGTGCTGAGACCATAAACTCCTTAGGTACCATTGTAATTTTCTCATATGCAGCCTTGCTTGTGGAATCAGAAGAATGCATGATGCCATGTAACCCAGGGCCTGCAGGATTTTCCTTGCAGTCATCTGAGTTTTTGTCAGATTTTTGAAGTAATCCGGTAGTTGTCTGTTTTTCTTCTGTGAGAAAAGCCATTTGGGTGGTTGTATCTAGTTCCGCACCCAGAAAAGTTATTCTTTGGGATGGCACAAGTCTTGACTTGTGAATGTTGACTGTGAATGCCAAGGCCTGCAGAAGGCGGATGGCATAATTCAAATGTTTTTCCAAAGTTTGTTGGCTGTCCGCTTGTATAAGGCAGTCGTCCAGATACGGGTATATTTGAATCCCCTGAAGTCTGCAGTGTGCAATTACTGATGCCAAGCATTTCGTGAATACTCTGGGCGCAGTAGATAAGCCAAAGTGCAATGCTGAGAATTGATAATGCTCTGAACCTGCAAGAAATCTGAGGTGTCTTATGCAACTTTGTCTGATAGGGACATGCAGGTATGCCTCCTTGAGGTCTAGTTACCAGCCAAGACCCCTTGCCCAGCATGGGAAGGAGTTGCTGTAGGGTCAGCATTTTGAATTTTGGCACAATGAGAAGTATTGAGTGCGGACAAATCGAGAATAGGTCTCCATTGTTTTTCTTTTCTTGGGACAAGGAATAGTCTGGAATAAAATCCTTGGCCTTGTTCTGCGAGAGGAACCTTTTCTATAGCTTTCATTTGCAATAGGTTGGCAATTTGTTTTAAAGCCTCTGCCCTTTGATTTGGTGGCAGGTTTGGCATTCCTTTCCTTTTTGGTAATGTATGGAAATGGAACCTGTATCCTTTGTCTATTATTTGCAGTGTCCATTTGTCCCTTGTAATACTGTGCCAATTTCTTGAGAATAAAGACAATTTTCCGCCCAAAGGTGCTTCTAATTGAGCCCTGGTTGGCAGGATCAAGGTTAAGTCATTGAGTCTGTCCTTGTGCAGCAGTTGTTGGTCCTGCACTACCTCTCTGGTTAGGAGGCTGCCATTGACGTCCTCTGTAGGAGCCTCTAGCTTGCCCTCTACCTCTGGCACGCCTGTTCTTGCCTCTTTGGTATCTCTCTTCTGGAAAGGACCAATTCTTAGAAGGCCAATTTCTGCTGAATCTTGGTGGTTGTACCTGGAGGAAATCTTTGACTGTTTGTACAGATTTAGCCTTTTCCTCAAATTTCTTTAAGACCTCCTGAGCAGCGGAGCCAAATAACTTTTGCTTTTCCAGTGGAGCATCCAGAAGCTTAGCCTTAACATGATCTGGCAGAGATTGTTCCTTCAGCCAAGCATGTCTACGTATGACTGCACCTGTCATTGCTGACCTACATGAAGCTTCCAATGCATCATAACCACACTGCAAGAAATGGTTGCTAACCTGTTGTGAATTATGTACCAGATCCTGAAGTGACTTATGGTCTAGGGGTTCAGGAGAAGACAACTTTTTCTGCAATTCATCCAACAAATACTCTTGGTACTGTATCATATGAAATTGACAATTTAAAGCCCTCATAGACAGAGTGGAAGAAGTATACACTTTTTTACCCCATCTCTCTAAAGCCCTGGACTCCCTTTCAGAGGGGAGTGGATTTTTAGTAGTGGCAGCTGCAACCCCTTTAGGACCCTGGGAAATAGTTTCTGGGTCAGCAGAGTGGGCCTTGTAAAGGAAATGATGTGAGTTCGGGACCCTGTAGTACCTATCGGGTTTAACAGGAGCCGGAGGAAGGGTGTCAGGGGTAGTGCTAGACTCAGAATACACATCATCAATGACACTTAAAACAGGAGGAATAGCCAAAGGTCTATGCTGAGGTAAATGAAGAAAAGTCCTTAATCTCTTCCTGGAATCAGAGAATTCCTGGCCCTGCCATTGGAAATGCTCTCTCATGGAGTGAAGGGTCTCCCCAAAGGACAGCTGTTCAGGAGGAGAGGCAGAGGGAATGGATTCCTCTGCATCAGAATCCTCGTAGGCCGTGAAGGCCTCCTCCTGGTAATCTGATAGAGCTGAGCCATCAGAGGCCTCATCAGAGGACTGAGGATCAGCGGACTCAGCCCTGGGCCTTTTGTCTAGAGGGGGTTGAAAGCCCCTGTCCGGATGAGGCTGGGATCCCCTGATGAAGGAAATAAGATCCTCCGCCAAACTTAGTATCTGTGAACCTGTAGTGGATCCCTGAGAAATAGTCTTGGGAGGCAGAGTTTTTTGTTGCTTAGCAGCTTTAGCCCTAGTGAATGCTTTAATGGACATGGATGCAGGGGGCCTGGCTGCTCCACGTGCTGGGGTAGTCTTGTCTAAGGGAATGGTGTTGGTAGTTTCCGGAACACCGGCTTCCGAGGGTAAATCCATAACCGACTCAGAAGAAGCCTCCGGGGCCGAGGCTGTCGTCGTACCATTTCCACGGTCGGAAGTACCAAGGACTCTGTTTCAGCCGAGAGAGAGACACTCGCGGTAGGCCTAGGCGTGGTTTCAGCCGAAACCACGGTCCGCGTGTGTCGGTCCTTGTCCTTCCGTTTTTTGGTTAAATGGGAAGTCGGAGTCTCCAACGGCATTTTATAAGAGAAACTAGCCCCAAAAAATTCCTCTGCAAACTCCGACCGACGCCTAAGAGTGCGTCGATTAAAGGAGGCACAGGCAGTACAGGCCGAGACGTCGTGGTCTGGGCCTAGGCAAGGGAGGCAGTAGGAATGGAAATCCTTATGAGGTATTTGTTTCCCACAAGTCAAGCAATTATTAACTTTAAGTGTTTGATCTGACATCGGCTGAGGCAAGAGAGAGTCCCCAACGGGGTACTTAGCTTTTTGAAGTCTTCGGTAGCTGAATTTACAGGAGCTGGCCGACCGGCACTTGCAAACTGCTTCTGTTTCGGGCACCACGCGGCAAGAAATACCGAGGAAGATGGCGTCGGCTGACTCTTTTATACCCCAGGCGCTCTGACGTCGGGGAAAGGGCGACATCAGCCGACGCCGGACCCAGACTTTGGAATCTGGCTGACTGAAGGGCTGCCTGAGGCAGGACAACCCATATGCAAGGACTGCAGATGCATCCTTGAAGGACATCATATGTTTGGTGCCAGAGCCATGGGCTCAAGCCTAATGCCAAAAAATGTATAGTTATCCCCTTTGGGAAAAAAACATATACCCATGAATTACCACATAGGTGGCAGTACACAAACACTGAAAGTGTGATGACAGACTTAGGGACACAGGTGGACAGTGGTCTCACCTTCGATAACCACATCGCTACAACAGTCAGGAAATCCTTTTATGTGGCACACCTCATCACTAAGGGCTTTTCATCCAGGAAAAAAGGTGGTTATTGTCCCACTGTATTCACCCCTCATTAGACCCATTATAGAGTACAATGCCCCATTTAGTATGTACCTCACAAGACATCTGCAACAGCTGGAAAGGCCGCAGAAATACCTCACTAAAATAATCACAGGCCTAAATCAGATGCCCTATGCTGACCATCTAAAATAACTCCAGCTATACTGTGTGGCATATCGTCTACTCAGAGGCAATCTCTGCTTAACATACAAAGACATGTCAAACCCTGAGCTGTTGGACATGCTCCACTTAAAGAAATCCCAATCCCTCAGAGCCATATGCTCGTGGGATCTAAACTGTCATCACAATGAACAAAACATGCTGGAGGGATAGGTTCCTGACCCAGAGACTCCCCATACTCTGGAATAGACAGCCCATACATGTCAAGCAGAGTGCCTCCTTGGCCCTCTTCAAAAGGAACCTTGACGACTGGATGGGAGATAGGAAAATTCACCCCGGGGATCACGTCAGTCGCCCTGCTAGACAGGGGTCTAGGGAAGTAAATATTGTGGGAAGAAATATCCAGGGAATTGTTTGGCTAGGCTTGTATAGGCCCTAGGACCAACAGCCCAGTACCAACCTATTAACCTACAAGTGTAATCCAGATATAGGAAACCTTGAAACAGTTTGAAATCTGAGGCTATAGAACTATTTAAGTATTCTTTAAATCCAGAAATACAAAAACTAAAAGGGGGAATCAGAGGTAACAGGTTGTAAAGGGACAACTTCCTGAATTTTGGTACTTTCACAAACTAATTGTAAAGGAAAGCTCCAGAACACTCCTCCATGAGGCTTCGTTACTTGGAATCAAACATTCCTGAATAAAAACCTTTCCAAATTAGAGAAAGCAAAACATACTCTACTCCTCCAGAGTCAGCAGATGCTGAATGGCAAGTGGGAAAAAACAGTAATATGGTGGTTAAGGAGGAAGGGACTCCCCACTGCTATCTGTACCTCTGATGGATTACTATACTACCTGCTGCCGAACAAGAATGGACAGACAGATTTTGGTGGGAATCTAAGGGCTTGCCAGAGTGGGAAGGGGGCATTACAATTTGCATACAGTCATGCAGACTTGTTTGTCCCAGTTTCTGGGAGGCTACTCCATTCTTTTTAAAGCCCCCTTGCAACTGTTACCTGAATGTCTGTTGGGTCGTTTTATATTTTTTTTATAAAGCAACAGGTGCTAAAGGTAGGTGTGAAACCTGTAGCAAATTTGGAGATAGAAGGCTGAAAAATCTCAGTTATCCCTTGAATCAGTTTCCCTCTTTCATCACACACTTTTGGAACCTCAGCAGCAGGTGTCCCAGAAAACTTCCCTAACCAAAGGAGGATTCAAAATTTCAGCATTAACATCCTCAGATAAATTATGAAAAGTTAACCACTCCAACCTTCGCAATAACCACTACAGAAGCAGCTGCCCTGGAAGAAACATCAGCAGAGTCAAACTCACTTCACAGTGCACCTGGTCATTTGACAGAAGCAAAAAGTATATTCATAAAATATTTTTTCCTCAAAAGAAAAGGAAATATAATCTTCCTTAAATTTTTAAATTGTGCAAGCAAAAATTAACATGAGCTTGGCAATTAAGAATTATAAAATTTAGCATGGCTAAAGTATACGCTTCCCCCCAAAATCTAACACCACCATCCACATCTTTAAAGGATAGGGGATTTATCAAATGTTTAGCAGCAGCAAGATGCGCTGTGGAAATCATGGCAGGGTCAGATCTGGGACTGAAAATTGATGTACAAGATTGAGGAACTTTGTGGACTTCCAAGACGGATGCACACTGAAAGACGCCTTCATTTCATCTCTACCAGTGTGAAAAAAAAGAAACTGACAAATAAGAGTCAGAAATTCTGCCAACTTTAGTTGAATTCGGTTAAGGAATAGTAAGTAACACTGGATGACAGCTAAGAAGAAATTCTGAGCACCTGAAAGTAAACCAACTAGAAAAGGTGAAGAGAAATTACTGACGGGAAAAAATCCTGCAAATGTTCAACAAAAGGAAGTTGAAGCGTCAGCAGATGGCTTCCAATAATTTAAAGGAAAGAAAAAAAAATCAAATTTACTCAGGTGTGATTAAAATAAATGAAACACTGAAGGAGTCTATCAATTCAAACAAAAGACTGAAAAAATGCAAAGAAGCCTTAACTAGCCATTCAGATGAACTAATAAAAGATAAAGCAACAGCTGACTAAATATGAGACTTCAAGAACAGCTGTTTTAAAAAAAACGGTACAGTTAGAAGACAACAAGCACAGAGAAAAACAGACTTTCTGCTGTACCCAGGAAAAGGAACAGCCTACACTGATTTTATGAAAGCACAAATAAGAAATTGGACTGGTATTCCACAGCAACACTTGTTAAATGAAAGGGCACATGCTCCTCCCAACATGGCCATGAGAAAACAACCAGGACCTGCATTAGTAAAGACGCAATCATACCCGAAGGAAGAGTTGATCCTGAAAAAACTGTGGCAGCAGGGAAAAGTACTGAAAATTGGAGACCACAGAGTCTTGTGGGTGGACTATAAAGAACATACCACACTAAGTCATCAATGTTTAAGAGGACACAAAGGAAAAAAAAAATAAGTAAAAATTTTTATTCTTAACAGTACTTGTATAAAACATTTCTGGATATAAACCGCATATTATAAAGTAAAGTAGATTAGGCTTAATCTACAAAAAGGTGTTTCTGTAACCAAGTAGGCATGATAAACTAAGACGAAAAGATGAAAACATTAAGTGCCAGGCTTCTTGCATATGCAATATTAGCGTGTTTTCCTCCATAAGCAAATGTTCAAGTCAAGGCGTCTGCGGATGAAAGCAACTGTACATTGTGTTCTGTACTGAATAAAACTGACAAAAATTACTTCATGCATCTGCAGAGATGTTAGCCATTTTTTCCCCCTCTTTCATTGAAGACTACATTTCCAAGTAGATGAGCTGTCTGCAGGTACAAGCAATTTATCTTGAAATCCTCAGCATTCTTGGATGAGAGAAAAGCAAAATTTAAAGGCACAAGGGCAAGCAGTTCAGTGAAAGAAAGTGTGAAACTACTGGAAGTGAATAAGAGACATCAGCTTCCCTAGCAGCCTTAACACTTTAATGGACTTAACAGAACAATCTATAACTCAGTTTTACTTAAAGACAACTAGCACATGTCTTCTTAGAACAAAAAGTGCATGTCTTCTGAAAGCATACAAGCTGCTTTTCCACATCCGGAAAAGTAATTGGTGTAAGAAAAGAACAGACAACAATCAGTGTAAGGGAGAGTGCACAGGCTGCAATGTGCTTTAAAATAAGTAACTTTAATTTTAAGGTAGGTAATGCCTGGAGGTGCATCTGCCAATTTGGGGTAACCAAACCCTCTTACCCTACATTTATACTTCCCAAAGCACCACCCACATATTCCTAAAAGCCAATTCATTGGTTCCCCTGCAAAAGAAAAAATAAATAGGATTACTCCCAATAGTAACACCCATTCTAATTTACACCCAAGCCTCTCTCTCAAACTGTCCTACTCCTTTGCCTCCTATAACTATCACACATCTCTGCAAACCCAGTACTCGCATAACACTTTATAATCCTTAAACCAAAGATAAAACTCAAGTTAAAAAAGATGCCCCTAACTCCGGCATGGGCAAACTACGGCCCGGGGGCCACATGCGGCCCGTTAAACATTTTGATTCGGCCCGCTACCTCCCAACCGTCATTTCAGATTTTTTGTCTTTTTTTTAGACTTTTTCATTTTTCATGGTTTTGGAGCCGACGTCATCACGTGCGCGATGACGTCAGCTCCGTCAGCCTGTCGGAATTAAAATCAAGGGACATGCGGGAGCGCGTCTGTTTGAATAATGGGACTGCCCGCCGTTTTGGATTTAAGCTCAACGGACTTTTACACCATAAAACTGCAGAGTTTTCCAGGCAGAATGGGAGTTGCTGCACAGCTTGCTTTGAAGTTTTCTTTAAGGTAACAAGTGTGTGTGTGTGCGCGTGTGTGTGCGTGTGTGTGCGTGTGTGTGTGCGATCGGACAGAGAAAGTGAGTGAATGCAGGTTTGAAAGGTGAAGAGTGTGTGTGTGTGTGAGCGATCGGAGAGAAAAAGTGAGTGAATGCAGATTTGAAAGGTAAAGTGTGTGTGTGTGTGTGTGTGTGTGTGTGTGTGTGTGTGTGTGTGCATATGCGATCGGAGAAAGTGAGTGAATGCAGGTTTGAAAGGTGAAGTGTGTGTGTGTGTGTGTGTGTGTGTGTGTGTGTGTGTGTGTGTGTGTGTGTGTGTATCTCGGAGAGAAAGTGAGTGAATGCAGGTTTGAAGGGTGAAGCGTGTGTGTGTGTGTGTGTGTGTGTGTGTGTGTGTGTGTGTGTGTATGCGATCAGAGAGAGAAAGTGAGTGAAATTAGTGAATGCAGATTTGAAAGGTGAAGAGAGTGTGTGTGTGTGTGTGTGTGTGTGTGTGTGTGTGTGTGTGTGTGTGTGTGTGTGAGCGATCTGCTTCATTATCTATTCTCTTGCCTTATCCTTCAAAAAAAAGAAATGATCTGACTGCTTAAAATAAGTAAAATGTGCATTCTCTCCACATCACTAGGCACTCCATTGAATATTTGTACTTTTAGTGTGTTCCCAACAGTTGGGTTGTCACAGTGAACTGCACTACAGTTTGGTTGCTTTGCTTGCTTAATATTCATCACAGACTCAGCCTCCCATTCTTTATCAGCCCCTTCCCACAAGAAATGTCTTTCTTTCAACTTTGGACATTTCCTTCCTGCTCATGTTGGTTCTTTAAAGTATACTACTGTAGTTTTCCTTTCATTTGTACAACTGCATTGTACTCCAGTCCAGATGCAAATGTACATTAAACGCACAGACCCCAAATCTGTCCCCTGACAGCTATAGTTATACAGCATGTTTATGAAAAGTTCTCCAGGCATGTCTAGTGTAATGCAGTTCAAATAAAATGAAATATGCTGTACATTTATGAGATTTAATTTTTTTTTTTATTTATGTGGTTATGGATTACTTTTCTGTCACAGCAATGGAACAGCATATGATGAGAAATCAAGTCCTGTTTATTAAAGTGAATGTCAAAGATTTCTGTAGTGAGATTGAAGAAGAGGGAGGAAGCAAATACCTTAATTTGAATTATTGCATTTTTATATAACCCTTTAAACAATCAAGATCTGAAAAATTACACATTGAAATAAAGACATTTAAGTCTTCAGTTTAAACACATTTTTAATCATAACACTGAAAGATGCATTGCAATAACTCAAACTGCATGTTGAGCTAGTTATGACTCCCAAATGTAGATGTAATTGCAAGTAATGAGACATCCTAGTGATTTAATAGCAAAACAATTTGCACAGGTATACATATGCATACTGTTCGGCTGTCAAGTCAAGAGGAGGTGACATTACTTGAAAGTACAGCTGTAGCAGATGTGTATTTTTCCCCCAATGAGGTGATGTTTTCAAAGCATGCCATCTATCTGCTCCTGTTCCGGCCCCTTTGTCAAATGTTAGAACTCAATGTGGCCCACGAATCAAAAAGTTTGCCCACCCCTGCCCTAACTAATATCATTTTACTATTCCTCGCACTCTACTAGCCTTCATCACCAATTATCAAATCCACCTCCTTCAAATACTTAGGACTTCAACAAATCACCATAAAGAATATCAACATCTACCCAGCCTGTCTTTCTCCACATCACCTCTCTCTACAAATAAACCACATCTGATCTATAAATCTCAAAAGTATCCACAGTTACAATCAAATACCAAACAAAGACTAAAATATAACTGGTCACATTTTTCCCCTCTGTAAAATATCCATTCAAAAAACAGCAGAGATATTCACCCTATCCCAGGTCCCACTCTTCATAAAACAATCAGTTCCAACCCCAAAATAAACCAGTCACCTAATACCCTCTCTGCAAAAACAGAACCCCAAACTTACCTTACTAAAAACGAACCCAAGAAGTATGTGAATAAAATTTATGACATATATGCCTACCTTGCCACACACTCCTGAAGCACAGCTACAAAAACCCTGTAAAAAAAATAAAGGATAATGAACTCACTCCCCAGGAAACAATAAACTTGGGCATGACAGAAAACAAGCTTGCAGGTGGTACAGAAATCATCTATAAATATTCCCTATTCACCTTACTGTCACGGGAGAAGTCAGAAAGCAAAGGAAAGTAGTATTGCTGAAACTAAATTACTCCCTCAAGTCTTGATGAGTACCTTCAAGAGGTGGACCCTGTTTTTCACAAAAATCTCACCAAGACGACACTGATATATACACTGTATTTACATAGCATATATCATGGACAGAAGTAAGTTAAAAATTAACAAAAAAAAAAAAAAAAAAAAAAAGATAGCTGGGTGCTTAAGACCCACAATAAAAAAAAGTGCCCAATCCTGGTAGGCACACTACTGCCAAGACTGGAAAAGATGACAGTGAAAAATCCTCAAAATACAGAAACATTCCTATAATGGGGCCAAGCTAGGCCCAGGGGGAGGATGGCTCCCCTATTGTAGAAGGTAGCAGTCCACAAAAATTACAAAAACTGATGGGGCAAAAAAGAGCCATAAAGACAATAAAGTGGACTATTTGGGGATAAAAAAGAAATTATGTAGTTATTATGCAAAAAGACCAACATTTCAACACACAACACATACAAACCGAATGAGAAAGAAATTAGAGGAAAGAAAAATACTTCCACAAGAAAAACTGTCAGAAGCTTAAAATAAAAATCTGTATTCACAAATAAAACAAAATTGCAAAAAACAGTATATAAATCAAGAAACATTGATCTGTTTGGAAAAAGAAGCATCTGAGGAAGTGAGAAAATACAAACAAGAAAACCTACAGATTTTTGAAAAATATAAAAAAGAAATATGGACATGGGAAAGAGATTTGATATGGTGTAATATTTATGCAAAGGAGAAAGCCAAATGAATCAATATAAAGAAGGCAGCCCCAAAGATATTTGGAGAGAAATACAGAGAAAAGTACCCAGATATGGAAAACTTCACAATAAAGAAAATATCATCACAAAGAGGGAATGCAGAAAAGATTAGTAAAGCAGAAGTTAAAAACAGAAGCAGAAGTTATGTAGTACATGCAAAGTGAAGGATTTGGTGTAAAAGGTCCAACACGGGTTACATCACAGCAAGATGGAGCGAGTCCACAAAGTAAGGAGAAGCAGGAAGATCAGGAGACAGATGAAGAAATATGGACATGGGAAAGAAAAATATTTAACATGGTGTAATATTTATGCAAAGGAGAAAGCAAAACTAACCAATACAAATAGAGCAGCACCAACTAAACTTGAAGAGAAACACAGGCAAAGAAATCCAGATATGGAAAACTTCACAATACAAAAAATAAGAGAAAGGAAAAGTAGAAAAGGAGATTAGTAATGGAGACGTTAAAGAAATAGAAACTGATGTTACAGAGTACTTGCGAACGGAAGGAAAGAGTGTGGAAAATCTAATTCATAAAGTACCACAACAGGATAGAGCAAAGGATATCTAAATTAAGGGGAAAACCAGTTAACAGGAAGCAATTGTTCATGTGCCACATGAAGACATTTTGGAACCTTCCACAAGAAACCAGTATAAACGTTCGCTTGAAGCTAGACTGCAAGGGAAGGAACAGCAAACTGTGGAAACTCTGACGCAGTCAATGTTGAGGAGTGATATGCCAGTGAGTTTCCCATATGACAGAGCAACAAATGGCACAGGATGAAACTGAAGAGAATGTGCCACAGGAAGATGCTATAGAACTTTCTACAGAATGCCCACAGGACATGGAAAATAAAAAAGTGCCCTAAGTTTAGAAGAAAATGAGACAAGAGAAGAGTTTCTTGATTTAATAGAGATAGATATATTAAGATCAATGAAAGAAATAGACTGCAGAAGGTCAAAAAAACCCAAAAAGGCAGACGTTTGATAAAACAAAAGAATGTAATTAGGAGCATCCGGAGAGATTCATGTGATGCAACAGAAGTAAACAGGACACATTACTGTGCAGCTAAATTAATAACTGATAAAGTTCTACCACAATAAAACAGGGTAGTGAGGGAAAGTAAAGGCAGGAATCAAATACCATCATGGAAGTATCGAATAGAGAAAACTTTTAGTTATGTACTCACCATAACTTCAGATGTTTGGGATCCATCTCGCCTACATTCTGAATGATGGGTTCGAGCCGATCCTCTCCTCGACCGCACGCTTTATGCCAAAGAGCGAAGTCTCTTATTGGCTGAGCTTACTATATCCCAGGATGCACCACCATCAGTCCCCCAGATCTAGTTTGTCCGCATACATGCACACATGCATACCCTGCTTATATAACATCGTCAGATGAAACAAGATAAAAACAGTGGAGCTCAAAACCGTTCAATCTCTTCTGATCTGCAAGGCAGGGGAAGGAGGGTGAGATGGATCCCAAACATCTGAAGTTATGGTGAGTACATAACTAAAAGATGTTATGTGATCCTATCTCGCCTACATTCTGAATGATGGGACAGCGTCCTAGCACCTGAATCCTGGGTGGCTCACTGGAAAACACTCCTGAGTACCGTGGAACCAAATGAAGCTCGTCCTTTAGATGCCACATCCAATTTGTAGTGGGAAATGAAAGTGTGCGGGTTGGACCAAGTAGCCGCAGCACAAATTTCGAAATAGCGAGCTTGGAATGAAAAGCTATAGAAGTAGCCATAGCTCTGGTAGAATGAGCTTTGATAGATGATGCAAGTTGCTTATTGAAGAAGAATAGGCCTGGGTAATGCAATCTCTGATCAATTTTGGGTTTGTAGCTTTGTGATGGTTTGGCCCAATTTATTATCTGAGAAGGACACAAACAACTGGTCTGACTTACGAAGTTGCTGAGTCCTGTCTAAATAGAAGCGTAATTGCCTGTGAACATCCAATTTATGGAGAGTGTATTCTGCTTCATTAGAGAATTTTGGAAAGAAAACTGGTAGTTCTAGAGATTGTTGAAGACAGAAACTAGAGCAGACCTTTGGGACAAAGGATGGATTAGGCCTAAGTGATACTCTATCTTTGTGGAAAATCAAATACGGTGGTTTAATAGACAGGGCTTGAGCTCTGAGACTCTTCTTCGAGTAATAGCCACTAAGAATGCCGTTTTCCATGACAGATATTTTAATGCATGTAGCAGCCGGTTCAAAGGGGAGATGTTAATGCGCAAGCACCAAATCCAGATCCCGGAGGTGCAGGATGAAAAACTGGTGGTCTTAACAGACTCGCACCTTTAATGAATGTTTTGCATAGTCTGCTGCTCATCAAAGGAGGATCCGTGGATTCATGGAATTTAGAGATAGCAGCTAGTTGAACTTTAATAGTTGAGACAGAAGATCCCTGATTAAATAGGGATGTTAAGAATTTCAAAACCTCTGGGACAGGAGCAGTGATAGGGTCTAAGCCCTTGAGTTGAGCCCAGATAGCAAACCTCTTCCACTTACTGAGGTACAATTTGTTAGTGGTGGGTTTGTGGGTCAAGATAAAATGTGAACAACTTCCGGTCTAGTGTGTGACTTCTAACTAAGGTTGGAAGTGGAGGAGCCAAGCTGTCAATTTCAGAGATTGAAGGGACTGATGCCAATGTCCCGACTGATGGATTAGCAAATCCGGGATCAGGTCTAATGTCCACGGATCGTCCACTGCATGCTTTTTCAGGTAAGGAAACCATATCTGACGAGGCCAGTATGGGGCAATCAGAATCATTGAAGACCCTAGCTGAGAAGCTTTTTGAATAACTTTGGGAAGGAGTGGAATTGGAGGAAAAGCATAAAGTAACCCTGTTGGCCAAGGTTGTGCTAGAGCATCCGTGGCTGGTACTTCCTGATGTGGAATCAAGGAGAAGAACCTTTGGCACTTGGTGTTTTGTGGAGTCGCAAATAGGTGTCGTAGCACGCGCCCCCATCTCTTGAAAACCTGGGCTGCTACTGCGGTTTAGAGACCATTCGTGAGGAGAGAATTGTCCTGCTTAATTTGTCCGCCAATACATTTGACTTTCCGGGATGTGGGTCGCTACCAAGAAGCGGTTGGTAGCTACAGCCCATTCCCAAACTCTCATGGCCTCTCTGCAAAGGGGATACGATCTGGTCCCTCCTTGTTTGTTCAGATACCAAACCACCGACATGTTGTCTGTGTGGATGGCGATGATGCCCTGAGGAAGAAACTTGTGTAAAGCCTGTAGGGACAGAAGTACAGCCCTCATCTCCAGCACGTTGATGTGGAGAAGAGCTTCGTCCGGAAGCCAGGAGCCCTGAACTAGCCTGCCCAGACAATGCCCCCCCCACCCTATCTGGGAGGCATCTGTCGTCAGGGTAACCACTGGAGGGGGGAGAACAAAGTTCTGATCCAAGTTGGATGTCTGAAGCCACCAGCGAAGGTCCCTTTTGCATATTTCCGTGATCATGATGTGATGATTGAGGGGAAGATCTTGAAAGGACCATTGAGTTGACAAGAGCCACTGAAGAATCCTCATGTGTAACCTTGCTAGAGGAACTAAAAGTACCGTGGCAGACATTGAGCCTAGAACCTGTAGGACCATCCTGGCTGGGGCTTTGGATCTCGAGATCAGAGCTTGAACTTGGCCCTGTAAAGTTTGGATCCTTTCGGCAGGAAGAAACGACGAGGCATCAATCTTGAGTCTATCTCTGCTCCTATAAACTTTATGCTGAGAGGGCTGCAAGACAGACTTTGACCAATTGAATGTAATCCCTAGGGAAACACCCAGGGAGATGGTGGCTTTGAGGTTGTCCATAAGTAGATGCCTGGTGGTGGCAGTCAGGAGCCAGTCGTCGAGATAGGGAAACACTTGGAATCCAAGACTCCTCAGGTGAGCCGTCACTACTGCCAAACACTTGGTGAACACCCTGGGGGCTGTGGTGAGACCAAAGGGCAGAGCACAAAATTGGTAATGACTGGCTCCCAGGCTGAAGCGCAGATACCTTCTGGACGCCTGATGTATCGGTATGTGATAATAGGCCCCTGAGGTCTATGAGCACATCCAAACATCCTTCTCCAAGCGGGAGAATGGATTGCAACGTGACCATTCGAATTTGGATTTCGCGGACGGATAGGTTCAGTCTGCTGAGATCCAATATTGGTCTCAGGTCCCCTGTCTTTTGGCACTAAAAGAACCTGGAGTAATTTCCTGATCCGGTTTCGTCTGTGGGGACCGGTTGGATGACTCCTTTTTCTAGCCCCTCTGAAGCTTCTGCTATTTCCTCTGACTGGGTGGTGGGTCCGGGATTCTCTTGGACGGAGGGTGAGTATTTGAATGGGATGGTGTAACCTCCGGCAATTATCGCACCCATCTGTCCTGAGTGATTGACTCCCAGGCTTTTAGGTGCTTGGCAAAACGACACCCGACTGGCTCCGGAGCAGCACAGCCGGGCAATCCCTCATGTCGTGTGGGAGGCTGAAGAGCCACGAAAGGACTCGCGGTCTCCAGAATTGCGGGGCCCTCTGCCGCCTCTGGGACGGCGTCTCCCTGAAAAATTTCCCGCCCTCTGCCTCTGGACGGGGAATCTTCCTGCTGTTGGGAGAAAACTTCTTAGATTTGGGAACACATTTTCCCCCTCCTTTGGCCTTGGGGTAAGGCCGAAAGGGAGTGGAATAACGGGCCCCATGACGAATACGTTTTTCGATAACATTTTCCCTCTTGCTCACAGCGGGTAAGGGTGTCTTTCACCTTGGGTCCAAACAATGAGGACCCATCAAAGCGAGCGTCGGCGAAGGAAGACTTGAAGGCCTCCGAAACTGACACAAGAGCCAGGCTTGTCTACGAGAGCCACGCCTGTGCCTTCCGCCGCATAGGAAATGAGCCTCATGCACGAGTTAGCAATTGACGTAAGGATAGCCAACTGAGAGCTAACGGACTGGGCTAGCTGCTCAGGTAGGTTAGCCGAGAGGGAGTCTGACAACTCCTTGACCAGATCCCTCTGAAGCCTGGTAAAATGTGCCAAATAATTCAGAGACCTTAAGGTAAAGGCCGCTGAAGTCAGGGTGCGCTTCCCATACCTATCCATACTCCTAGACTCCTTATTAGGAGGATGGATGGGCGTTACGCTGAAGCCTCTGCCACGTCCTGTTGTGTAGCAGATGCCACCACCATGGCATCTACAGCCACGCCTTTAGTAAGGAACTCCTTCTCGGGGAGCAGATAAGAATTTGTTTGGGCGAGAAGGGACTGGTTCCACGGTATCCGGGTGTTCCCGTAGCCGACAAACTAAATCCAGAAGCTCGTCAAGGGGCGGAGACACCCAGGAGGCGGAGGGCTGAGCCCCAAAGGCCTTGAGGAGCACTGATTCGGTCCGCAGAGGGGGTTTGGACATCCAGCCGCCTCGTTGTTTGAGGATCTCTAAGATGTCTGCAAAGGAGACATCATCTGAGGACGACTTAGGGACCCTCTGCATCATCCATATCCGTGTCCGATGTAATAGACTCGGGGAGTCCACGTGCTTCCTCTTGCACGATCTCTTCCTTGGGGTTCCTCTGAAGACAACTCAAGAACCCTCAGGAGGAGGGAACCCCGCTGGGGGTAACCTCAGGCCTCGGGCTCCGCTGGCTACGGACAGGGGAACTGCCAAAGACCCAGTCTCCACGCCCAGGAAGGTGCTGGTAAAACCGGAGATGGCGAAGAGGATTTGGCCAAGGCACTCCTCATGGCTCTGAAAGCCGGACCTCCAGAATCCTGGGAGCCCAGTCTCCGGGCCATGATAGTAGACGGAAGTCCCAAGCCAAGCACCGAGAGGGAGGCTCGAACCGAAAGCATAGGTCCCAAACATCACCCTCGGGTCCAGCCAAGAAGTCCGTACCAAACTCGGACCCGAGGCCTGGTTGGAGTAAGGGTCGGAGCCGACCCTGAGATCTCCACGGCTCCAAGAGCACCTGCTCCGGCGGAGCCAAGCAGTCGGAGGAGGAATAGCAATGGGGTGGGTCATGGTCATCGGCTCCGAGGCCAACTGGGTCGGAGCGAAACAAATTTTTGGAAGACTGGGGACTGGAAAAGTCTTTGGAGCACCCTGTCTATATCAGAATCCGACATTCAAGACCGAGGAAACAGAACGGGTTCGAGAAGACCTCTCCCGGTCCCAAGGGACTAGGGGACCGGCTCGAGGCGACTCGATGAGAATCGGCGCCGAGGAAACACACACACCAGATTCCATCGGTGCGAGGTAGACTTCGGCCGAGGAGGAAGTGTCTGAGGCGCGCGGCCCTTGTCGGCTCCGAGAGCAGTGGAGCCGACGAAGGTGACCCGCCTCTCGATGCCCCAGCCATCGGCTCCGAAGCCCAGGAGTCGATACTGGAGGCATCGAGGCACCTCGCCCAAGTCTTGGAGCCGAAGGAGAGGCCTGCCTAGGTCTCTTGGCAGTCGGATCCGACGGACTGGTCGGAGCCAAGCCCTTTTCTTTGGCAGGAGGAGAGGAAGACAAGGCTTCTTCAAAGAGGGTTTAATCAACCCTTTAAGAATCAATTTATTTTTCCTCTCCTGGAGGACCCTAGAGGAAAAGCGTGACATACGCTGCATGACTCCTGCAAGTGCTTTGCCCTAAACAATAAACACAAAGTAGATGGTCATCAGTAACAGACATCTTAAAAGCACATTTAGAACATTTTTAAAGCCCAAGGCCTAGGGGTTTGAGACATGATGCTAAACAATCTCTGACAGGAAATTTAACAACTGTAGATTGTTTATAACAAAAACCAAGGCTTACAGAAACAGTGTAAAACACAGCCTTAGGGTAACAACCGGGAACTTTAAAACACTAAAAGTTCAGTTACACAGGAAGACCGAAAAGGCCCTGGATTGAAAGGGGGTCCAAACAAACTCTACCCAATCACACACAATAAATTTCACTACTGAAACGTACACAAAGGCAGCAATAGCCGTTAAAACGGCTTTTGTGATATACAAGCACAAAAAACTGACAGAAAAAGTAGTTAATAAAAGCTACTCAGCCCAGCCAGCTCGAGACCACGTCTTTGCAGTTAAGCGGCAAACGAGATCTGGGGGACTGATGGTGGTGCATCCTGGGATATAGTAAGCTCAGCCAATAAGAGACTTCGCTTTTTGGCATAGCGTGCGAAATGGAGCCGAGGGATCGGCTCCGAACCCATCATTCAGAATGTAGGCGAGATAGGATCACATAACATCTATAAAGCAGCTAATACAAGAAGTGTCACAGTTAAACTATAGAAGAAGGAACGGATCAACAACAATACTAAGAGAGATATACGCAATAAAAGCAATGCACAGTATTAGAAAAGTCCAGGATCTATCATGCATTATCGCAAAAAAAAAATCTCAGCACAGGCGGAAAAACTTAGAAGATATGCAGATAAATATAAGAGTACAAAAGAAGCAATTTATTTAAGACACAAAAATATTTTATAGAGAATTGGGAAACAAGGTAAAAGGAATTGGAAGACCTCCAAAAAAAGAAACATATATTTTGGAGAAGTATCCATGAAGATCCTGTGGAACAAAAGTAAAAGAAAGTTTAAAGGTACAGGATATGAAATGGGATGAAGTAACAGCCAGAGAGATTGAGACAGTTAAGAAACACTTCTAATTGGAAAATCCTAGGCCCAAATGCTGTACCTAACTTTTGGCTAACAATATTAACATCTTTGCACAGAGATTTTAGCCACGAGTAAGACCTATTTATATGTGCACCCAAGCAGACACTAACCTGGCTAACAGGAAAAACAATACTCCTATTTAAGAGTAAACCTGCAAGCTACCATAAAAATTACAGACCAATAACTTGCCTTTCAACGATGTATAAACTACACATGGGAACAGATGCCAACAGAGTTTACAGTTATTTAGAAGAAAGCTAAATTATGGCAGCAGAACAAATGGGCAATAAAAGAAAGTCATCTGGAGCAAAGGATCATTTGGTGTTAAAGTAATTGCGGAGAACTGTAAAAAAAGGAAAGAAACCAAGTATGGTATAGATTGACTAAAAAAAACATCTGATAGTATCCCACATTCATGGATAAAAGAGATAAAACCCTACAATGACTGACTATATTACACTGACCATGAAACAATGGCAGACCACTTTGCAATTAAGCCATGATAAAGAACAAATCATTATTCCAGGGATAAAAATTCAAAGGGGGATACTTCAGGGTGACTCTGTCACTGCTGCTATTCTGCCTTGCCCTTAACCCATTGAGCTGTCTACTTAACAGCTTAGGCCATGACTATAATTTGACTCCTAGAAAACAAAGTGTAAAAACTTATCTTTTCTGTCGATGATTTAAACCTGTATAGCTCATCAGATGAGCAACTGAAAGCACAACTGAAAGTTGTCAAAACTTTTTCAGATGATATAAGAAAGTCATTTGGTCTTGAAAAATGTGCTACAGCAACCTTTAAAGCAGGAAAACTGCAGCATCAGGAACACATTAGTTTGGGACAAGAAAGTGATGCAAAAGAAGTTGAGCAAGAGGGAGTGTATAAATATATGGGAATTGATGAAGGAACAACAATAAAACATGAACAAATGCGAATAAAACTTAGTAAGGAATACTTTAGAAGACTTAAATTAATCCCAAAAACCGTGTTTACATCTCTGAACAAAATCCAAGCCATAAACCAGTTTGCTCTTCCTGTCCTAACTTACAGTTTTGCAGTGATTGACTGGCCCCAAATTGTGTTGGATAGATTAGACAGGGAAACAGGAAGGATGATTCATGCTCAAAAAATGATTTATAAAAATCAGTGTATATTAAGATTATATATTCTCGGTTCCAGAGGAGGAATGGGCCTCCTTCAAACTGATTACATATATAGATCTGCAATCATGGGACTTCACACAAATACGCTGACCTCACAAGACCCAAACGTAGTGAAAGTTTTGAAACAAAGATAATAAATCCAAGATGACTTCTCTGCTTAATCTAGCAGAAACATATCGGCATCAAGCAGGAATGGAAATCAAACCAAAAGTAGATTAAAAACAAAAATAAGGCAGCAACTGAATGTGCAAAAAAAAAAAAAAAAACAAAAGAAAGAATATAAGGTGAAGGACCAGATGAGAAGGCAAGAAATGTGGAAAATGCATAAATATAGTTGCAAGTATAGAAAACTTTTGGAAGAACCTAATGTTGATCAGGAACAAATGCAGGAATGGTTAAGGAGAGTAAAATTCAAACCAAGAGATGAAAGGCTAATATTAGAGGCACAAGATAGTGGGCTACGTACACATTAGTTTACAAAATCCACTGAACATGTGGGAGAAAACAGACAAATGTAGGTTTTGTAAAACAGAACCGGAAACAGTTGCATACCTCATTGCTGGGTATGACATACTAATGGCAGGAGGACTGCATATTGAAAAGCATCAAAATGTGGCAAGACTGTTGCACTGGGGATTGTGCAAGCACTATGGTACTGAAGTGGCTGAAAAACATTGGAAATGACCCACAAAGCATCATAGAAAATGATGAAGTCTATATCATATGGGGGCACCCATTACCAACAGTTCAAAAGACAGATGTTAGAAAACAGATACAGTGGTCCATGAAAAGAACACAAGTATCTGATCAATGAAATCGCCACACCCAGTGACTATTGTGTCTTGCGTACAGAGACAGAAAAAATGTCATTAAATATCAGGATTTGCAGGCAGCAATGAGAGGAATGTGGAGGAAAGATACCCAGACAGTTCCAATAGTAGTAGGACCAACGGGTCTTACAAAAAGAAACATTTAAATATGTTAGAAATACAGCTGACCCCATACAAATTGCAGGAGTCGTCACTTTTGGGCACATTGTGGGTGCTGTAAAGAGCACTTCTTGCTAACATCTAAGATTGAAACAATACTAATATCATGAATTTTAATCATACTTGGATTTAGGAATATGGTCCATTCCCATCATGGTATCAGAAACCTGTAAGACTTAGAGAAAACAAAGGAAGTAGTACCCAAATTTAAAAATGTTGAACTTCAAACATTCCTAAAAATCAACACTAGGAAAACTATGTTTAACAGCAATTTATATACCACCAAGGAACAATATTGATACTGCTGAAAACATCCTGTATTGGATATCCCAACAAATATACCATGAAAAAATAACACTTGGAGACTTAAATACAGACTAGCAACTCAAACGCCACTATCCCCAATGAATCTATAAACTTGTGCAACTTCAAATAATTATTAACTACACTCAAAGAATCAATAACATTTCTGGGAGACAGTCAACATTAGACTAGATCCTTACAAACAAACCAGACAGACAAAAGTAGTCTGCCTCTCAGCAAAACTGACCACATACCAACATATGCCATTAGACCATAACCTACATAAACATATTACCTATAATCAAATATAAAATACAGCCAATTTCCACAAAGATGTTTTAAATGAAACACAAACAATATAACCGGAATGTACTTATAACAATGCTACTAGACACTGCTGTAGAACACTTAATAACATTCTTACAGACCTTAAATAATCTAGCACCAGTACATAATGAAACAGTGAAGTCCAACACCATAACATGGCTAACAAAGGAAACAAAAAAAATCATAACAAAATGGGTTAAGGCTAGTATAAAACAGAACTCAAAATGCCTTCAAGCAAATTAGACATATTAGAAACCTTGCAAAACTCCATGTCAAACAGGCCAAACAAACATACTATACCAGCTTCCAAGACAATCATCAAAACAACCCAAAACTTTTTGGGTCAAGCCTAAATAAACTACTCCACCCTGACAAAACC